>NC_139717.1:29912125-30389625 GCF_964188405.1 Protomyctophum parallelum
GTAAAGTACATTTTGATGTCAATTATCTGTGTGTGTGTGTGTGTGTGTGTGTGTGTGTGTGTGTGTGTGTGTGTGCGTGTGTGTGTGTGTGTGTGTGTGTGTGTGTGTGTGTGTGTGTGTGTGTGTGTGAGAAACAGAATATGTTACATGATTATCCATTGTGAGCTGGTAGATCTGCTATTTTCAACTGTACTGTACTTCAAGTGCAATTTGTTGCCAATACTGTGTGTGTGTGTGTGTGTGTGTGTGTGTGTGTGTGTGTGTGTGTGTGTGTGTGAGGCCAGAGAACTATAAGACAAACGCACATGGAATGGGAAATAGAGGGGGGGGAATGGAAATGGTAGGGTTTTTATTTTTGGTATTTGACTTGCTACTGATGATTGTAGGCAACAACAAGTATTGCATTGTATGTTTGAGCTGACAGGCCCTTTTTGATGTCATTCAATCAAGTCATCTCAGGTCATCTCAAGCGGCAGATGCAAAAATCGTTTTTTATATTAAAATTATATATATTTTTAGGGCCATGTCATGTGGTCTAACTGCAAAGCCTTTGTGATCTACCTTTTGGGCACCGCTTAACGTCAGATCAGCGGTTTAGTCGGCCAGCGCCAAAAATGCTCCCCGACAGCATAATCGGAGGAAATACCGGGCAGTGTGTATAGGCCATAACGTGTTGACTACACTACACTACACTAATAAGGACACATAATAATAACTAATAACCCATCCGTTACTACATGTGGAGTCAACTCCCGCAATTTCCTTCTTCCCATAGTGCGCGGCGGCAAAGTAACTCTGGGATGAGCGGCCGCGAAGCGGCCGTGAAATTCTAGTAGTTATATATAGGAGGGGCTAGTGTCCCTCAAAAAATCACACCCTTGTAAAGTGAGGGGCGATCTTATCATCGTACATCATCATACATCATCTCATTCCGACGAATCAGAATGCATCATCAGTGTTTGTGTTACGCAATGTTTGTGTTTACATAAACACTCAAACAGGGAGAATACCCATTGTTCTGCAGAGTGCTCAGAAATGACCCCCCCCCCCCTCTCTGTATAGTGGCATGAATCAAATCCATCATTAATGCCTATTTTGCTTTTTCACACAGAACCAAACAAAGCTGGGCCCCAGTGTGCTTTTACATGGCATGGCGTAATCAGAAGTGTAACGTGTAACGTCAGCAGTGTTTAGTGCACGCTATGCTCTTTATGACAGCTGTTGTCAGTAGATTATTTACATGTGTAACTGTAGCCTACGCATGTATTATACCGACACAAAATGGACTATATCGTCACGTCACCAGGCGTTTCCACCCGGAGGAGTGCTGACATGGCAGAATGCAGTCACAGAAGCTATGCTAATCTACTGAAGCATTTTCCTTCACCAAGCATGTGTCCAAATAACGAGACCACGCTAAAGTTCTGTAACCTGCTCAGCTGTCATTCCTAAATTACAAAACTCACAAGTCTCCCTGTTTGTCTCACATATGCACAAATTGGAGATGACAGTTTGTTGGTAGAATACAAATCACTACATACTGTAATTAACTCAAAACGATGTGTTGCTAATTTAAACTAAGTCCACTGTACTATTAGTGCTAAAGAGTGACATTGTCGGTTTTTCACGTCACAATTTAAGCTGTTTATAGGCGTTAACTCTGTCATACAGAGCACGTGGTTGTGGTAATGACGCAATATCAGGTTGTAAATAATCAGGTCGTCAGACAGCAGGATCAAAAGAGCAGCGCTCCTCTCCGAAAGTTAAACCATGCAGTTCATGAATGAACTCTTTCAAACTGAGCTCCCTGCCATCCTCCGGTCAGTTCAAAGGAATTCTCCAGAACATTTTTCACCGTTATTGCTCCTGCTTCAATTGATTTATTTTACTGATGGTTGGTCTGTATAAAGTTCCTTTATTTATCCTGATTTATAATGTTGTGTTTGATGTATTTTTTGACTGTATTTTGTGTATTGTAACCTCGGCTACATTGAAAATGAGGGCTTTCCCTCAACTGTATTTCCAAGTATAAATAAAGGTGATGGTGATGATGATGATGATACGGTAAAGAATGCATAACCCAGTCTGCATATAGTTTGGGTGTGCACTGTGCATATCCCTGGTTGTGGAACTGTTTTGGATAATTGATTTAAAGTCCCCTGTTTAGATCAGGAGGACTGACCTTTTGGTACTGAACATTTTTCACCAAATATTCTGCAGCGAGTCGGGCTGTGCCATCAGAAATACGTTGAGAATGAGAAATTGAAGAGAGGTAGGGAGCGGTCTGAGGCAGGTATAGACGTTGGACATACACTCCTGTCCTGAGTCTCCTGTCCTGCCTTGCCAGGTTGGCCAGGGTGATATACTGTATCTGTCACTGCACTAGGGAGCAGAACAGGGAGGATAGCGTGTTCTTCCTCATGCTTTTTTTTGGGCTGCGACGTCACACGTATCGGAGGAGACGTGGTTGTTTACACACTCAGGGTCAGCAGTGGCAAGAACTTCATGGAGGAATTGGGAATCCATATGATGACTAAATTGGCAGACAAATTAAGACATAGAACAGGAGGTTGAGTAAAAGGGGCTTCTCTCTCTGTCTGCATTTCTCAAGAACACTTCTGCTGGAAATGAGTGTGCATGTGTGAGTGTGTGCGCACGCGCAAACACGCAGAATGCAGATATGTCCTCACAGGTGCACATATGCCTTTGTTTTTTAACATTTTTCATTGCATTCTCTCTGCCACCTCTTTCTCTCTCCTCCTCTCTCTTTGGTCCTCTCTCTCTCTCTCTGTCTCTGTTTCTCTCTCCTCACTCTTTCTTATCAGTTCTCTTCATGTTTGCCTGGCTTTACCAGGCCAGTGCAGTTATTTGCATTCCAAATAAGCAGGCAGCTTCGCTGGCATGCAAATGACTGAATGTGAATTATGCATTTATAACAGTCTGGGAGCTGCGAGCGAATCGTCACGCAACCGACGTGGCAGGGCCAGGGAGGACATTTTGGGAATGCCATCACAAGGACTCTGGCCTGGGTTAGTGTAGTATAATACTATGAAATGGAGAGGGCAGCCATTTGGGGGATGCAGGAGTTACAGGAGTTTCATTTGGCCCATTTGCAGAGTGTGAGTGTGAGTGTGTGTGTGTGTGTGTGTGTGTGTGTGTGTGTGTGTGTGTGTGTGTGTGTGTGTGTGTGTTTGGTTCACAATAGTAGCCGATAATAACATAGGATAAAGTAGCACTTACTCGATCATTTCCCCAGGGATATTAATATTGCAAAATAAAGATTTCAGACATTTTGAAAATACACTACAAGATTCCTCTGACCACCATGTGTTGGACACCTACTCCTATCATAGCATATGCCAACTCTGTGTAATAGTGGGTAGCTGCAGACTAGGATCCTGCAGTGAGAGAACTTAGGGTTAGGGTTAGGTTTCTGCATGTGCCGTTCTGTCAGTGCAGTCTGCAACTTCCCCCTACTCCCCAGACGGGCCACCGGGGGCCAGGCTCTCTCAGCATGACCTCTGCCCTCTCATGCTAGTAGGTAGCAATGTTGGCTGAGAATGAATTGTTGAGAATGTTCCTAGAGTTTGAATGGACAGGTATCCGTCAAAAGGGAGACGTTGAAGAGGAAGGACGGGTGGGGGAGGATCAACATATGGAATGTCAGAACACGTCAGCTCCGGAAGGGGCACGGTGGCACAGTTGGTAGTGCTGTCGCCTCACAGCTAGAAGGTCCTGGGTTCGATTCCCGCTCGGGACGCTGTGGGTGCTGGCGGCGTGTTTCCTCCTCCGCGTCATCAGTGCCCATACCCGAAGGCGGGGTTGGCGAAAGGGCCTTTCTGTGTGGAGTTTGCATGTTCTCCCCGTGTCCCCTAGGGTAGGTACCCTCACAAAAAACATGCAGTAATCCTGGTCACTAAACTGCCTCCCCCTGGCCAGCCGGGGCGCCTGATGGAGGGGAAAGGAACTGGTTGGAATAACGTGTTCCTTCCACGCGCTACGTCCAACCAGGGAAACTCCCCCCTGTCAGGTGTAAAGGAGCAACTTGGACACTGAGGCATGAAGGAAGCATGAGTTCAAGTCCGTTGCTCTCCCCATGTCCCCCATATATGGGGACTAGGTTGGTGGAGGGTGTGTAGATCACATTAGATGATTGACACAGAAAAATGGGCTACAAAATCGTGGGATAAAAAAATATAGTAAAAAAAGAACATGTCAGCTCCATATATGGAGATCTAAGGGTTTGATGAGGTCAGATCAACAAGGTGTCCGTGAGGCCATGATGTAGAGTTGCTGGCGGCTCCATATATGCAGATCTAGGTGATGATCCAGTCTTCTCCATGTATGGCTATCCAGGGTTTGATGAGATCAGTGTTGTGATCTTCATGTATGGAGACAGCCATATACAGTATGGAGCGTGTCACAAGGTGTGACGGACTGACTGACATGAAATGCAGGTTTTCATAGTAAATAAGTGTCTTTTATTTTGTATTCTTTTTTAATATTCACTGTTTGTTATTGTACAGTGAAGCTGCATGAAATAAAACAAAATAAAAATCCAAGGAGTGAGGAAAGGACTAGCTAGTTTTGATTTGAGCCTAGAAGGGAGGATGGTAGCTTTGGAGATAAAAGGGTAGACTTGTAAGTGTCAGGTCACATTTACCTCTCCTACCAACCGTGGTGATATGTAATGACACGTTTAACTAACACACACACACACACACACACACACACACACACACACCCAGCTGATACATTAGAGATGAGAAATTAAACGTTCCTAAGTGGGTTTGTGTGCACTGCAGTGCGTGTTTCTGTCTGTGTGTATCCGTGTTTTGGCAATGTATGTGTGTGATTTAGAGATGGTGAAGCGGACATAATGGTTTCTAGATGAAATTAGAGATAAAAACTCAATCTCTTCTCCAGCTCTCAGTCTCCTTTTGTCTGTGAAATTACCCACAATCCAACTGGCTGAGCTGAGCAATTTTCAACA
Organism: Protomyctophum parallelum; assembly: GCF_964188405.1. Lineage (NCBI taxonomy): Eukaryota > Metazoa > Chordata > Actinopteri > Myctophiformes > Myctophidae > Protomyctophum > Protomyctophum parallelum. The sequence goes on from NC_139717.1 coordinate 29,917,119, forward strand.
CCAAGAGGAACGGGCGTGACCACTGGTGTGTGTGTGTGTGTGTGTGTGTGTGTGTGTGCATGATGTGTGGATAGACGCACAATTGCATCGGTGTTCGAGTTGCTTTTCCATGATTGTAGGTATAGATGAACTAATGCATACAGAGACTGCATGTATATGTGCTGTCGCCTCACAGCTAGAAGGTCCTGGGTTCGAGTCCCGCTGGGGGCCGGGCGTGTCCTCTCCTCCACGTCATCAGTGCCCATACCCGAGGCGGGGTTGGCGAAAGGGCCCTTCTGTGTGGAGTTTGCATGTTCTCCCCGTGTCCCCTAGGGTAGGTACCCTCATAAAAAAAACATGGAGTAATCCTGGTTTCTAAACTACCTCCCCCTGGCCAGCCTGGTCGGAATAACGTGTTCCTTCCACGCACTACGTCCGGCGAAACTCTCCCCTGTCAGGTGAAAAGAAGCAGTTTGGACTACTCATGCATAGAAGGAAGCATGAGGTCAGTCCGCTGCCCCCCCAGGTTGGCAGAGGAAGTGTAGCGCCAAGGATTACAGTAGACTCAGTAGAGAATTGACACTGGGTGAAAAAATGGGATAAAAATGTTATATATATTTTTAAAAATCACACCCGTGTGAACCGAGTGGTGCAACTGGCCCGTTTGGTCCCTCCTCTTCCGGTCGCACGTGTCTTTGTTTACAGTACATTCCTAACATACCTAACTATGCACGTTGTAACAGGAGCTGCCGACAGATTCTGCTGCAGAGCTCTGAATCTGTCTTGAGAGATTATGACTTGATTGGATCCCCACAGCACCAAGAGCAGCATTATTCATTAAGCAAGACACTGAATGCCTAACGTCTGAGCACTGTAGCTTTTCACTGTGAATTCTCACTGTTTATTCATAGGACAATACTAGGGGGGTGTAACGATACATTTTAACAGCGATACCATATATCACGATACATGGTTGACGATACGATACATAGACGATATTGGTTCATTATGGCGATCCGATACGATTCAATTATTTGAAATCGATACAGTAACTTTAAAATACATTGACATTATTTTAAATTAAGTAATTAAACCCCTCATTTAAATTTTTCTTCTAAAAATGGATAAATACCATGCACAAAAATGTAGTATTGATATAATCGATTAATTGCATAGCAAAACAATTCGATACCGATTATTTCCATTGCGATTTCCATTCCGATACGATACATACTTAGTTAATGTTGCTGTTTTCATTTCGATATACTTCGATTCTTGAAATAAAAAAATATTTTTCGATGCAGTTACTATATCGTTACACCCCTAGACAATACACATGCGTAGTTGTACTTGTCCAATGATTCTACCTTTCTATTTACTTTCTTTATATTTCTGTGCGTGCGTGCATGCGTGCAGAGGATATTAATGTGCATGTGATGTACAGACGAGTGCTAGTCTTGTTACTCTCTGCGTCTCCACTGGTCATTTACAGCATGACCCCACAATAGTTCTAGGATGTTTTGTTTCTATTTCATATATTGTAAATTACTCTCTCTGACAGTCATTCAGATTCAATAAATAAAACCTTATTGTCCATTAAATCTTACATGAAATGTAAATTTGTTCAAGGAATTATGTTCAAGGAAGCCAAACCAACATAAGTTTCACTCTTACATACTTGTGCACAAGATGTAACAATAAAGTACAACCATGAAGGCTGGTGCAGCTCCCATACCAAGCAGGTGTCTGTGTTGCTGTTGTAGACTGTAATTATTTCTTTTCTCATAATCTTTATCACACAATTTTGTAACCCATTTTTCACCCCTGTGTCAATTATCTAATGTGATTCTGGGCTCTACACAGCCTCCGCCAACCTAGTCCCCATATATGGGGGACATGGGGAGAGCAACAGACTTGAACTCATGCTTCCTTCATGCCTGAGTGTCCAAGTTGCTCCTGAGAGGGGAGAGTTTCCCTGGTTAGACGTAGCACTTGGAAGGAACACGTTATTCCAACCAGTTCCTTTCCTTTGCCGGCACCCTGGGAGCGTTCCTGTGGGCCACCACACAGAGTTGCACCACTCAGTTCACAAGGGTGTGATTTGTTATTATCTCGATGCCATCTTGGCCAGGGCTCCCTTGTATAAAGCACTTGTATCTCAGTGGGACTTCCTGGTTGAATAAAGGTTATGCCCACATTACTCCACATTTTTTGAATAAATGTTATTAGCCATAGCTGAACGGGTAGAATGCTCGCCTGGGAAGTAGAAAGTTCCAGGTTTGATTCCTGGCCCCGGCAATGTATCGAGGAGTCCCTGAGCAAAACACTTAACCCCTAACCGCTCCTGAGGCACTTCCAAGTGCCACTGCTAGGATGGGTTAAATTCAGATACCAAATGTTTGCTGTAGGCTATATGCAAATATATAGTGACAAATACTTCAAAGAAGTGTGGTCCAAACTACTATTTTTAGTATTAGTATTAAATAAAAGTAAATGGAAGAAACCAGGTGCAACATTCTATGCTGACATGTTCTAATTCCACATTTGAAACAGTGATGTCTCAGTCATTAGTCTCATAAGGCCTGGTGGTAAAAGCAGCATCTCCACAATGCGGCAGCCATCTTGGGCATTAGTTTCACTTTGTACCCGGTTGGCTTGCTGCCAGTCCTAAAAATACTGGTAGGCATTGGCACAAGCTGAGGAGCGTCAAGCCAGCCTCGTGCTTCGAGCCAAAAGAGAGTTACGACAAACATGCACACTAGCTCACACACTAGAAATTAGGCAATTATTTTGTCCATAGATATTTAATTTCACAGTATTTAAGCCGTGTCCACAATAATTTCCAAAGTGACCGCTGCAGAGGAAAGCTAAAGAGGTCTGTATTACCGTTCCAATTGCTTGAACTTGTCCGATCACAAACACGGAATGGGGAGTGACACGCAGCAAAGATCGTTGGGATCAGGATTTGAACCCACGATACGCAGGTGTCTAGGCCACAAAACACATTTCTGATCACAAACACGTTGCTCCCACTATTCTGCCACTACATGTGTTTCTCTCTCTCTCTCTCATATTATAATAGGTTGACGTGCTATGGAAACTGTAAACTATCTCTGCTCCTCGCCTTGATGTGTCTGTCACCGTCGTCGTCGTCGTCGTCACTGTCCACTTTTAGGGGCGGCCTTGTCTGTTGTTTATCACATATTGCTCTAGGAACGGAAATCATTTTCAGCCCAGAACCTGAGTGTGGACTGTCAGTTGCAAAACTGTGTTAGGCCCAATCAGAACCAATGGCTCGCCATGCAAAGTTGCATTGGTGCGGTTTGGGCCTTAGTATTCTGTTGCAAATGTTTGCAAGTCTTTGCGTTGTGGATCGTCTGTATGGGAGCCGCTTTAGAGGTCTTGGCTTGGACCTTCATTCCTGTTGGCAGATCACTGCCTAACTGTGTCCGTGCTGTCCTTAGCTTAGTGGCCGTGATACACGTCTGCCTGGCCTGATGCCAGTTCGCAGTGGGCACACAGCCCGTGGGGGGTGGCATGGACACAATCTGGGCACGACGACGAGTCCTGTAAAATGATGGAGCTCAGCAGAGTTAAGGTGCCATTATTGTGACTACCCGTGAGCTAACTGCTGGCTGTCCCTGTTGAGATAGGTAAACGGTTTAAAAAGTGCTTTGGACCTATGGGAAACGTTAACAGAGAGAAGGAGCGAGGGGCAGGGAGGGAAGGAGAAAGAGAAAGGCAAAAAATATTCTTTCCTTGTATTCTTCCCCGTTAGTCGTTATGCTCATCTTTTTATCTCGTCTCCTCTGCGTTAGTGCATCAGCAGGACAGCTGTCTATACCAGGTTTGAGGGGCCTGCTGGCAGATGGTCCCAGAAATGAGCTTGTTGGCAAGTTCCTGCACTGAGACATCCCTCCCATCCCTGTGCGAGCACACGAATGTGTGCGCGTGCACGCACGCACGCACACTTACTGCTTATGGTTGTCCATCGAATCCGATGATGACGTCCACTTATGTCCTTAACGGTGAGTTCTTTGATGGCTAAAGAGTCCAATCCTGGAGTTGCATGTTTTATTGCAGGTGGGGCATGGGTAGGTTGTAGTGGTGGTAGTGGTACTGGCAGTCATGGGTGTGTTCCTCCTGTGTCTCTGTTGCCTCTGTTGCTGTCTTCTGACAGTCCTGTCCTCCTCCAGCCTCTGGGTTCCTTGGTGACAGTGCTGCCGCCATGAGTCACGGTCAGCAGCAGCAGCCTCCAGGTCCTCAGGCCTGATCTTACACTTCCTCAGTGAGGTCTTCAGCTGGTCTTTGTAGCGCTTCCTTGGCCCTCCTGCCAGGCGCTGGCCATGGTGGAGCTGGCCATACAGCACTCTACGGGGCAGCCGATCTTGGGGCATCCGTATGACGTGTCCGAGCCAGCGCAGTTGGTGCTGGGTGATCATGGCCTCGATACTCCTGCAGTTGGTCTTAGCAAGTATTTCAGTCTGAGGTACATGATCACGCCAGGTGAGGCCAAGGATGCGCTGCAGGCATCCAACATGAAAACGCTCCAGGGCCTTGATGTGACGGCTATATGGGGTCCATGCTTCACAGCTGTAGAGGAGGGTGGTGATACAGACAGCCTGGTAAACGGAAACTTTGGTGTGCAGGTGAAGGTTGTTGTTTTGGAAGACTCGTCGCCGTAGTCTCCCAAAGGCAGCTGATGCCTGCTTGATCCGGTTTTGGATTTCACTGTCGATGCTGCAGTCTTCAGAGAGGATACTGCCCAGGTATTTAAATGATGGGGTTATTGTCAGTGGCTTGTGGTCAATGGTGAAGGCAGGCAGGGTGTGTGGGGTACTGGAGCTCCATTGGCAGACCACTTCTGTCTTGGTGGTGTTGATGGTCTTGGTGGTGTTGACACACACACACACACACACACGCATGCAAGTATGAAATGCAACCACGCACTCATGCTGCCAAACGCATGCAAGCAAGCGGGAGAGTACAAGAGCACCTTTTCTGCAACCCGTTCCATATGTGCAATTACAGAAAAGTTACAGAAACGACAAAAACCTGTACTGCACGTACAAATGAACAGATGCACACAGATTACCAAGGCAGATTATCAAGGCTATATGGTTGCAGACATTAAACCTCTCAAACTCAAACGATGAAAGTCAGACGAAGCAGTTCACCAAACGAACATGAACAGTATAAAGCAGTTCATAAACATATACAGTATATTCGTTGAAGCTTGTAAAGTCAAATAGGGCTCAGCCAATTGCGTAGAGCATATTATCATATACTCGAGTTCAAATCTTAGCCCTGTCTTGTCTCATGTCTCTCCTCTCTCTCTGTCCTTGGTTTCCATAAATTAAGCATAGAAAATGCCAAAACAAACGTATTAACTGCCAGAGTTCAGGCAAGTGCTCTGATGGATTTTTGGATGTTCTACCTTTTTGGAATTTTTTTAATTCCTATTTTTTAATGTATACTGGATTTGGGTTTGGCACTCCACTGAAAACCATTGCTGATGCGCAACCTCTTTTTCTCATTTGGCTTACAGCCTTTGCCAGCGTTTTTATTATCTTTGAAGACCCATAGTATATTTAGTTCTATGACAATGTACATGTAAACAGCAAATCTCTCAAAAGGAAGATGAGTCTCTCTACTTTCATCAGTGGAAAAAGTGTGTCACCGCGAAAATTCTGCGTGGGAACAGAAAGCAGATCATTTTTTATATATCCTATAACATTTGAATAAACTGGCTGGATTTTATTTCCGGGTGTACTCGTCTTCGGAAGTCCTAGGATCACTCACAGGTTGCGGATGAGTGCCCTCTATCGTAAACACTGAAAAGACCACATGACGCACACCTGCACCAATGGCGGTCTGCACGTTGGACTGAAATGACGTATACATGCGTCAATGGCAGTAATGGGCTAAAAGCACAAGTATTAAGTCAAATTAAAGTACACAATAGTGTGGTTCAACCCTTGAACCTTTGAATGTTTTGAAGAAACATTCAAAGGTTTAGTACAGGTTATCCACACTTTGTAATTTCACATTAGTACCAGAAGAGGCCTAGAGAATGAATAGTCTTGCGTAGCCAGACAACTATTCCACAATCTCTGAATGCTATAAAGAGTCTGGAACTACACCTCCTGACATCTGAGTAAGGAAGCTGCTATTTCCGTTCACGGAAATATATTTTAAATGATTTGTAGAGCTTGTTTTTGTAATTCCTTTTCTGCTAAGCAGTAAGCTATATAGGTGATTTCTATTTCTATTAGGAATCTAAATTTGCGCGACTGTAAAGACGAAACGGAAGTGGGGAGGTGTCTCCACTTATACTGTATTTTACTCATGATAGCCCTTCCGTTGCTTCAGACGGAAGCATGTATGATGGAAGCATTTGGAAGTTGCGAGAGGCAACAGTCTGGTAACGCAACTGTTGCGAGAGGCAACAGTCTGGTAACGCAACTTTTGCGAGAGGCAACAGTCTGGTCTTTATTTATAAGTTATTATTATTATTACATTACAGTAGATCATATTCCACAGAGGAAAAAAAGTTTGGTTTGATTAACCACTTGAACCCCAGCATACCTATTCTAGGCTGAACCATTGCCAAAAGAGTTAGGGTGATCTAGCTGATCTACAAGATCACAATGTGTCGCAAATGGGTAGAGATTTGGTGTAGTGTTGCATGTACCGTCCGTTGCAGTTTGGTGAAAGACACACTGATGAGGAGCGCATGCAGCATGCTCATACAGTACCTTGAAACATCTCTGGCAGCAGGGCTGCATAGACAGGTGCTGGAATCTCCCTGGTGTAACACACACGTACGCATGCACGCACTGTCGCCAGGCAGTACTGTCCTGTATATAATCTCTCTGTTTAAAAGGTCTTATTCCAACTCGCCTAGATTTAAGCTAACTCACACATAGGAATGGACTCAAGAGTATGGCTTAGGATATTTAGCTCCAGCTCGCTGACAATCTTCAATCATAAGGCCACACCCGTTCTCATTAATAAGCACAATTAAATTGTATTCATAAATCATAATCACACATCAGTGTCTTTTGGAGTGAAAAAACTGTACAAACAAAAACATGACCTAACTAAAGCCCTTACAAAACAAAAGAAAGGATGGACTGGCCAAACAAAACAAAGAGGGGAGCCTGGTGAGCTACGCACTATGTGCATGTCGGAGTCACCAGACTTCCATAAACTTCCAAAACCTAACATGAAACTAAACTAACCAGAAAAGAAAATACACAAAATCATACTTACGACCAGCCCATCACAACTGAAAAGAAGAAAGAGAGTAAAAACTTAACTAAGGCATAATGGCAGCATGGTGTTCTCTGCTGGGGATCTGCTGAGAGTTTGCAAACACTCCTATTTATACTAGTCTTCTAGGCCCTAATCATACATGAGCTACAGCTGGGACAGGGCAGCCTCAGCTGAGTGACAGCCAGGTGAGGAGAGTGTCCACTGCAGCGTAGATCCCAGCAACATAGCTCAGCACTACAAAGAGGACTGCTATTAGTGAACAAATTGTGATCAGAATGTTGTAACGTGAGATGTGCATATATGCAAGCATATAACAGCCTGCACCAAACAGATCTTTTAGGTTTATAACTACAGAACGAGAGAGCACACTCTTGCTTCTGTGCATGAGTTTTTAAGGGCCCAAAAATGTCACAGCCCATCATTTCCTTCGCAGCCTCCCTCTGTCTTAAACCATCCCATTCCCGACAGCACTATCACCACTTGAACCCCAGCATACCTATTCTGGGCTGAACCATTGCCAAAAATAGCTGATCTACAAGACCACAACTCGTCGCAAATGCATAGAAATGTGGTGTAGTGTTACATGTACCGTCCGTTGCAGTTTGGTGAAAGACACACTGATGAGGAGCGCATGCAGCATGCTCCTACATTGAAACATCTCTGCCAACAGAGCTGGAGGTCTGGTGCATAGACAGGTGCTGGAAGCTCCCTGGTGTAACACACACACACACACACACGCACACACACTTCCCCTGCAGTGATATACTGTAGGTATGCAGTGTGAGCCAACATTATGGTTATGGCAGACGGCAGAGTAACCCCATAAAGTCAACCATCATTATTCAGCATGGGAGACCAGCTCGAAGGTGTGTGTGTGTGTGTGTGTGTGTGTGTGTGTGTGTGTGTGTGTGTGTGTGTGTGTGTGTGTGTGTGTGTGTGTGTGTGTGTGTGTGTGTGTGTGTGTGTGTGTGTGTGTGTGTGTGTGTGTGTGTGTGCGTGTGCGTGCGTGCGCGCCTCAGAATATTCCACAGGTATGGTGAAAATGTTTGTAAAAAAGTGGCACACGCATGCGTGCCTAAAGAGCATTCATGCGCACAATTCTGGGGTATGTGTACTGACATCTGTCATAGCCCTGGTCATGTGGGAAGACAGTTTACTAATGACCTGTGTATGTGTGGTGGCTGGAAGGCACCACAGTGAACGTGTCATACATATATAGGCCTTCTGAATAAAAAAAGACTAGAGAATGTTTTGACTGTAAGTTTGACTGAAGTAATTTCTTTGAGATCCTAACCAAAGACATTTTAGAATAGAATATAATCTGTATTGTACAGACACATGATTCCATTGGCTTGAGACAAATAGAAAAGCCGAATAAACAACACAACAATACAAACGACTACATTCTGTACAGATTCCAGTTCATTATTACTGACCGGAGAATAGAAGATTTCAGGCGGATTGCAGGAAGCTATGCCACGGTGTAACACAGATTGTACACTACAGCGATGCTACAGTACGTGCACATACGTACATGCAGCTTATGTTCCTGCTAGTCCCGTTCATGGTGGGCATGGAGGGAAAAGCCAAGAACTAACTGTCTCAGCCTACGTATATATCACCACCTGGATTTGAACCCAGCTCTCCAGCATGAGATTTACTCACAGCCAAAAGTGTAGAGAGATTGGCCAAGGGGCATTGTTACGACTATGAAAACGTGAATTTCCCATCGGTCCGTCCGTCACCCCACGCCTCCATGTATGGTCATGCCTTGTGACATCATGTGACAACATGTGACATCATCAGGGATCTCCATATATGGGCATCTATGTAGTTGCCATGGAGGGACCTTCCCCATATATGGGAATGTCAAGAAACAAAAAGGTCCATATATGGGCATCCCCGATGCCCTAATACAATCCCTGTTATGCCCATATATGGAGATCCCTGATGTCATCAATATTAAGCCCCTATATGGGAATGTCAATATATGACCATATTGTGACAGTCTCATGATAACCACTGTGGTTGCCGCGACGCGACTCAGACATGCAAATGAACCAAGTTGGTACAATACGTGGATCTCCATATGTGGAGCTGACTATCATCACCTGAATCTCCATAATATGAAGATCACGACACTGACCTCATCAAACCCCGGATACTAGCCATACATACGGTAGTTTGTTGATTAATACTTTAACTCCTGCTTCTCAACTGTGCCGTATTAAGAAGCTCTGTTGTTTCAGCGTTCGCTTCTCGCCCTCATGGCGTCTTACTGGTTAGGCTGTCCTACACAGGCAGAGCTACTCTTATACATTCACCCCCACGTTGACCTCCCCCTTCCGGGATAGACCCCAATGCAATCACCTGAAATCAAATCAAACCCTGGTCTCCCATGTGGGAACCATTCAGTCAATGTTAGTGCTTAGTAGATACTGGTTAGAGATTCACCAATAGGTGAAAAAAATGAAAAAAAAGACAAAATCTTGGGAATTGCTCGTTTGTCATATGTGAAAATGCTATCTGTAATGTACTGATCTTTCCAAATAAAACAAATATTATTAAAAAAAAAGAGATTCACCAATAACCGATCGGCCAGCGATCAGTGATTGGCCATATCGGCCGAAACTCTGATCGGTAATCGGCATTTACCCTATATGTGATCGGCAATTTACCCTATCTGGAGGAACTGATGTTTTACACAATTTAAGTGGTATAAATGTCAATCAGATATAGATATAATATCATTTATCATCTTTGTGACAGGCCTAAACATTCTCCCCTTCCTCCCCACACACAGGAACAGTTTTGACATAGGTTTTGACATATAATCATTTTGGAAATATTAAAATTTGCAACATTTCACAAGATCAGTATCGGTATCAGACCTATCGGTATCGGCCGATCATGACAAAAACAATCGGTGATCGGTATCGGTCCTAAAAAACCTGATTGGAGCATCTCTAATACTGGTGCCTTCTTAACGTTCAGGTTTGAGACTATCTCAGGACGGTACTGCATTGCACGACATCCGCTTCTTTTACCCTTCTTTTTCTGTACCATTGAGCCCAGAACTCATTACACAAATCAAGTAAATGTATGGTTATGTCTCCACCAGCAGACAGCCGTGGGTGGAGAAATGTTTTTGAATTGTCCGTCCTTTCCAAATTTGTGAATGTGATATCTCAAGAACTCCTTGAGGGATTTTCAACTATACATCATCGTTAATTTGTGTTGTCTTTTGTCTTCCAGGTGTTAATCGAGGAAGGTTTTGGTCAAATTACTACAGAGATTGCAGAGGGCCAGCCATTTTACTATGCAGAGGACTACCACCAGCAGTACCTCAACAAAAACCCCAATGGATACTGCGGCCTAGGAGGCACTGGAGTCTCCTGTCCAATAGGACTCAAGAAGTAACCTGTGGGAGGGACCATGGGAGCCAGTAACACCTCAGTAATCAGTGGTGTAATGGTGATAACTTTTTCAGTGGGCGCATCAGTGGGTGGCATAGCTTTAATGATGTCATGCACACGCGTGTGTGCCTACATGTGCGCATGCGCACAGCAATAGAAAACATCTTCTTAATGAACTTAATGTGTGTTTAATAATAATTGTATTATTATATTACACGCAGATTAGACACACAATGGTCGGACATGCGCTGTTCCGTGCACCACATCCGTGCTTGTGGTTAAGTTTCTGGTTTAAGAAACGATGTTTAAATGTAGTTCTAGTCTTACATTTGCATCGTTTATTTTCTAGTTTCAGTTAATTAAATTAGAAAATATAATATGTTTTAGACACACAAACACAAAAGTAGACTTTAGAGAAAAGTGTGTAGATGGGTTAAGATTATTAAAAGCTATTGTCAAACCAGCAACACCGGAATCACTCCCCAATTACTGATTAAGCTTTTCAAGTATACACACACACACACACACACACACACACACAGCCCTAGCTGGCTATGCTAAGATCTCACAAACTTTACAATCTCTCTCTCTCACACACACACACACACACACACACACACACACACACACACACGTTGCACTGAAGTGAAGTGAAGGCTCATTAACGAAGCACAGTGAAGTTTCTCTCTCACACACACACACACACACACACACACACACACACACACACACACACTGAAGTGAAGGCTCATTAACGAAGCGCAGTGAAGTTTGTACAGAAGGCTCGTTCAGAAATAGTCAGTTACCACCCCTTTTTAATGTGATTTAAACTAATGCTGCATTCATGGAAGTGATGTTGGCATCATCATAGTCAGCATGTATAAAGAGGACAAGCTGCACTGCACTGCACTGGATTAAATTATTAAAATTGGATTCTCGTGTTGGTTCGTGTGTGTGCGTGTGCATGTTTGTGTACACCGCCTTTATGGCTTTTTTGGGTAGCATTTAAATGACCTCCTTTCTCAGATCTTTGCCTAAAGCCTTGTTCTGCTCCCTGACGCATCTGTCAGAGACTGTGTGTGTGTGTGTGTGTGTGTGTGTGTGTGTGTGTGTGTGCGTGCGTGCGTGCACGATTGTGTGCGTGCACGATTGTGTGCTCACGCATGCGTGTGCACGATTGTATGTGTGCGTGTGTGCATACGCACTTTCATGGTGCAGCAGGGAAACAAACAGCAGGAGAGTCCTCTGCCAAGCCCTCTGTAGCTTGGCACCCTCATTAGAGAGAGAGAGAGAGAGGAGGGGTGGTAAGAGTGAGGGAGAAGGATGGAGATAAACCTCCCTACAAAATGGCTGAATGCCACAGTGCATACATGTGTGCAGCATTGGAGCTGCTGCTCACAGTGCATGTGTGCAGCATTGGAGCTGCTGCATGGAGGGCTACATTGCCACAGTGCATATTGTGTGCAGCATTGGAGCTGCTGCTCACAGTGCATGTGTGCAGCATTGGAGCTGCTGCATGGAGGGCTACATTGCCACAGTGCATACATGTGTGCAGCATTGGAGCTGCTGCATGGAGCCAGTAGACCTTGGGAGGGTTTGCTCTTCCATCACCTACGGAACATGCTAACATGACCCGCTTTAATTACTATATTAGAACCGTTTGACCGCCAGCATTAATTAATATATCTATCGCACATTGCCAAAGTTTTATCGCGCGACAATGACAAAATGATGTGTGTGGTGTTTTGACCGGTTGTTGTTCTCTCGGCGGTGGTGGAAAAACCCGACTGCGAGTATCACAGCACCTGAAAAACCTTGTTTTCACCAGAAACTACATTCATTGCGCCGATTTGGAGATACACAGACCAAGTTCCTCTCCATTAGTTCCTCTTCATTAGCAGATGCCAGCTTACTTCCCAAATAGATCGATCCACTCTCATCACAGAAACCCATAATGTGGTCAACAGTCACTGGTTTCACCACCCGCCCCCCCCCCCCCATACAACTTACAAAAATACAACTTCAGGGAACTCCTGATGATTACCTTCACCGTAACCATCTATATTTTGTTGACCGGAGTCCCTCAGGGGGCTATACTTGGTCCCCTCCTTTACCCCCTCTACACCAGTCGTCGTCATGAAAGACCCTCTATTAGGACAATGCGGTCAGAGCGCAGTGGAATACAAACACACTGAATGGATAAACCATCCATTCATGACATAAGATATGACATGTTTGTCTCTCAATCCACTGTCTGTTACAAGCAAATGGTGTGTAGGTATGTCCTTCTTCTCCTCAGCTCCTCTCGGTTCATCTTCATTTCTTCCTATACTCACTGGTATTTCTCCCTGTCTCTCTCTTTATCTATCTCTGTACAGTACAGTTCTTGTGTACATTCCTTATGTACTATTGTTTCCTCTCGTCTCCTCAATACACAGAACACAATTAATAAATATGAAATCATGAATCATGAAAATAAAGTAAAAATTATTTTTCTGCATATAGCATTGATGTCTGAGGATGCATGCATGGATGAATTGGCGGTGCGGGTGACCTAAATTGTGGACTGGGGGAGTGGGGGGTTCTCAACAAACAAAATGATCATGGCAGAGATATTTCTGTTCGTTGTTGTACATCCTCATATAACGAACTGCCACGTCGTCCTTAACTTCATAGAGACACGATTAGACGATCTCCTTTATCGACCGCCCATAAAACCTAATTTCTTGATTGAAGACTGATCCTAAATCTGTCATAGGGTTGTTGCATCCCTAGACCTACTAAGATTATAAAACTGGTGGGTATATTCTGCCATCTTGTGGTTGGCATCAAAGAAAGCTACATGATGTAAACCAAACATGCCATAGGTTGAAATTGTAGTTGCAGTAATGATAGGTAGGTAGCACCAACTAATTTGCTGTCATCTTCAACAATTTAAAAGGTTTGCTCGTCAACTGGTACAACTACTTCTTGGGGGGGGGGGGGGGGTGTTGTACGTTGTTGTTTTGGTTTTAGCTTTGCTATATATTTGTGCCCAATAAAAATAGATAGAAAGAAAATCTGATTGGATTACTGTCTTAAATGTTGCTGATCATGAGAGTTATCGGCCCTCCCCGAGACGTGCCACACGATGACAGGGTTTGAGGTGGAACGCTGAGACATATGTTATCACAGACCGAGATAAGGCACCGATCTTTAAACCACATCTCTAAAATTATTTTAAACGCCTGTGTGAGAGACCAGTGCCAGATTCACTGTGCTGGGGTTGTATTTTGAACCATTTGCAATCATATATTTTCATGACCATACTGTATGTATACTGTATAGTATACTATAGCCTACATATTATGTCCAATGCTATTGCTAACCATGGTTCACATGACGCTCGTACTTCACGAGAGTCATGGCGCAACTGCCTCCTGTTTTACGCGATCGCTACATTTACAGTCCAAACGTGTATATAAACATTCCGATTTCAAATATACAATACTCGCCACATGTGCCACGGGTGTTAGAAATTAGCTGGTACAGCGATTAGCATTGCTGCATGAGCATCCCGCGTTGTTTAATAAAAAGCATTTTTATCCGAGCAGTTTTTTTGCCATTGACTTTCAACTACGCGCCCCTATCGGGAGGAGGGTGGCACTCGGTGTGTTCGATATAGGCACACTGACCGCACTGCCAATACAGACTAATAGGTGAGTGCGCTCCCGGTGTGTAATTGTGTATTTCCCAAACGAACTCCGTTTGAGAAAAGTAGCAGGGGCGCTTGGATAAAAATGCATTTTATTAAACAACGCAGGATGCAGCAATGCTAATTGCTGTACCAATTTCTAACACGTGTGGCACATGTGGCGAGTACTTTATATTTGAAATCGGAATGTGTATACTGTATACATGTTTGGACTGTAAATGTAGCGATTGCGTAAAACAGGCTGCAGTTGCACCATGACTGTCATGATAATCATCATGATTTTGTTTTTTGTCCGTGCAAGCTGGGACGTCTAGATAATGCATGGTTCAGAAGCAGCATCGAGAGAGGAGAGAAGTCACTGCTTGAAGAGCAAGTACTACCTGGGTGAGAGGTAGCTCAACGGTCTTCCAGCTGTTCCTACCACTGAGAACTTCAGAGCCTGTGGAACTAGTATACACTTGACAAAGACTTGCACATTCAAACCAAACTATGGCGAATGTGTCTGGGAATTCAACGCCGACAAATCCTGATGACTGCAACACCAATAATCCTGTCACATATACGATCCTCTCATGGCTGATGATTGGAGAGTTTGCGCTGGGCCTGCCTCTCAACCTCATGGCCCTCTACATCTTCCTCTTCAGGTTTGGGGAAAATATCACCGCCACGTACATCCACTCATGCATACATTTCACATTGCTACATTATATTGTTACATCTAAGACATTTAACAGACATTTGACAAGGAACCTTCTTTTATGGATAAAAGCCTTAATGAGTTCCCAAATTATTACTATGTCCTGATTCTCCCGAGATTAATCACATACTGTAAGTATGATATAGTGGAGAATATGGGGCGCACACATACAGTACAAACAAGTATACACTATCATAATTTAGGAGTATTCAACAGGGTGTATCAGTGTACAGAGGAAGCCCCGTGGAAAATCGCCTCCATGGCATGAGATCGTCTTCTCACCGTAAAAAAATAATCTGTAACTGAGTGTAAAAATGGAAGGGTCCATTCATTTGCAAATTTGAATTTGTTGTCCATTTGTCAGTTTGCAATATTGTAATATCTATATTATTATATATTATCTATATATTGTAATGTAAAGATCGTAACATGGACATACACAGGATTGGCATTAAAGTTTTATAAACCGTAGGCCTATACATGAACGTGTATGGCTCGAAATGTGTTAAGTACGATTTTAAGGTATTTGTATGTCACATCTTCAGTACTTTTACTTTTACTCCACTACAAATATATAGTTACTAATTAGTTTGTAGATTTTGATTATTATTACAACTTACAATAACCACTTCAGCCCTATACACATTTCGGCCATTTGAAAAAAGTAGATTGTAGATCAGCTATTTTCAAAAGATTATCATATATTTGAAAACTTGAAATGAGACATTCTACATAATGAGTACTTTTACTTTTGGTACCCCAGAATACATACGGGTAACATTTTACTTGTACTTTTTATTTCCTTCTCAGGTTCAAGTTCTGGAAGACCAACAGTATCTTCCTCTTCAACATCGTGGTGGCTGATTTCCTGATGGTCGTGTGTCTTCCAGCCAAGGCCTACCACTTCCAGCATGGCGTGAGGCGCAGCAGCAATAGATTTGTGTGCCAGACCATGCTCTTCATGCTGATCCTCAACCGAGGAGCCAGCATCGCCTTCCTGACCGCTGTGTCGCTCGACCGCTACTTCAATGTGGTCCACCTCGGGCGGGGGAACTTCATCAGGGTCATGAAGAAGTCCCCTCAGATCGCCATCCTCATCTGGCTCCTCCTGCTACCTCTCACCTTCCCCACATGGCTGAAGACCTTCGAGTGTTGCAACAGCCTCGGACGAAACGTAACGGACAGAATAAGTATCACTGACACCTTCAGAGAGGTACAGATTAGTTGGGTCATTTCTGATACTTCCGTGACTGTTGAGAGCAAAGGTCCATTTCTCAGTGGATTTATCATCTATGACGGTTAAATAACAAATTGATGCCCCCCCCCCCCCCTCCCTGAGCCCCATTGTAGTAATGATGGAATATTGTTAATAAGCCAGTTAACGATTTTCATGATTTTACCTTTATTTACCCAGGGGAGATTCACTGACTAATTAGCTTTTTCAGGAATGCCCTCCTTCTCACTCACACACAGTGGGGTTCAGTGCAAAGTTCAGTTGAGCAAACTTGGCAACTTGGCACTTCAGTGATGTTGGGGGAGGGGTAAGTGGTGGGCATTCACTTCCTCACACAGATGTTTTCTGTGTGAGGGAATCTGTATGTTGCGTTCACACGGGCAGATCGACGCAAAGATGCAATCTATCATTCATAAAGATGCACCTGCAGTCTACCATTCATTGTCAATTTTGGAGCTACATGCATAATTGTGTCTTTGCATCGTCATGTCGCTGGCTTCCATTGACAATGAATTGTACAGTAGACTGCATCTTTTACATCTGCCCGTGTGAATGCACAAATACCTTTAGGTTTCTGCTGCCCCCAGACAATAGAATCCCGAAACTGCACCGACCTGTAAGGAGACTATTCAGAGTTTCAAACTGCTGCGATTTCTCTCAAGGTACAAGGATCAAAGTTAAAGGGACACTTCACCCTTTTTGCAAAGAAAATATATGTTACTGACGTTTAGAAGATCTAGAACACTTTCATGGGGGGTCTTTATGTGTGTAATATGTGGTGTTAGATATTTTAGATTTTAGCAGTGAGCCCAGTGTCTATGATGTCATGGACACTGAGCTCATTTCCTTCCTGGACTACAGTTCCCATAATGCTTTGGTGCACTGCTCCTCCTTGTGGATATGGCTGTCTTACTGAGACAACATGTAGTCCAGGAAGTAAGTGAGCCTTGGTGCCTTGCATGGTTTCCGCCACCATCGGTGTATGAATGTGTGTGTGAATGGGTGAATGTAAATCTATCTATGTCACAATCTATGTAAAGCGCCTTGGATAAAGGCGCTATATAAATGCACCATTTATCATTTACCACATATTACACAAAATTTTTTGCCAAATTGGTGAAGTGTCTCTTTAAGGGTTATTGTCTCCACCAGGCCGAAGGCATGGGGGGAGAGTATGTTTTGCACTCCGTCCGTCCGTCCGTGTGTCCATGTGTGTGTGTGTGTGTGTGTGTGTGTGTCCGTGAGCAGCTAATCTCGGCCACGGTTAACCCGGTCGATGCCAAATTTTGCACACACACTCCCTGGATGCCAACAATGAACCTCTGCCCCAAACTTTCCAGAACGGCCTGTTATAGCGCCACCAGGAGGCCGCTTTGTGCAAAACAAGTTTTTGCACAGTACACCTACAGATTTTGTCCAAACATCACGCAAATTGGTACACAGTCTCTCTAGAGCCATTCAACGAAACCGGTCTTTCAGATTTCTCAGACTCCATCCTGATTTACTTTTGTCGCCCTTTTATCCAACCACCAGATGAAGGCAAGCTGCAATGTCCTACATTCCTATCCTGGTGGAGACCTGTGCCCAGAAGGGCACTTTTTCTAGTTCAATTTGACTTTGCCAATAGCGTGCAGGATTGAGGAAGCCACTTTAAAGATCAGATAACGCAACATGGTGTTTTGTTACTTCTCCAATGTTGGAGCAGTTAGAGAATATTCACTTGCTTGTGGCTTACACAAACTGACGCAACTTTACGCTAAATAACAACTACTCAATCTGAACCTTGTCCATTTCTCGTAGCCTACATATTTCAAAACTTTCTGTGTTTTACTCTGGGACTATTTCTACCTGCATGTCCTCTCACTGAATGTATTTATTTCATTAGTGAGATATACATATTCAATACTACATGTAGCTGCCCTCGATGTGAAAGAATGGAAGAGGATTGGTCTCAACGGGTGTTTTTATTTCCTTTAGAAGTATGGATTTTACACCGTGAAAACTGGAAAAATAGAGAATAAATACTTTAACATTTCATAGTTTTAATTCAACAATAAAAGCAGTGCATTTGCATAATCACGTTAGTACAATCCAACAATAAGATACTTTATAGTCAGTTATAATTCAGTGATTCAATCCGTAGTAAAAGGCATCAACATAGAGACCCAGACAGGAATAAAGCAAAGTGAACCAAAACAAAACATCATAGACCCAAACAAAACCAAACAAAAGCAATAAAGCCCAAAGTAAATAACAAACGAAAACCCAAAACAAACAATCCTAACCTTGCTCCGGCTATCGAGGGGCTAACATGCTGTTTGGACGCCGCCTGGAACCTTCAATACACCGTCACCCATCATTATATGTCAACACTGCGTGAAGCAGGCGGGCACTGTGGAAAACATAAACTGCTCAATCTACTGAAAGTGCAAATGTCTCGGTTCAACATTTACCGCATTAAAGTGTGAGAAGCGTTTCCAAACAAACATACCGTAGGGTGGCCACGTATACGCACACGCCGTATAGTCTCTCTCTCCTGTCACTGTCTGACTGAAGGCTCATACATAGTCTGGATTTTCGGTGGTTAGGTGACCACCGAACTACAACATGACGTCACGCGCCGCGGTGAAGAGCAAACCACCGCCACCGCTCCAGCCCTTCGCTCTGTTTTTACTCACCACCGCTCAACGTTATTTCAGCTCCGGTGGTCAGCTCACCACCGGAGCGGTGGTCACCTTACCACCGAAAATCCAGACTATGAATAGGCCTTTAGTGTGAATGAATGGGGCGTGCGTGAAGCGAGCGGTTTTAGGTGCGTGCCCGTGCGGTGACAGGGCACTTCAAAATAAAAGGTAAACCAAACGTACAAGAAGTGTCAAAATAAATATATCCCAAAGCAATGAAAATAAACAAAACAACTTCAAACAAAATAATTGAAGTTAAAACCAGCAAGTGTCCCCGACACTTACACTACATAAATAATATAACGAAACTATTGTGCAATATTATGTAATAACTATTACATATTCACTATTACTAATCCATCCATTACAAACGCCAGGGGAGCGGTATGCCCAAATGAATGTACTTCCTCATCTGAGTCTGTGTCTTATTACAATTTTCAGGTGGTCTTCTTCACGCAGATCCTCATCCCGTTCTTCATCATCATCTATTGCACGGTGCGCATCGTCAACCGCCTGAGGAGGAAAACGGTCGGGGACAAGACCAAGTTGAAGCGGGCCGTGTGGCTGGTCATCTCGGTCGTCCTGGTTTTCTCTGTGTGCTTCCTGCCGTGCGCGCTGTCCAGGATGGCGCTGCTGTTTGTGCGGCTGAAGGGATTGCAGGATTGGGAGAACGTGGTGGTGCAGGTGTTTGACACATTCATGGTGCTGTCGTACATGGACTGCCTGTTGGATCCGCTGGTCTACTGCTTCTGCTACTCTGGCTTTAAAGACGCCTATCTGAACACTTTCTGCCCCGCCAGCATACGCAGGAAGCTCACTATCGATGTTGTCACTGGAACCAGCGGAACGTCCGCTACCTCAGGAACTCGACGACGGTCAACAGCCACCGAGCTGATGAAAGCTGATGATGGACAATAAGTGATTCTCTTTCTTTTTCACCATTTTATTTACTTTTTCTTTCTTTACCAAGTAGCAGCTTGCCATCCTAGCATCTTACATCTTATATACTGTACAATATATGCACAAAATCTAAATCTCTGACAGCATATTATACAGGAATTTGTTTTTTCTTGTAAATGAGAGCCCTCTTTCCCCGTCACCACAAAAGTACAATTTTCACACCAAAATAACAATCCTTTTCATTATAATGGGAGAAAGAAAACGATATGGTTGTGTTTTGTTCTAACTCAGGGAGGGGTAGGCCTACTGGTGTCTCAAAAAGAGGGCCTCTGCTGCTAGACTAGGTATGTCTAAAGAAATCTGATTTGCAATAAAACTGTACTAGATAACTCCATATACAATCACTGTTTTTCTTGTAAATGAGAGAAAGTAAAGGAGTCCTCACCACAAAAGTACAATTTCTGCCTAAATTAATGTATGTTTGAAGGACAATATTTCAGTATTTCTTTAGGTAAATTACATTCTGACTCTATGGTGAAGTGACTCGCCCCGGTGAGATGTCTTCACTTTTGGGTTACTAAGACGACTCGCCCCGAAAGTCCAGACAACTCGCCAAAAGTGAAGACATCTCACCGGCGTGAGTTGTCTTCACTTTCTGAGACGGCGAAGTGAGTTGAAGTGAGTTGAACTTTTCGCTGAGATTATTTATTTATTTAACAGTATAATCCGGTGAAACACTGTTGTAAGGAGAAGAGCGTCTCTCACTCGCGGTTCCCAAAGTGGGGTCCGCGGACCCCTAGGGGTACGCAACGCATAGCCAGGGGGTACCCGAAATAATTCCCAGATTAGTGTTTTTTATTTCTCATAAATGCGCAAACATGGTGAAACAACTACCGCCACAGAGAGCAGTGTCAAGCTAGCTGCTGCCTGCTAACGATGCAAACAACAGCCTTGCCTGTCGTGTGTGTGTGTGTGTGTGTGTGTGTGTGTGTGGGGAATAGCACAAATTTTCGACATTTTACTGTATCATAAATATATCTGTAGCCTATATTGTGATTGTGCTATCATGCCTAGACTTAATTATAACTTATTGTAGACATTGTTGTTGTGAAGTTCTGAAAATGCAAATGATTTCCCCACTAACATGATCAATCAATCACAGTTCTAATAGACCTACTTACTGACTGAATTACATCTGAATAGCAAAGCTATTGACCCCCCCCCCCCCCCCCCCCCAACAACGATGATGATGATGGCTACTGCTAATTATATATTAGCATGTGAGAAATTACAGTTGCCAACAAAGCAATATGAGTGAAATATTCAGTAAAGTATTCTGGTGAAATATTGAGTAAAGTATATAAAAGAGCTCCAAAAGTACATATTCAGTCAGACAACTCACCCCGAAAGTGAGCGAGTTGTCTTCACTTTCTGGTGAGTTGACTTCACTTTTTGGTGAGTCGTCCGGACAACTCACCAAAAAGGGTAAAAGGGGAGAGTCATCTTGTTACCGGGTAGACACCTGGTTCATACCTCAGTACATTTTATGAAGATAAGAGTGAGCAGTCTCAAGTTATAGGTTTTTTAGCATTCCTTTTCGGGTTTATGATCCGGTCAGGAGCGGATGATATCGCTACATCATGTTGTATTGTTTTGTAGTCAGTCAACAATCATCCGGAACTTCCTTTTCCCTCAAACCAATTTTTCTCAATAAAAGCTGCAGGCTACGAGAGCTTTTATTGTTAGTCTTCTGGTTTGAGGGAAAAGGAAGTTCTGGATGAGAATCCTGCCTGATGACTACAAAACAATACTACAACATGATGTAACGATATCATCCGCTCCAGACCGGTTCACACGGCACTTTTGTAACACAGACCAGGTTTTCCTCCGAGGTGGAAAGCCTGGTGTCGCGAGGTTTCCTTTACCCTATTCGGATTTGCCTTTTTCAAAGATTGGGGTAAATTTGGGTACATTTTTCCCCCAAAATAAAATTTCACAACAATCCATTTCATATATTGGAGACCCTAACATGGTTGTGTTTGGTTCTAACTCGGGGAAGGGTATCTCAAAAACTAGGGCCAGGAGGTGGTGGAATTCCTCTGGTGTGAATTAAAGACCAGACCATTGTGTTGGTGTCCAACTTGTAGATGGCATTACTGAATCCAGTCTGGTTCCATCCTCAATGAATAATCATGACCTTCCGACAGACACAGGCTGAGAGCTCCCCTCTGGAACAGTGCCAGAAACTCTGGGCTTGAACCATGTGTGGGTGTCGACATCAAATGCATAAAGCAAAGCACGTTCTTGCAAAGCTCAAACTTCATATTCTGTCCTCCCCACCCACATGTAGATGGTATGTTCCATCAGAATAGCAGCGTGATCCTGGCTCATGCCGGGAACTTCAAGGGGAGGTTCTCTCCCTCCAGTTACCACAGGGGGCAACGTTTTCCATCTCAGAGATACTGTGTTGAAGATCTACACATTGATGGGATGTTAGAGGTTGACCATGATAACCTCGTTGTTCCCCACGGTCACTGCAGCATCAATAGAACCATCATCTGTTGCTCCTCTCAATCCCTCCGGGGTTATGGGATAGGTGAGGTGAGGTGAGAACGCTTCACCAGAGCCGGCGCAATATGCCACTTACGTCACTTTAAGTCACTCATCAGTATCTCTCCTTATTCTCGATCAAGTGGTGCACTAAAGACATTCCTTGTCTGAAGTGTCACCAATTCACCACCCTTGGTTAGGGACTTGAGAGTATTTATACTCAGCAGTACATAAATGGCTACTTATACTCCATTACTCACCAAAAGGCAATTCAGAGAAACGGCAGGGGAGATTTAAGGTAAAAAGCATGGGATCTTACTCAGAAAACCGTTCATTCGCCAGATTTGAATCATTGGACAATTCCTCAAAGTGTACTGAAATACTCAAGGCTGTAACACCTGCCCCCTCAGACAGAATTACCATCACTGAAGAGGATGTAAGGAAAGTTGTAAATCATTTGACTAAATGATTATGTTTGTCCAAGAGCCGCCGTACTGCAGTGGGCGTTACAGTTAGGCTACCAGTGTTTTGAGTGACAGGTTCCTGCACGTCATGAGCCAGTTGTAATGATACCCTATGTATGTGGAGAACGCAATAAACCAGCAGTCTGATAAACCCGTCTGATTCTTATCCTCCTGCCCTACAACTGGACTAGTTTTACATGGTGTCAGAAGTGGGATACGAACTCATCGCCTGTAAGGGACTTTATTTTCGTTTCACCGAAGGTATCTTTTGTTTTTTCCCTGGAGCCGTGCCCAGCCGACGGCGCGCTGTCTGGACATGGCGGAAGGATTTCGGAGACCTGACCCTCTGCTCTTCAACGAGAATGTTGCAGAGAATTGGCGCATCTTCGAGAGGGAGTATGATATCTTTATCGCTGACGCGCACTACGACAAACCGGCAAGGACAAAGGCTTATATCCTTCTCAACATCGCTGGACCAGAAGCCATTGAGCGGGAGCGCTCATTTGTTTACGCGGCCGAGGTTCGCGCGGCGGCAGGAGATGGCGGCGGTGTAATCACCCCTGGGGAGTCCAGAGAGGACCCGGAATGCCTGAAGGCGAAGTTTCGAGAGATATGCAACCCTCAAAACAACAAGACGTTGGAGAGACACAAGTTTCACACCAGAAATCAGCGTAAAAGTGAGAGCATTGAATCATTCATCAGCGATCTAAGGATCAAAGCCAAAACCTGTAAATTTGGAGAGCTGACCGACGAGCTAATCAGCGACCGTATAATATGTGGCATTACAAGTGATTCCCTACGAAGGTCCCTATTGAGAGACTGTGACTTGACTCTTGCTAAGACTATTTCAACCTGCCGCATTCACGAAATGACGGAGGAAAACAGCAGGACGTTAGCCACACAGGCCACCAGTGTATACGCAGTGAAGCCCTTCTCACACAGAACACAGCAGAAGCACACACCGGTCCCACAAACCCCGCGACCTGCGGCAATTGTGGCGGGAATCATGCCACGGAGCGGGAAAAATGCCCAGCGTTTGGACAGCAGTGCCATTATTGCAAAAGGTTGAATCATTACAAAAGCTGCTGCAGATCTAGACCCATGGGCCAAAGTAACACTAACAGGAGGACGCTCAGACAGTCGGTACATGAAGTGGAGGTAGACCACCCCACAGCATGTGAAGATGACACATTTCATGTGGATGGTGTTGATGTTGTCAACAATGTAGACTGCGTGAACTCCCAAATGGATGAGAATGATGAAGGATTTGTCACAATTCACATAAACGGAAAGCTCACAGAGATGAAGGTTGACACAGGAGCAAAATGCAATGTCATGTCTTTCAAACGTGTGGCCAACAACGAGGACCCGATCAAGCAAAAGAAAGCTGCTACCCTGGTTGCTTATGGGGGCGCTAGGATTGAAACAAGTGGACTGGCCACAATGCCATGCTATTTAAAGGGACAGTGCCATTTTTTTGCCTTTTTTCATTGTGGATAAAGGAGTGCAGCCACTGCTAGGATTTCGTGCATGCAAAGACATGGGCATCGTCCAAATGAGCCCTGACGTCCATCATGTCACCATGGAGAAGGATTTCAGTGCACATATTCTGTCTCAATACGAAGACGTGTTCAGTGATGACCTCGGGGAACTCCCATTCACATACTCAATGACAGTGGATATCCCAACATACAACCTGTGGTTCGACCAGCCCACCGCATCCCCGTTGCAATGCAAGAGAAGGTAAAGGCTGAACTGGAACGCATGCAACGCATAGGTGTCATAACACCAGTCTCTCAGCCCACAGACTGGGTCTCCTCCATGGTTGCCGCACACAAAAAAGGCAAGGATGAGATCAGACTGTGCATCAACCCAAAATACCTCAATACAGCACTGAAAAGGCCCCATCACCCCATGCGCAGTGTCGAGGAGGTGGCAGCTCAGATGGCGGGGGCAACAGTTTTCTCGGTGCTGGATGCAAAAAACTATTTTTGGCAAATACCCCTCGACAAGAAATCCTCGATGATGACCACATTCAGCACCTCATTCGGTCGCTACAGGTTTCTTCGGATGCCCTTTGGCATTAACTCTGCAAGTGAGGTGTTTCAGCGCTCTAAGAAACAGCTGTTTGCAGGCTATCCATGCTCAGTCATAGTCGATGACATCCTCATTGGTGGCCGGGACACAGCCAAACACGATGCCAACCTGAAGAGGGTGCTAGACCGTGTGAGAGAAGTCAACCTCAGGCTAAATCCAGCAAAATGCAAATTTCGCCTTGACCAGGTTTGCTATGTGGGCCACATCTTCACAAGCGACGGCCTAAAAGCAGACCCCTCTAAAACAGCATCAATTACCGACATGCAGACGTCACTTCTGTACAACGTTTCCTTGGAATGGTAAACTATCTCAGCAAATACATTCCAAACTTGAGTGATATTGCGGCACCGCTGCGTAAACTGACTCACAAAGACACTGCGTGGTGTTGGTTCCAGCAGCATCAGGCTGCGTTCGACCACCTCAAGTCATGTCTAGCCAGCCCTGCGGTACTGGCTTACTACAACGTCAAGGAGCCAGTCACACTCACCTGCGATGCGTCCTGCTATGGCCTGGGGGCTGCGTGTTTGCAGAACGGCAGACCAGTGGCATTTGCAGCCCGCACCCTCACAGACACAGAGACACGTTACGCTCAAATAGAGAAGGAGCTCCTTGCTGTTGTGTTCGCCTGCACAAAGTTCAAAGACTATGTCTATGGGAAGCCCACAGTCGTGGAGACCGACCATCAGCCCCTGGTAACTATACTGAAGAAACCTATTCACACCGCTCCCGCCCGTCTCCAGAGGATGTTGCTTCAGTTGCAAAGCTACGACATCGGCCTTGTGTACAAGAAGGGCAAACTCATGTATTTGGCAGACACCCTGTCCAGAGCTCCAAACCCACATACTCCCCAAAGCCTCAAAGACCACGACACTTTTGATGTCATGTCAGTCAGCTACATCTCCACGACCCGCCTGGAGGAACTCAGGCAACACACAGCAAAAGACGGAGTATTACAGGCCCTCAGTGCGGTCATCCTCAGAGGGTGGCCAGACCGACAGAGCTAACTTCAGCCCGCTGTCAGCGTTTTCTTCCCCTACAGAGATGAACTGACTGAGGAAGACGGAATTATCATGAAGGGCCACAAGGCAGTCATCCCCCAGTCGCTCCACAAGGAGTACATCACCATCGTGCACAATGGACACCCTGGTGTTGACGCGACCAAGCGCAGAGCTAGAGGTGTTGTGTTCTGGCCATCAATGTTGAATGATATCACGGAACAGCTGGTCTCATGTGCAGCGTGCAACAGCACCAGACCACCAAGGGATACGACCGGCTTGGGACAGTAAAGGAGATCGCCAGGGAGCCACGCTCCTACGTCATCCAATCCAACGGAGGGACATACAGAAGGAACTGCCGCCACGTCCTTCCAGTCGCAGAGCCACCGCCACTCCACGCGGACGACCCGGACGCCCACCTCGCCGGCCCGGTCAGTTTTCCCCCTACACCACCACAAACACCAGAGCCATTCGACATGCAGTCACAACACACATCCCCTCCCCGCCCAGTACCCGTGGCACTCCCACCCACTGGGGACTGTGGTGCATACACAACACGCTCTGGCCGCACATGCAGACCAAACCCGAAGTACATGCACTGACGCTCGTGCCGCTAAGTGGACTTTTTTCCACACACACACACACACACACACACACACACACACACACACACACTGATCGCAAGCCTATGTAGCCCTATGGGCTGCCCTGCAGACTGTTTGGGACTGTTGAAAAAACTTTTGGATGCCAAGATGTATGTTCAATTTGTTTGTACCGACATTGAGTTATTTTCTTAGACTACGACATGTCATAATTATGCATCTGAAGTGGTTGAATTTTCACTACGGTTCTAACACCATTTGTGCATGCTATTATTGTTTGTTCTTTGAGAAGATCTATCTAAAGGAAAGGGATGTAGATCATTTGACTAAATGATTATGTTTGTCCATGTAGAGCCGCCGTACTTCGGTGGGCGTTACAGGTAGGCTACCGGTGTTTTGAGTGACAGGTTCCTGCACGTCATGAGCCAGTTGTAATGATACCCTCTGTATGTGGAGAACGCAATAAACCAGCAGTCTGATAAACCCGTCTGATTCTTATTCTCCTGCCCTACAACTGGACTAGTTTTACAAAAGTGTTTCAGTGTACTAACACAAGGAAAGCTAATGGGCCAGATGAATGTAGTGCTTTTCTCCTCAAACACTTTGCATCTGAGCTGGCTCCAGTGTGGCAACCAATATTCCAAACCTCTGTAGACACACACACAATTCCCCTGTCTTGGAAAACCTCACACATAAAACCACTACCCAAAATCCAATGTCTAAAAGAACATAAGGATTATAGACCCATAGCTCTCACTTCAGTGATTATGAAATCACTTGAAAGAATACTGTTACAACATCTTGTCAGTATAACCAAAGACAAATTCGACCCCAGTCAGTTTGCCTATAAAAAGGGTTGCGGTACAGAGGATGCGGTTGTGACACTGGTCCACTTAATTACAAAACACCTAGATAAGTCAAATAAGAATCATGTGAGAGTGCTATTCTTAGACTTTTCTTCAGCTTTCAACACAATACAGTCTGATATACTAGTGTCAAAAATGGTACAGTTGGAACTGAATCCATACTTAATTCACTGGTATGCTTATTTTCTTACTAACAGAGTACAGAGGGTGAAAGTGAACTGCTGTGAGTTGCTAGCCATGGTTCACATGACGCTCGTACTTCACGAGAGTCATGGCGCAACTGCCTCCTGTTTTACACGATCGCTACATTTACAGTCCAAACGTGTATATAAACATTCCGATTTCAAATATAAAATACTCGTCACATGTGCCACGTGTGTTAGAAATTAGCTGGTACAGCGATTAGCATTGCTGCATGAGCATCCCGCGTTGTTTAATAAAAAGCATTTTTATCCGAGCAGTTTTTTTGCCATTGACTTTCAACTACGCACCCCTATCGGGAGGAGGGTGGCACTCGGTGTGTTCGATATAGGCACGCTGACCGCACTGCCAATACAGACTAATAGGTGAGTGCGCTCCCGGTGTGCAACTGTGTATTTCCCAAACGAACTCCGTTTGAGAAAAGTAGCAGGGGCGCTTGGATAAAAATGCATTTTATTTTTTTTATGATTCAAAATTGTATTGCTTTTTCAATTTAGTTCACAAACAATTAAGACAACAAACGAAACAAAACTAGACAATAAAATAATAAATACATCACACAACGAAATCTTTACAGAAAAGATAAAACAATACAGACAATACAATACAATAAAATAATAATAAATAAAGGCCTCATTTTACTATTCTAACATCTTCATTGAAAACGCCAGGTTACCTGGCGTGTCAAAAACTGTGTGGGAGAGGGATTTGAATATTGATATTGAAGAGGAGGAGTGGGATGAAATCTGCAGAAATTCAACAAAAATGTCTAAAGATACTAGAATCAAATTGATTCAATTTAAAATTCTCAACCGCTTCTATTGGACACCCTCACGGTTGCACAGACTGGGTCTTAAGGACACAGCTGAGTGCTGGAAGTGCAAGGATCCATCTTCGGTGGGCACCCTGGTTCAGGCTTTGTGGGACTGTCCTGTAATTGAGAGTTATTGGAAACAAATTCATAATTGTATCTTAGAAATGACAACGGTTGATTTTCCCTTCTGCCCTAGGCTTTACATACTGGGTGACCCAAAGCAGGTTGCTCACTGTGATTATGTAGATTTCATCCTCACGGCTATCATGATTGGTAGACAGGTGCTAATGAGGGGTTGGAAAGCGTCAGGGAGTCCCTCGTTTCATGACTGGTTTGTGGAATTAGGCAAGGTTGCAGCATACGAAGAAATGGCATATAGGAGGTCTGACAGACTGGACAAATACATACGGAAATGGGGAGGATACATAATGCATAAAACTGTCAATCCCACTGTGGTGTGGGCGCAACGTCTGTTTTTCTTTCTTGTTTTCCGTGAAAGTGTAAATTGATATTACCCAGGTGTAATGGATTTTTTTTTCTTTTTTTCCTTTTTTATTAAAAATGCATTTTATTAAACAACACAGGATGCAGCAATGCTAATTGCTGTACCAATTTCTAACACGCGTGGCACATGTGGCACTGGTGAGTACTTTATATTTGAAATCGGAATGTGTATACTGTATACATGTTTGGACTGTATATGTAGCGATTGCGTAAAACAGGCTGCAGTTGCGCCATGACTGTCATGATAATCATCATGACATACTGTCTACATGACATGTTTCAGGGCTACTCCAAGTTAGTTCCACCCACTGACTAGTAATGTGACCCGTGGGTGTCTATTTAAGTGGGTGGATCACTGACATCTTGAGTTTGACCAGATGAAGAGCCTTGGCTCGAAACGTCGTCAATAAAAGTTATCTTTTGGAGCATACAAGTGTGCGGGTTCCCTTCTCTTTTCAGGGCTAGTCCAATGCATGCTTTCTCAATGTGTTTTGCAAGTGTTTTTTGTCAGTGCTGGGACGTCTAGATAATGCATGGTTCAGAAGCAGCATCGAGAGAGGAGAGAAGTCACTGCTTGAAGAGAAAGTACTACCTGGGTGAGAGGTAGCTCAACGGTCTTCCAGCTGTTCCTACCACTGAGAACTTCAGAGCCTGTGGAACTAGTATACACTTGACAAAGACTTGCACATTCAAACCAAACTATGGCGAATGTGTCTGGGAATTCAACGCCGACAAATCCTGACGACTGCAACACCAATAATCCTGTCACATATACGATCCTCTCATGGCTGATGATTGGAGAGTTTGCGCTGGGCCTGCCTCTCAACCTCATGGCCCTCTACATCTTCCTCTTCAGGTTTTGGGAAAACATCACCGCCACGTACATCCACTCATGCATACATTTCACATTGCTACATTATATTGTTACATCTAAGACATTTAACAGACATTTGACAAGGAACCTTCTTTTATGGATAAAAGCCTTAATGAGTTCCCAAATTATTACTATGTCCTGATTCTCCCGAGATTAATCACATACTGTAAGTATAGTGGAGAATATGGGGCGCACAGTCGCACACATACAGTACACATACAGTACAAACAAGTACACACACCAACACCGTAAAAAAAAAAATCTGTAACTGAGTGTAAAAATGGAAGGGTCCATTCGTTTGCAAATTTGAATTTGTTGTCCATTTGTCAGTTTGCAATATTGTAATATCTATATTATTATATATTATCTATATATTGTAATGTAAAGATCGTAACATGGACATACACGGTATTGGCATTAAAGTTTTATAAACCGTAGGCCTACATGAACGTGTATGGCTCGAAATGTGTTAAGTACGATTTTGAGGTATTTGTATGTCAAATCTTCAGTACTTTTACTTCTACTCCACTACATTTCAGAGACAAATATTGTACTTTTACTCCACTACAATTATTTGACAAGTTTAGTTACTAGTTAGTTTGTAGATTTTGATTATTATTACAACTTACAATAACCACTTCAGCCCTATACACATTTCGGCCATTTGAAAAAAGTAGATTGTAGATCAGCTATTTTCAAAAGATTATCATATATTTGAAAACTTGAAATGAGACATTCTACATAATGAGTACTTTTACTTTTGGTACCCCAGAATACATAAGGGTAACATTTTACTTGTACTTTTTATTTCCTTCTCAGGTTCAAGTTCTGGAAGACCAACAGTATCTTCCTCTTCAACATCGTGGTGGCTGATTTCCTGATGGTCGTGTGGCTTCCAGCCAAGGCCTACCACTTCCAGCATGGCGTGAGGCGCAGCAGCAATAGATTTGTGTGCCAGACCATGCTCTTCATGCTGATCCTCAACCGAGGAGCCAGCATCGCTTTCCTGACCGCTGTGTCGCTCGACCGCTACTTCAACGTGGTCCACCTCGGGCGGGGGAACTTCATCAGGGTCATGAAGAAGTCCCCTCAGATCGCCATCCTCATCTGGCTCCTCCTGCTACCTCTCACCTTCCCCACATGGCTGAAGACCTTCGAGTGTTGCAACAGCCTCGGACGAAACGTAACGGACGGAATAAGTATCACTGACACCTTCAGAGAGGTACAGATTAGTTGGGTCATTTCTGATACTTCCGTGACTGTTGAGAGCAAAGGTCCATTTCTCAGTGGATTTATCATCTATGACGGTTAAATAACAAATTGATGCCCCCCCCCCCCTCCCTGAGCCCCATTGTAGTAATGATGGAATATTGTTAATAAGCCAGTTAACGATTTTCATGATTTTACCTTTATTTACCCAGGGGAGATTCACTGACTAATTAGCTTTTTCAGGAATGCCCTCCTTCTCACTCACACACAGTGGGGTTCAGTGCCTTGCTCAATGGCACTTCAGTGATGTTGGGGGAGAGGTAAGTGGTGGGCATTCACTTCCTCACACAGATGTTTTCTGTGTGAGGGAATCTGTATGTTGCGTTCACACGGGCAGATCGATGCAAAGATGCAATCTATCATTCATAAAGATGCACCTGCAGTCTACCATTCATTGTCAATTTTGGAGCTACATGCATAATTGTGTCTTTGCATCGTCATGTCGCTGGCTTCCATTGACAATGAATTGTACAGTAGACTGCATCTTTTACATCTGCCTGTGTGAATGCACAAATACCTTTAGGTTTCTGCTGCCCCCAGACAATAGAATCCCAAAACTGCACCGACCTGTAAGGAGACTATTCAGAGTTTCAAACTGCTGCGATTTCTCTCAAGGTACAAGGATCAAAGTTAAAGGGACACTTCACCCTTTTTGCAAACTGACGTTTAGAAGATCTAGAACACTTTCATGGGGGGTCTTTATGTGTGTAATATGTGGTGTTAGATATTTTAGATTTTAGCAGTGAGCCCAGTGTCTATGATGTCATGGACACTGAGCTCATTACCTTCCTGGACTACAGTTCCCATAATGCTTTGGTGCACTGCTCCTCCTTGTGGATATGGCTGTCTTACTGAGACAACATGTAGTCCAGGAAGTAAGTGAGCCCAGTGGCCAGTGTCCATGACATCATAGACACTGGGCTCACTGTTCAAATCTAAAATATCTAAAACCATTATGGTAGCTCAGAGGTAGAGTTTCCAGATTGTAACCCCAAGGTTCGAACCCGGGCTCCCCCAGAGTTGGTGTCGAAGTGTCCTTGAGCAAGATTCTGAACCCCAAATAACTCCTGATGTGCTGCTTGGTGCCTTGCATGGCTTCCGCCACCATCGGTGTATGAATGTGTGTGTGAATGGGTGAATGTAAATCTATGTAAATCTATCTATGTCACAATCTATGTAAAGCGCCTTGGATAAAGGCGCTATATAAATGCACCATTTATCATTTACCACATATTACACACACAGACCCACAGGAAAGTGTTGTACATTTTTTTGCCAAATTGGTGAAGTGTCTCTTTAAGGGTTATTCAATTTGACTTTGCCAATAGCGTGCAGGATTGAGGAAGCATTAAAGATCAGATAACGCATTCAGCAACATGGTGTTTTGTTACTTCTCCAATGTTGGAGCAGTTACAGAATATTCACTTGCTTGTGGCTTACACAAACTGACGCAACTTTACGCTAAATAACAACTACTCAATCTGGACCTTGTCCATTTCTCGTAGCCTACATATTTCAAAACTTTCTGCGTGAGTTGTCTTCACTTTCTGAGACGGCGAAGTGAGTTGTCTGAACTTTTTGCTGAGATTATTTATTTATTTAACAGTATAATCCGGTGAAACACTGTTGTAAGGAGAAGAGCGTCTCTCACTCGCGGTTCCCAAAGTGGGGTCCGCGGACACTGGGCTCACTGTTCAAATCTAAAATATCTAAAACCATTATGGTGGCTCAGAGGTAGAGTTTCCAGATTGTAACCCCAAGGTTCGAACCCGGGCTCCCCCAGAGTTGGTGTCGAAGTGTCCTTGAGCAAGATTCTGAACCCCAAATAACTCCTGATGTGCTGCTTGGTGCCTTGCATGGCTTCCGCCACCATCGGTGTATGAATGTGTGTGTGAATGGGTGAATGTAAATCTATGTAAATCTATCTATGTCACAATCTATGTAAAGCGCCTTGGATAAAGGCGCTATATAAATGCACCATTTATCATTTACCACATATTGTCACAGTCACAGACTTTTGTCATTTATTGTACAGTCTAGGTCTTGTATTTCTATGTTTTGTTCCCTGGTCTAGTTTTCATGGTTCTATGTTTGTTTGCTCCAGCTGTGTCTCATTTTGTAATCAACCCTCATGTGTATATCAGTCTTGTTCCCCAGTCAGTGTTTGTTGAGTCATTGTATCCTGTCACCTGTTTCAGTCTGTTTTAAGTTATTTCATGTTCACCTGTCTTCTGAATTAAAACACCATTTCATGGTTTCCAACACTACATGCCTGGCTGTCCTGCGTTTGGGTCCTTACCTCACCTACACCTGACAGAATGACTCAACCAAATGGACCCAGCGGACAGCACCCACCTACCACACAGGCTGCCATTCACCCAGTGAGCTGTATGGTTCTGTGACTGCAGTACGAGCCCTATGAGTGGCAAATGGATTTTTGGTGC
This sequence comes from Protomyctophum parallelum, assembly GCF_964188405.1. Classification (NCBI taxonomy): domain Eukaryota; kingdom Metazoa; phylum Chordata; class Actinopteri; order Myctophiformes; family Myctophidae; genus Protomyctophum; species Protomyctophum parallelum. The sequence goes on from NC_139717.1 coordinate 29,950,681, forward strand.
TACAGCTGGCTGGTCGACTGTTGGGGAAATTGTTTGATACACCGGCTGGTCAACTGTTACTTGGAGGGGATACTACTGAAGCACATGCTAGTTTGATTGTGATGTCCTGGTTGTGCAAGTTTCCAGTGTCACTCCTTGAAGTCCTGGTCGTGATGGCTCCAATATCTCCACTCAAAGTCCTGGTCATGCAAGTATTGACTGTCCTATGCCACTTCAGTCCCTTTGTCAATCCCTGTTCCTGTCCGGCAGTGGAAGAAAGCTCCGGGGGGTTTCAGCCCCTTTCCCTGCCCTTTGGACCCACTTCACTATGCCCTGTTCCTGTCCAGCAGTGGAAGAAAGCTCCGGGGGGTTTCAGCCCCTTTCCCTGCCCTTTGGACCCACTTCACTATGCCCTGTTCCTGTCCAGCAGTGGAAGAAAGCTCCGGGGGGTTTCAGCCCCTTTCCCTGCTCTTTGGACCTACTCTCTATGCCCCATCATTGTCCCAGCACTGCATTGGAAGAACGCTCTGGGGGGTTTTAGCCCCTTTCCCTGCCTGCCCTCCTGTCTACCTGCGCTCTCAAGCCTGCCCCCTCCACTATCCCCAAGTCCCTCTTCTTCATGGACATTGTGGGACGTCAAGAGCCGTCCCTTGAGGGGGAAGTACTGTCACAGTCACAGACTTTTGTCATTTATTGTACAGTCTAGGTCTTGTATTTCTATGTTTTGTTCCCTGGTCTAGTTTTCATGGTTCTATGTTTGTTTGCTCCAGCTGTGTCTCATTTTGTAATCAACCCTCATGTGTATATCAGTCTTGTTCCCCAGTCAGTGTTTGTTGAGTCATTGTATCCTGTCACCTGTTTCAGTCTGTTTTAAGTTATTTCATGTTCACCTGTCTTCTGAATTAAAACACCATTTCATGGTTTCCAACACTACATGCCTGGCTGTCCTGCGTTTGGGTCCTTACCTCACCTACACCTGACACATATTACACACACAGACCCACAGGAAAGTGTGAAGTGTCTCTTTGACTTTGCCAATAGCGTGCAGGATTGAGGAAGCATTAAAGATCAGATAACAACATGGTGTTTTGTTACTTCTCCAATGTTGGAGCAGTTACAGAATATTCACTTGCTTGTGGCTTACACAAACTGACGCAACTTTACGCTAAATAACAACTACTCAATCTGGACCTTGTCCATTTCTCGTAGCCTACATATTTCAAAACTTTCTGCGTTTTACTCTGGGACTATTTCTACCTGCATGTCCTCTCTCACTGAATGTATTTATTTCATTAGTGAGATATACATTCAATACTACATAAATAATATAACGAAACTATTGTGCAATATTATGTAATAACTATTACATATTCACTATTACTAATCCATCCATTACAAACGCAATTGGCCGTGTTCAGAGGAGGGAAGCCAGGGGAGCGGTATGCCCAAATGAATGTACTTCCTCATCTGAGTCTGTGTCTTATTACAATTTTCAGGTGGTCTTCTTCACGCAGATCCTCATCCCGTTCTTCATCATCATCTATTGCACGGTGCGCATCGTCAACCGCCTGAGGAGGAAAACGGTCGGGGACAAGACCAAGTTGAAGCGGGCCGTGTGGCTGGTCATCTCGGTCGTCCTGGTTTTCTCTGTGTGCTTCCTGCCGTGCGCGCTGTCCAGGATGGCGCTGCTGTTTGTGCGGCTGAAGGGATTGCAGGATTGGGAGAACGTGGTGGTGCAGGTGTTTGACACATTCATGGTGCTGTCGTACATGGACTGCCTGTTGGATCCGCTGGTCTACTGCTTCTGCTACTCTGGCTTTAAAGACGCCTATCTGAACACTTTCTGCCCCGCCAGCATACGCAGGAAGCTCACTATCGATGTTGTCACTGGAACCAGCGGAACGTCCGCTACCTCAGGAACTCGACGACGGTCAACAGCCACCGAGCTGATGAAAGCTGATGATGGACAATAAGTGATTCTCTTTCTTTTTCACCATTTTATTTACCTTTTCTTTCTTTACCAAGTAGCAGCTTGCCATCCTAGCATCTTACATCTTATTAGCTCTGGTCCATAGCCTTCTACTGTTTCTACGATTCTGCCCTGCGCAGTAAGGCTATGGGACTTTCAGTTTTAAATCTCAAATCGAAATCAGACCAGACTATCCTCTTTGGCGTAAATAAAAAGAACGTTTTTGCTACTCACCAAAACAAAGGCGGGTTGTGTCATTAGAAAGCCTACTTTCCTTAGTGGACGCACTCTGAGCCCCCCACCACACGTATAAACGGTACTTTTTGGCCAGAAAGGGATTTTCTTTCACCGGATGAAAAATATTCTCTATGAGGCTGTTCTCTGGGCAATATCAGTAGAGGGCGCAGCGGAGTAACTAAAAATCCCCTTTTGGCCAAAAAGTACAGTTTATATGTGTGGTGGGGGGCTCAGAGTGCGTCCACTAAGGAAAGTATGCGAGCGGCGGAAGTTGAGAGTAACATAGCTCTAAATGAAACGCATTAGAGCTATGGACCAGAGCTAACATCTTATATACTGTACAATATATGCACAAAATCTAAATCTCTGACAGCATATTATACAGGAATTCATTTTTTCTTGTAAATGAGAGCCCTCTTTCCCCGTCACCACAAAAGTACATTTTCACACCAAAATAAAAGTTCACAACAATCCTTTTCATTAATGGGAGAAAGAAAACGATATGGTTGTGTTTTGTTCTAACTGGGGTAGGCCTACTGGTGTCTCAAAAAGAGGGCCTCTGCTGCTAGACTAGGTATGTCTAAAGAAATCTGATTTGCAATAAAACTGTACTAGATAACTCCATATACAATCACTGTTTTTCTTGTAAATGAGAGAAAGTAAAGTCCTCACCACAAAAGTACAATTTCCGCCTAAATTAATGTATGTTTGAAGGACAATATTTCAGTATTTCTTTAGGTAAATTACATTCTGACTCTATGGTGATGTGACTCGCCCCGGTGAGATGTCTTCACTTTTGGCGAGATGTCTTCACTTTTGGCGAGATGTCTTCACTTTTGGGTTACTAATACGACTCGCCCCGAAAGTCCAGACAACTCGCCAAAAGTGAAGACATCTCACCGGCGTGAGTTGTCTTCACTTTCTGAGACGGCGAAGTGAGTTGTCTGAACTTTTTGCTGAGATTATTTATTTATTTAACAGTATAATCCGGTGAAACACTGTTGTAAGGAGAAGAGCGTCTCTCACTCGCGGTTCCCAAAGTGGGGTCCGCGGACCCCTAGGGGTACGCGACGCATATCCAGGGGGTACCCGAAATAATTCCCAGATTAGTGTTTTTTATTTCTCATAAATGCGCAAACATTGTGAAACAACTACAGTCACAGAGAGCAGTGTCAAGCTAGCTGCTGCCTGCTAACGATGCAAACAACAGCCTTGCCTGTCGTGTGTGTGTGTGTTTTACTGTGTCATAAATATATTTATATCTGTAGCCTATATTGTGATTGTGCTATCATGCCTAGACTTAATTATAACTTATTGTAGACATTGTTGTTGTGAAGTTCTGAAAATGCAAATGATTTCCCCACTAACATGATCAATCAATCACAGTTCTAATAGACCTACTTACTGACTGAATTACATCTGAATAGCAAAGCTATTGACACCCCCCCCCCCCCCCCCCCTCAGGCTCTGAGGTTCATACCTCAGTACATTTTATGAAGATAAGAGTGAGCAGTCTCAAGTTATAGGTTTTTTAGCATTCCTTTTCGGGTTTATGATCCGGTCAGGAGCGGATGATATCGCTACATCATGTTGTATTGTTTTGTAGTCAGTCAACAATCATCCGGAACTTCCTTTTCCCTCAAACCAATTTTTCTCAATAAAAGCTGCAGGCTACGAGAGCTTTTATTGTTAGTCTTCTGGTTTGAGGGAAAAGGAAGTTCCGGATGAGAATCCTGCCTGATGACTACAAAACAATACTACAACATGATGTAACGATATCATCCGCTCCAGACCGGTTCACAAAGATTGGAGTAAATTGGGGTACATTTTTCCCCCAAAATAAAATTTCACAACAATCCATTTCATATATTGGAGACCCTAACATGGTTGTGTTTGGTTCTAACTCGGGGAAGGGTATCTCAAAAACTAGGGCCTGGAGGTGGTGGAATTCCTCTGGTGTGAATTAAAGACCAGACCATTGTGTTGGTGTCCAACTTGTAGATGGCATTACTGAATCCAGTCTGGTTCCATCCTCCATGGATAATCATGACCTTCCGACAGACACAGGCTGAGAGCTCCCCTCGGGCCCTCTGGAACAGTGCCAGAAACTCTGGGCTTGAACCATGTGTGGGTGTCGACATCAAATGCATAAAGCACGTTGTTGCAAAGCTCAAACTTCATATTCTGTCCTCCCCACCCACATGTAGATGGTATGTTCCATCAGAATAGCAGTGTGATCCTGGCTCATGCCGGGAACTTCAAGGGGAGGTTCTCTCCCTCCAGTTACCACAGGCGGCAACGTTTTCCATCTCAGAGATACTGTGTTGAAGATCTACACATTGATGGGATCCGTTAGAGGTTGACCATGATAACCTCCAAATGAGAACACGTTGTTCCCCACGGTCACTGCAGCATCAATAGAACCATCATCTGTTGCTCCTCTAAATCCCTCTGGGGTTATGGGATAGGTGAGGTGAGGTGAGAACTCTTAACCAGAGCCGGCGCGATATGCTACTTACGTCACTTTAAGTCACTCATCAGTATCTCTCCTTATTCTCGATCAAGTGGTGCACTAAAGATATTCCTTGTCTGAAGTGTCACCAATTCACCACCCTTGGTTAGGGACTTGAGAGTATTTATACTCAGCAGTACATAAATGGCTACTTATACTCCATTACTCACCAAAAGGCAATTCAGAGAAACGGCAGGGGAGATGTATAATTTAAGGTAAAAAGCATGGGATCTTAATCAGAAAACCGTTCATTGTGACCGAACATGAACTTGTCTTTTCCAATGACCTAAACATGCCTCTTTCGCCAGATTTTTTTCATTGGACAATTCCTCAAAGTGTACTTAAATACTCAAGGCTGTAACACCTGCCCCCTCAGACAGAATTACCATCACTGAAGAGGATGTAAGGAAAGTGTTTCAGTGTACTAACACAAGGAAAGCTAATGGGCCAGATGAATGCAGTGCTTTTCTCCTCAAACACTTTGCATCTGAGCTGGCTCCAGTGTGGCAAACAATATTCCAAACCTCTGTAGACACACACACAATTCCCCTGTCTTGGAAAACCTCACACATAAATCCACTACCCAAAATCCAATGTCCAAAAGAACATAAGGATTATAGACCCATAGCTCTCACTTCAGTGATTATGAAATCACTTGAAAGAATACTGTTACAACATCTTGTCAGTATAACCAAAGACAAATTCGACCCCAGTCAGTTTGCCTATAAAAAGGGTTGCAGTACAGAGGATGCGGTTGTGACACTGGTCCACTTAATTACAAAACACCTAGATAAGTCAAATAAGAATCATGCAATAGTGCTATTCTTAGACTTTTCTTCAGCTTTCAACACAATACAGTCTGATATACTAGTGTCAAAAATGGTACAGTTGGAACTGAATACATATACTTAATTCACTGGTATGCTTCTTTTCTTACTAACAGAGTACAGAGGGTGAAAGTGAACACAACCCTCTCATCAGCATTAACTACTAATGTTGGTGCTCCCCAGGGTTGTGTGAGCTCAGCTGTACTTTTCACCCTCTATACTGACAGCTGTCGTATTGAGGAATGCCTGTCTGAATGTCGACACACCAGACCAATACATTCTAAAATACTCAGATGATACAGTTTTGATTTATCTCCTAGATAGTTCCAGTGATCCTGGACTGCACCAACACATAGTAAATAAGGGGGTTGATTGGAGTGATAACAACGCTCTCATCATTAACACAAAAAAGACAGAAGAGATTGTTTTTCGTACACCACCAGAGATACACAGATCCCCCATTACTATTCATGGTGAACCGATCAACCAGGTATGTTCGTACAAATACCTAGGAGTAGTAATAGACCACCTATTGTCATGGAAAGATCAGATTGATTCAGTGTGTAATAAAACAAAACAAAGAATCTACTTCCTTCGCCGTCTAAGATCCTTCGGTGCTAGTAGACGGATTCTTCTTTTGTTTTTCACTTCTGTTATTATGAGTGTTCTTCATCTTCAGTACTGTAGTACCACCTGGTATGGATGTTTGTCTGCAGCCCTAAAGTCACAACTGCTGCAACAACAACTGAACATTTGTTCAAAGATTGTTGGACAACAACTTCAGAAACTTTATACATCCACATATGATAACAGCATCCTAAGGTTAGCAAGGAATATCACCTCTAATACTAAGCATGTGTTGTATGGAGAATATAGGTTGCTACCTTCAGGAAGGAGATATGGTGTACCAGCATACAATAAGGTCATACTAAAGAGGTCCTTTGTCCACCAGTCGACCTTGAGGCTTAATCAGGAGATGTAGTAGCCACAGGATAATCTAAGCGGTGGATATTGCTCATGTCTTTATGTACATGTAAATTGTCCTGTTCTTTGTGTTATGTATATGTGTTCTGCATACTTGGCTGCTGTGTCGCAAGACACATTTCAATGTGAACTGACAATAAAGTACTATATCATTATCATATATCAAAAGAGGTAATAGATGTTTAATGTCAGTTCAAAGACAATACAGAAAAAGGTACAGACCGAAGCCTCAAAAGTAAGTAGATTTGCAGCTGGATTAAGTGCTCTATCGCTTGTGCAAAAATAGAAGAGAGAGAGCCTCTCCCCTGCGCTCATGCATATATAATGCTATATGTTGCAATACTGTTGCGAACGTGCCGTTGAGAGGAAAACGTCCTGTTACCCTTATCTGCCTGAACATAAGTTCCTGCCTCATCGTTCTGACACGGTTACTTCTCTTTTAGGCACACCGTACCTCTATAAGCACATAAACATTCACGCATACACATTTGGCTTAACGCTTGACAGGAGAAAGGTTATTTCAACATTTCAACTCAATGAATAAAAACTCATATTTCAATTCAATGAACAAAAACTCACATTTCAATCCAATGAATAAAAACTAACATTTCAATTCAATGAATAAAAACCCATCCTCTCTTCTTCTGTGCTTCAGCCATCGCCTGGCCCGGCGCGGTCCCCCGTGTCGGTGGCCCTGACTCACTGGACCACTCTGGCTCTGGAGGTCCCGGCGCTGCCAGTGCTGGCGGTGGTGGTGGTGATGCGCTGTTCCCCTCGATGTAAGCCCACCCACGGGGTTCGGGGGGCCCGTGAGCCATCTTGTGATGAGGATAGTGAGAGGTGTTCTGGGACCCCCACGACGATAACCTGGCTCCCTGCTCCACTTCATCCTACCAAGTGGGGGTCTTGGTTGGGGCTGTATGTATGCTTTCCTCTGGTACTTGGGTGGCCTGGTCGGTTGGGGGAAACGGGGGGCTATCCCTGACGCCGGGGCCGGGAAACTCAGGTTCCCAACAAAAACACTTTCTGTTTAAAACCTTTTTGGGCACGCCTTGTAAGGATGCATTAAGATCAGCAAAGGCCCAAGAGACATTTGTGCCACATTTCATGCTTTTTTGAGATTCTTTAGTGTCATTTGCATTATTTCTTAACACTGTAGGCGGCAATTTGGGTGTCGGAAAAAAGACCGCCTCCCGGCAAGGTCTTAGGATGAGCCAAGGGATACTGTATGTGTCCAAATTTGTTTGTTATATTTAGCAATTTTAAGAAGAAAGAAGAAAACGAGGTGTTCAATTACATTCCATTTCGCTACACTTGGTCTATCGATAAATATGTGTATTCTCTGTGTTCATGTCAAGGTCAATTGGTCAAATATTGTCTATGTGTTCAAATATAATGTCTAGGCCTAGGCCTATGTATTTTCTAGACTCCTAGAGAATCACTGTTTACTAATTTATATCCATATTCATACATTTTCCCTTATAAAACCTGCACTATCCACACAGCTTTATCTGTATCGATTTTAAATAATTGAATCGTACGTATCTTATCATATCGCCATAATTAACCAATATCGTCCATCAGGGATGGATTAAACCCCACGAGGGCCCCTGGGCCGGTATTTGTTTTGGGAACCCCCATAGCGCACCAAATTTTCAGTTTTTCGTTTTTTTATCATATTTTTTATCAAAATGTTACACAATCAACAGCCAATAAAGGGTCCAATAGTCCTTGCTAGAGGCTCAAACCCAGTACTGTGCGGCCTCACCGGTCCAATGGCTAATTTGGCCCTGTCGTCCATGTATGGTACTGTCAACCATCTATCTATCTGTCTATCATACATATCGTTTATCAATCCTTTATATCAGTGGTTTTCAACCCTTTTCATATGAGGTCCATTGTAGCTGTCCCAGCAATGGGTATTTACTTGCGCACGCAGAGCGCGCAAGTAATAGTTTTGCCCGGCTCGTATGCACCGTCCCAGCCAACCCGCCACTTTTGATGCGTATGCAAATAAAACAGCAAATTGTGCCTGATTTGCTGGGACCAGATTACATGGTGTGTATATGTATAACTAGCTCTCAATGATGACGTAAGAAATATGTGGATTAAAGGACCCAATGCCAGAGTGTAATTGGTCTTCGATTGTGACGTAATGACGATATGTTTTAGTGTTGGGAGGATTAAAGGTAATGCTCCTGTGTATACATGTATGTAATCTGGTCCCAGCAAATCAGGCACAATTTGCTGTTTTATTTGCATACGCATCAAAAGTGGCGGGTTGGCTGGGACGGTTTTTGGCGCAAAGTAACCACAGTATACCGCTAATCAACTTACAAATTACATATAGTATATGTATAACTAGCTCTCAATGATGACGTAAGAAATATGTGGATTAAGTGCCAGAGTGTAATTGGTTTTCGATGGTGACGTAATGACGATATATTTTAGTGTTGGGAGGATTAAAGGTAATGCTCCTGTATACTTGAACCATACTTAATAATACTAGGTGTTTACATGCATAAAGTAGGTAGGTAGCAAATAGTTACACCTAATAATTAGACATTTCAAACGTTCCTTCACAGAGATACTGAGATTTGACAGTTTACAGCGGTCGAAAGTACTTGCGCGCTCTGCTTGCGCACTAGTGTGCAACATGCAAGTATGCACTCGACAGAGTGCAGTTCTAGTTTGTAATATTCTATTTTATCGCTTACCTTTCTGAAGGTGTATAATATGTGAACATTATATGTAGGTTTATTTGGGTGTTTGTATGGTAAATGGATGGTGAGATAGCGCCATCTACCGTGCTCTGTATTTGTGGTCTGTTTGTCTGTTTCATGGGCAGGTTGAAGTAGGCTCACCTAAGCAGCTAATCACCTCATTTCAATCACCTGTTGGGTTTGGGCATGTTTGGGCAGAACAAACAGAAAAAAGAGCAGAGGTGAAGAGAGGAGCTCTTTCATGTCAGAGTCTCCACAAAGAAAATGTTTTCAAATATTTGTAGTGGAGTAAAAAAATGTTGGGTCTGATATGTAGTGGAGTAGAAGTAAAAGTACTAGAAATTGGAAATACTCAGGTAAAGTACAACTACCTCCACATTCTATACTTAAGTGTCTACTACACAGTACAAGTAGGCAAAATTTATTTTAGTTACTTTCCACCACTGTATATTATTGAGCTCTCCAGTCTCCAGAGCCCAATCCACTGACAACTGAACCAATCACAGCACGACCGTCTCTCAGGCTATGGGATGTAGATGTTGGCGCGTCGCTTGGCGCTAAATGAATCCACCTGTTAGTTACCTTATCCCATTATTTCCCCATCCCATTTCATTCCTTCTTAATCCTCGCACTCTTTTTTTTCTTCCCTAGTAAAGGCAAAATGTCATGTCATGTACCATCATATTTGTGTTGCTTGTAAACGTTTGCATGGTTTATTTAAAAGTTGGTAAAGTTGTAATTTAGTTGGAGTTGTTGTTTAGTTTGGTTTCGTTTCGTTTATTTAGTGTCCTCTCTCCCTAGGTGATGTTAGTTTACACTGGTAACTGTAGCAACGACGGATAAAACAGACTTTTAGCTCCACGTGTGGCTGTTTTTGGAGGTAAGTAGCCCGTAACTATTTAAAGATAAAATGCTTATAAGTTTCACTATAGCGACTGTTGACTTTGAGTATGCCTAGTAATTTCACTTATGTATTTATAAAAGCCCATAGGCTAGACGAGTGCTAGTGGTAATCCAAAGAGAAGGTTGGTTCATATATTTGGGGCCAATTTGCACTACTGTATTAGCTACCAGCACATTTCCAACACCCACTTAATTAGGTTCTCAAGAAAAATTGTGATTTTAAAATAGGATATCCGTATACTTATTCAGTGTCTCAGCTTTATAACATCTGAATTAGAATGAGGCATCAGCCTGGAAGAAATAATATAGCCTATCAAGAAACATATCAGAACAATCTATTTATTACTATATCTCCTTTCATCAAGATTGTATTGTTTGTTACCAAGCATGGCAAGCAATGAATACCGTCTGAAATATACATGCAGGCTATATTACAATAATGAAAGACAGCTGCAGTGATAAATAGGCAACAATAAAACTGTTATAGCAGGCAGTGATTCATATCAAGGTCCATTATTTATTCAGCATTTGAGCCACGCACCACCATTTGATGACATTTAGCCTCTCAGACCCAAGACTAAAGAATATTTTGTTTTTTGTTATCAAATGTTTATTTTATTTTAGACAAAATAGCACAACCAAACATGTTAACATCATGAATGAATAAAGAAAACAAAACAAGTATATACACATACAGTATAATACTGTACAACAGCAAAAGAAAAGGAACACAAAAACAAACAAACAACAGGCAATCCCACCCACCCCTCCCCCGGGACCAAAGATGCCACAAAATGCACACCTTCCTACCACTGTGCAATAGAAAAATAATAAAGACTGAAATCATGTCCTTGACCTAAAGAATATTTTGTTGTCATTGGATAAGATTACAATTGCAATTGCACCCCTTCCATCCAGTCTGTAATGATGTTGGTACCATTAGATACCATGAGATAACTCAAAACAACAATTCTTCTACATTCCCTCTAAATGTGTATAGAGTTCTTTTAAATTAAGTATTGTAGATTTTTACAATAATTTAACTAATTTAAATTAAAAAATATCTACAGTATAAGGGTCCATTTGGTTACCAACTCTCCATCATTTAGCTGGGGACCACCTGGAATCACCTCAGGCCCACGGGTGGTCCCCGGACCACTGGTTGAAAACCGCTGTGTTATAGGCTAGGATAAGATAAATAAACATTACATTAACATAAATCAATCATCACACAGTAAAAGGGCTTATTGAATTGAGTTATGTTGTTATCAAAGGCATGCCAGAGACATCACCACACAGTGCACGAGCCATCGCCGTGCAGGCGTCATCCAACTATGTCCGCTCAGATAGGCCTACCCATGGACAGGAGTAACCTGCAGACGACATGCGTCCCGGACCAAGAGAGGAGGACCTCCTCGGGTCAAAAGCAAGCAGCCCAGTTTCCCACAACCAACCTACCAGGCAGTAGCAGTGGTGGAAGGTAACTTAACCCAGTAAGCACGGTCAGGACCTCAACGAATTAGTGACGTCTCGATTGTGGCCAGATCAAGTGAAACCAAGACTAGTCAGATCTGGCCCAGAATATCACCCGATTTTAACCAACTTAAACGGATTGTAAATTTAGAATATTATTACAAAACATACATGAACCACTTCAGCCCTACATATATTTCGGTCATTTGAAAATAGCCAAACTACAATGTGTCACGATTCGAGGCATTGTGAGCTTATAGATCTGCCCATTTTCCATAATGAATACTTTCTACTTTTGGGACTTTAAGTACATTTTTATACCAATACATTAGTACTTTTACTCAAGCAAATTTTGAATTCCGGACTTTTACTTGTAACGGAGTACTTCTATATTGCGGTATTGATACTTTTACTTAAGTAAAGCATTTGAGTACTTTTTCCACCACTGGGCGCCACTAGTAGAACTGCCGGTGCAGCAGAGTGCCACCATGCGGTTGACACAGACACTCTCCCCCATCGCGATGCACCTGCTGAGGTGGACAGGACCTCCTCGACCCCCTCCTCGACCCCATGTCCTCCTACTACTGGGCCCTCTGGACGACCACAGGGGAGCATCGATGTCACTGCCCCGCTCCACAATGCAAGTCACGCTATGCCACTGACGACTCTACCACAGGTTAGTAGTTGGTATGTGTTCCATTTTGTAAACGTTGACTTTTAGAAATGATCGATTGAACAATCATGGGAGGGTTAAAGGCTTCATCCAAATTGTAATCATTGTTCTTGCAACCGTCAATAAATGCAATATATCACTTTCTATATCACTGGTCAGTGATAATTAAACAGGTGGTCAGGTGATACTGACAGTAAGAATAATATTGGATCCAGCAGGCAATTTCCATGCAGAATTTTCACTTTGATGTTTTTCTAATGTCTACTTTGGGGCAATTCTGAAATATGGACTTTTTGGTTTTAGTTTTGTCTGCGACACTTGGCATAATTATTTCTACGCCTATGGCAATTTAGGTGTCTTTCAAACTGTGTTTAGGAAGTTACTTTCAAAATGTAGTAGAAATTTGGTGGGAAATTTGGTATAATCTTTTGTATTGGCCTAAAATATTGTCTATATACAATTATACATACATTCATGAATCCACTTGCTGACCGGCTGTCTGTATTGAGCAATTCTTTTTACTAGCCCTTACCCGTTGTGAGATATTTGGGTACGTTTGTAATTTACTAATAAATTCATTAATAATCATTAATGTGTCAAATCTAAAAAAGGGCTTCGTTACGCCCTCCATATTCATATGGTCAATGGGAGTGATTGGTGCAGGCATTGAGGAGCTATGGTGGTGTTTCTGACAGACACACACACACAGACAGACAGACATTGTTAGAATTATAGTATGATGATGATGGGTTTATATGTGACCCTACCATTAACATCCTATATAAGGCAAAGATTTCAAACATTCCTTAAGTTGCATGTGACATGTCAAACTAGGGGGTTTTCATGATTCTGAATCCATTCCAAGCATTCGTTTGGAACAAAAAACACTCCTTGGGCTAAAAATGGCCATAGCCACTTGCCCAAATGTGCCCAAAATGTGCTGACCTCATCACATTTGTGCTGACCTCATCACATTTGTGATGACGGCTATGGCTGTTTTTAGCCCAAGGAGTGTTTTTGTGCAACATTAATGCTTGGAATGGATTCAGACTTATGAAAACCCCCTAGTTTGACATGTCACATGCTACTTAAAGCATAAGGAAAGTTTGTCATTTTTGACATTGCCTGGCCTGCCATAGTATGTTAATGGAAAGAAACCCCTATAAAAGATTGCTCAATACTGACAGCTGGTCAGCAAGTGGATTCATGAATGTATGTATATTATAGACAATATTTTAGGCCAATAAAAAAGACTACAGTATATACCAAATTATTGGTTATTATGTCTCCTAGTGGTGATTTCTTTACTAATGTTACTTAATATTATATAGTACTTTAACATTACTTTCACTAAAAGTCCATTTTGATCAAATCTAAAAATCATAAATACAGACACAGCATTTGTAATGTATTATTTACTTGATTTAAGATACAAAGTAATACTCTTTTTTTACTTGAAGGCACACCAAGTCCACACAGTGATTCAGAAACAACATCTAATATGATGAACAAAATTTAGCGCCACAGTCAGGATCGACTTTTAGGCCAAACAATCTTGTTATAGTCAGAAGCAAATCAGGAAAACCGCACACCCAACACTCTTTGATGTCATATAGGCAAATTGTGAGAAGTAACATTACTTAAAATAGTAACTTAAAATGGTAACTAATATTCCATTTCCAACAGTAACTTGTTACAAACACTTACAAAATTCAGTGCTTGGTCCCCTTCTCTGGACCCAGTAGATGGCAGCAGAACACCACATTGCAAATGCTTGGGCATCTGTGCTTTATGCAGCAGAGAAGATATACAGGTATAATACCTGGGCACTTCAGGAGACTAGCCAAATAAAATAATCTGGAGGACCACTTGACCGGCCTGCACGTTTTTGGTTATTGATGTGCAGGGATGACTGACGTTTCGACTTTCGTCTTCCTCAGTGTCAAACAGGGTTTTTTTTGCAGGCCAGTCTGGAAGTTAACTATACACTGTTTGTTCACAAATAAATGTATATTTGGCTTTGGATAAATTAAGAAAATAAGTTCTTTGTAGCAAACAAAGGCTAATTATATTCACAGGTTTTGTTCAATAAGAGCATCCCCACAAATACATTTTTTGAACGACACAATTAATACAAGTTTAATTAAGCATAATACAATAGCAGCATAAAATACAGTTTATATATTCACAGGTGTAAACCGTGTCATTTGTGTCGTGTTATTTATGCATGAAGACCTATGGGACAATACTATTGTGAGCAAACTGACTTCCAGGTTGAAACACTTTTTTTATTATCCCCTGGCAGGTTCCAGGGCACCTATATCAGGACCCCTGGTTTCGGCAGCAGATCCAGCAGTTTGAGAGGGTTCTACAGGAGCAGAGTAGATTACTGGCTGTATTGGGAACGGGTGAGTACTGCAGAAAGTTTACAAAACCACACACATCCAACTAAATTAAATTCAAGAATAGTCTACTCTGCACTTTGGACAATATTTATTTACAAGAAGAGAATCAATCTCTCTTATTCATTGAGCAAAGCAATGCTAAACTATTAAAAATGATGTTCAGTGTGGGCGTGTGGGTCTGTTGCGCGGAAACGTGTGTCCCAGTATTAATCTATGTCCGTCCCATGCATTTCACTGGTGACACTGGTGACACGTGATTTGCGGGGAGATGTTTTTTTTTTTTTTGTCGCAAATAAATTTCATTAAGAATTAAGAATGTTAGAATGTGTGGCGTGTGTAATGCAGGGCTGATTGAGGTTGGAGGACAGGGCTGTGCGGCGCTAGGTTCCGTGAGGCGGTCCGTGCGTCGTGGCGTTGTGAGATGGCCTATGCTAAGGAAGTACTCTTGACTGACAGACGGCGAGCAAGCGATTTAAACAGCGAGCGTCTGCTAAATTATTAGATAGATAATGATGCTATTTTTAGTTTTAGTCTGTATTGTACTCACTGTAATACAGTATGTCACTGTCCACAATGACAACACTGTATACTGAATCATCAATCAATGTGGAATCATCAATTCCACATTCCGTGAAACTTCATATTTTACATCTGTAAATTAATATCTGATATATACTGTATGGTCAAAGGTCAAGAAAAAGTGAAAAAAATAAAGGAAGGAGCGCATCTGTTACAACTGGGTGACAGAATTTATGCCAAAATGATGAGACCAAGGCACAATAAAAACCCTAATGTAAAGTGGCTAATTCATTGTAATATTAAAATGCACCTATGCATTGCGGCACAACTGCCTTCATCAGGGTGACTAACAAGATTGCAGATAAAACATGGCTTTTATAGGACTATAAAGCCAAAAGCCGGGGGGCCAGTGCCCGTGGGAGCTTGGGCAGAGGACTTTTGTGGCGGTTCTGGACAACCGTGGGTCTGACCGACTCGACACCGGGCACTGCACTTATATTGTCAGGACCTCTTTATAAACAACATTGCTGAGAAACTGGCACTTCTTGTTTGTCTCTTCATCTCGAGCAAGAATACGCAGCCTGCTTGATTTGCCAACCCTATTCTTTATTTTGTTTTACTGAGAATAAGGTTAGAAATAAGTTTAGGGTTAGGCATAGTTTTACTGGGGTTAAGTTTAGGTATGTGATAGGGTTAGGTTTAGGCATAGTTTTACTGAGGTTGAGGTAGGAATAAGGTTCGGTTTAATCGTTTAAGCATATTTTACTTAAAGGTGATATAGACAAGTTTCCAGTGTTTGTACACAGAAGTGAGTGAGTGTTTCCAAACAAATGCATATCTGGTTCCACCCTCATTCTATTGGCTGAGCCAGGTCACTTCAGGCTATGGGATTGTTGTTGCTGCTGGGAGGGACGCTATGGATATTGCGCTCGTATGGCTAAATATGACATTACAAAATTATGAATTTCTATCGATATCTTAGTTACAACAATGACATTGAGTTGACATGTTTTTTTAAGGGTAACTGTAGCATAATCGCAATATCACACAGAGTCCCGCAAATGAGGAAGTAGGAAGTAGAGGAGACTCACTGGCTCTCAATTCAATTCTCTTTTATTTGTAATCGTGCATATAAAACATATTGCCCCTCAAATGCCCCATGCCACTACAGCATCGTTCATTCATGTGAACTACTCTGTCCACGGTTATTCATTGCAATGAAGAAAAATCGCTATGATCATCCGCGACGGCCTGTCACCGTTGGCGAGCACGGGTTGAATGCACGCTTCAAGCCGGCCGGCTGGCAGGCAGTCGCCGCGGCGGTGCAGGGTGAAATACTATTACTCACTTCCACTTCCACCATTTCAACAAAATCACATACAACCCACTCCACATGAACAAGAACGATATTGATGTAGGCCTAAACAGGAGATTTTATTGGGGTCTGAGTTGTTCTGTGACTAAGGATCCTGAGTTCTGTGGGGTGCTTATTGCTGCTGGTGTTGTTCAGTTTCACACCACCCAACCATGCACTATACATAGCAATTCTCATAATTTCAATAGGCTTACATATTAAATCATAAACATACTATTTCACATGAACAATGTTAGTGAAACTAAGATATGGGGATAATATTATACATTGCAATTGAAATCGCATCGCGTTTTCGTTATAATACTGCAGTGCTGGGTTGAACACACCGTCACAGCCTCGCGCTGCAATTGGCTAAAAGTTTAAATCCCCTCCGACGTCCCGAGTAGTAAACTGTAGTGGATATAAACAGCACATTCAGCCACAGGGGGGGCAAAGGGGGAGTGTGCTGTTGCAGGAGAACACCTCAGCATCATAAAATAGGGAAAGATACAGGGGGAAAAGGCCAAAAGAATACATTTATATATATTTTAAATTATTGCTGAAAGCTTGTCTATATCACCTTTAAGTTACTTTAGGAATACCAGGCCGCGCAGTTCCGCCGGCTGTACGCCCGTGGTGAGTTGGTAAAGGGGCGACTCGTTTGGTATTCCTTTTTCTGCTGTAATGTATAGGATACTTGTCTTGCTTGTTGATGATTTATTTTGCTTGATTATCCTCTCTTCTGTGGTCATGTGCTGAACCTGCTACAGTATGATGTAATTTCCTACTCATGTCTTGTTTTTCTTACAAATTGTTTTTTAATTTTGTTTCTTTTTTGTGTGTTAAGTGGAACAGTATATGCAGATGTTGACAGTGAGGGTTTCCCACCTGCCCTTGGTGTGATAGATTGAATAATATGTCTAGTTCATAGACTGTAAAAAATATGGACAAAGCGTTCCCAGGGTCTAACATGAACGTAAAATTAAGCCTGTCAGTCCTTGAATTGTAAGTCGCCATCTTTCTAGATCCGTTTGGGCCCAGCTGGCCCATTGGCTGGCCCAGACAACGAGGCGGGACTTCCCCCCTTCTTCTTCGTTAGTTTTTATTTTGACTCGAGTGGGTGGGGGATCCCGTTCATAGACTGTAACGGTAGCCACGCCCCTCAGAACATGCGCGACTTTATGGTCATTCTTTTTATAAATGGGACCATAATTTTCCAAAAAGAATATTATGACATTAGAAATGAGACTTTAAACTAGTGACTGGAAGCAAAAAGTATTCATGACCATGTTTATTAAGGTAATACAGTCTAGGTGAAGTTGGGCCCAAATACATGGACTTCTATGGGGCTATGGGTTTTTTTGGGCCCAATGACAGCGCCACAACAGGCCATTATATGAACTTTCAGGAAATCCCGATTTCCTTGTGGCTTCACAAAATATCTGTCTGACTGCCCCCCTGGTCTAGATGCCTGCAGTAGACTGCAGAGGGCGCTAACGTCATGGCTTGTGCCAATAAAACTTTCAGGCAGGTGATGTTAGCTTTCAGGTTGCCCAACCAAGTGGACGCAACTGTCTTGTCTCACTACAATACAAGATATCTGTCTAAATACCTGAACGTGGCCAGAGCGCTCTGTCTTCTGTTTTATCTGTAACCTTGTTAGTCACCCTGATGAAGGCAGTTGTGCCGCAATGCGTAGGTGCATTTTAATCTGGCAATGCATTAGCCGCTTTAAATTAAAGGCTTTTTCTTTGGTCTCATCTTATTATTTGTTTACAAATTATTAAACATACACAACTTCTGAACTATTTATCATAGAAGGATGAGGCTTATAGCTTTTACAATGTAGGCATGTCCAGCAACTTAAATGGCATGAACCCTAGTCAACAAACGAGAGCAAAGAAAACAAGTAAGTGCTACAAATTAACTAGGATACCAGGTAAACATTAAACCTGGCATCTGTCTAAACATCTAAATAACATTGTTAGCATTTGTAGTTAAAAAGTATACATCTTTCTAAATATCGTAATGTGAACAACTAACTAATATACTGTATCTGCATAGAATAATTAGCATCTATCAAAACATTCAATCAATCATTTTGACAGTTAGCAGTCACTTTTTCTTTTGACTTCAGTTGAATGTGGCTTGTGATTGGTGAGCAGTTCCTGTGTGCCCTTTCAGATCTACAGTGATATTGTTTATAATACAAAGTATGTTCATTGTTCACAAACAGTAATATAACACATACTGTTCTGTACATATATAATCAGTAGTGCAGTTCTTTATTGCTTTTAGCTGATGGCTTGAGATGGTTTTGCATTTTTCACACTTTAGAAATGCATTAAAGGAGCATTCAGTGATTTGGAAAACCCCCCGGTACTCCCAGTAACAAGAGTGTGTGCAAATGCACTCGATACATGATTGGAGGAAGGCACCTCTCTATCCTGATTGGATGAAGGATGGACCCTCTAGGAAAACAAACCTAAGCTTTTTTGACCCCAGGGGTTAACTGTGGACAGGGAGGAACTCCATATATGGTCAGCACACTATAGCAGGGAGGATTATCACAAGAAAAAGAAAAGTGATATTTTGAATTAAGTGAAATCACTGAAAATACCTTTAAGGGCCATGCTGCAATAGTATTTATAATATACACTAGCCTATACTCGGGACCACGCAGTCAGGAATTATGTAAATCGGGGACGATGGAAAGTTGGGAATGCATGCCCCACACGGTTATGCAATACCCCGTGTACCCGTTACTTGCTGTATCGGTTGTTGGAGTACCCAGTGCGGGAACGATGCAGGTCGTGAACAGCGCAAGTTGGGAACGAATGTCCCACATGTTTATGCAATTCCCATTCTACTCGATTGAGGTTCCATTGTACACAAGTCTACATATTGGCTGAGTGGCACAAATGTGACCCAAAAGCTTGGCCAATACGTGGCCAATCAGACAATTCCTACACCGCCAAACACTCGATTCGGTGCATCCTCTGCGGACAGATACAGTTTTGCAGTTCTTGGAAATCGTTGGTCAGATCAAATTCCCACTCGGCACCTGAGGTTAGACGGTGTCCGAGTTATGCCAGTGAAAGACAGACAGATAATATAGATTCTTATTATCGGTTGTATTCTGTGTCTCTTAACAGTCCCTAAGCCCTGGTGTTGCTGAGATACTAGTGGGTCATGATGGGATATTTTTTATAGGACCCTGTCCCCCATAACCACCCCACCATCTATTTTCCGTATTAACCACTATAACCAGTGTATATTTTTAACTGATATCCTCTTGGTAGTTTTAAAGGGTCTTTTCCGCCAAAATGTATCCAGCTTTCAGTGTCCTCAGTGTCTGTTTTTCATTACATATTTTTGGTTGTTTTGTTTTCATCTGAATTCCTAAAAAGCCCATGTCAATGTACTAGCGGTGTCATGTGTAATTTTAAATATGGAATATTTATCTCTGTATCCCTCACTCTAAGGCGTTATGTCTGTCTATCTATCTATCTTGCTTGAAATAAGCGTTCCCTTGATGACTATTAAGTAATTGAGGATAATTTATAGACCACTGACCAATGGACAACTTTACTTCCTGAGTGATATGAAAACATTATTAAAGCAACATCACTAAAACATTTGACTCAAATTCACTGCAGTTTATTTTGACAAAGTTCAAAGGCACTTCCCCTTGTTTTATTAGTTAATTTAAAACCAAACAGTATGGAGTAGATCTGATTCCTCTCTCAGTAGATTTTCCCATGGTCTAGACATCTCCCATGGTCTAGACATGTTTTCCATCTCTAAAAAGGCCTCATTCACACTGGACTTTGAAATTCCATTTCTTTTCCATCAAAGCTTTACTTTGTAGTAAGAAGTCAACTTTTATTGCTGTGCTGACAAAACTTCAACAACTGTAACCCTGAATCAAACTTAAACAGTGCTGTCAACTACAGTAGTTGCACTAAAATGTAAATATATATAATAATAATAATACACTTTCAATTGGTTAAAATTTGATTAACCCATAGAGAAGTGGGTGGATCAACTGCTTTGTGTAAGACCAGTTGTCCTCATTGTTTCAGCTGAATTGACAGCTTAACCTTTTGCACTGCAAAAAGTTGAAAAGCCCATAAAGTATCACTTATAAAACCTCCAGTGATAATTTTGGTATATAGAAAAATCTGCAGCTTTTGAAAAGCACTACTACTCCACATAGTTGAGCAATTTATAAGTTATGAAACAACATGGACTGATGTTGAGTAATGGGGAAATACTGCGGCTGAAATGTTATGTTACAAGACAGTAGACAGGTCCTGCTGTTTTTGTGTGGTACTAGCCACTCCTATAGACAGCTACAGTATGTGTGTCCCTGGCTGGCTGTGTTCCTGTGTCTGTCTGTTGCGCAGCCTAACACACACACACGCACGCACGCACACGCACACACAGAGCCCAGGGAGGAGAGCTTGTATAGTACAGTACGTACAGTACAGTACAGCACTACTCAGTTCAGACGGGTCTTATGTTTTGCAATTGAACTCACTCACAAATGATCTTAAATCACATTGACTATACGTACATTCATTCCCTACCACATTGACATGCAGCAGCATGGACCAGGTTACTGAGGATGTG
Organism: Protomyctophum parallelum; assembly: GCF_964188405.1. Classification (NCBI taxonomy): domain Eukaryota; kingdom Metazoa; phylum Chordata; class Actinopteri; order Myctophiformes; family Myctophidae; genus Protomyctophum; species Protomyctophum parallelum. The sequence goes on from NC_139717.1 coordinate 29,971,874, forward strand.
TGTTGTTTGCCCTTTAACCACTTTCACACTGGCCTCCCAAAATCTTCCATTATGTTTTCACAATCTTTCAAATAATGTTGAAAATAGCATATCTAGAAGCTTACAACGCATCACTGTGCATTGGAGCACTTGTAAATCAGCTATTTTCGAATAGCTTAAGTATAAAATAGGCCTTAAGTGGTTACCTTGCTGTATTCATATCTAATCCACATTTTTTTGGTATTGGATTGGATATTCATATTAAATTAATGCAGATTTAATTGATGTTCATGTATTATCAACAGAAATGCCAGACAGTCAGAAAACTGGCAAAAGGCCTGAGCTTTGAGATAATCCATGCTTCATCTGACTTGAAGCATTGTACTTTAAATTCAGCCAGCCTCCTAAAATTCAAGTAAATCATTGTGTACTTTAAGAAGAAAATGAAATGTATTTTTGAAGGATGTGATGATGTAATAAGTTTTCGAGTTCATGAATTAGAAATGCACAAATATTGACACAGATATTTTGGTGAAAAAAAGAAAATGAACTAAATCATTGATCTTTTGCAGCAGCTTTCATAAAAGTTGAGCTTTCATAAATCCTCCTAAACTGATTTGAGACCAAATTGCACAGTGCAGATCACACAAGGGCCAATTCTAAAAGTCATTATCTGAATAATGTGGCCCGTGCTCAATGGCTCTGCACCCTTTGGGAGCATGTTGTCCTTGTAAGTACCAATTTCTCTTGACCCCTTCTGAAAATAGAACACATTCTGGGATGGCAAGCCAACCCCTGATGAAAGAACAACAAAAACAGTGAAAACGAAAGACAATCAGTTCTTGTCTATCATCGGCAGGGTGACTGGTGTAATAACTGGCGACGTTATTCGAGTTCCTGAGGTAGCGGTCGTTGTCATGGTTCCAGTGAAAAAGTCGATACTGAGCTTTCTGCGTATGACAGCGGGGCAGAAAGTGTTCAGGTAGGCGTCTTTAAAGCCAGAGTAGCAGAAGCAGTAGACCAGCGGATCCAACAGGCAGTCGATGTACGACAGCACCATGAATCCGTCATACACCTGCACCACCACGTTCTCCACCTCCTGCCATTCCTTCAGCCGCACAAACAGCAGCGCCATCCTGGCCAGAGTGCACGGCAGGAAGCACACAGAGAAAACCAGGATGACCGAGATGACCAGCCACACGGCCCGCTTCAACTTGGTCTTATCCCCGACCGTTTTCCTCCTCAGGCGGTTGACGATGCGCACCGTGCAATAGATGATGATGAAGAACGGGATGAGGATCTGCGTGAAGAAGACCACCTGAAAATAAAAATAAAACGCACCCAAAAAGATTCAGATGAGGAAATATTAACAACATTTTTGTCTCTTACATTACTGTTACCACTGCTGCTGTACCCTGCCAGTGATGGCTGACGTGTCTCCGCCCTCACATTCAACACCCCCAGCTAATGAGTGACACCCCAGCCTGTCTGAGTGGCAATTCTTAGTGAGCTTTTGGATGGAAAATAACTTTCAGAAATGGTATGTGGTTCTTACCATTGACTGGCGCATTGACTCTTACTCACCTGAGGAAGTGTTGCTTTTCTGTTTTTCCTCACATAATATTGCAATAATGCACAAGCATCATGGTCATAGAATGTGTTTCACCACAATCTCTGTTTACTGATGTCTTTCCCATAGATCAAAAAGCAGATTTATACTGTATGTTTTACTGGACTTTGTACAGTATTTGAACTGACTGTACCTTCCTGTTATTTGACCTGTTCTGTGTTAAGGTGTTACTTTCCCCTCTATTCTCTTTTCCCTATTATTCCTGGATCTGCCATGTTGAAAAAATCCTCTTAACTAACTTTTTTTTAACTGTGACAATAACGTTAATTCTGATTCTGAGATGTCGCCTTAGTTTTGAAACACAGATGGGCAATTAATCAGTCATCATATTGGTATTGGTTTTAGCCAATGTCGGCCATAAAATGCAATATCGTTATCGAACCAATATCAAAATAATCGCCTCTTGGGATGATGAAGGCTGCAGAAGCTTTCAAAACGAGTTGGAACAATTAAAATATTACTTTCAAGCTGTTTATGTTGGGATATGTGCCAACATTTCAATAACAGTGCATCCCTAGTTTTGGAATAAATTCAGTGTTTATATGCCTTTTTCAGAAAATAATTATCGACAACGGTTTATATCAGTTATTGGCCAGCCCATAATGGCAATTAAGTATATCGGATATCGATATTGTCCAGCAATTTCATATCGCCCATCCCTACTTCTTGTGAAGCATTTTATTTGGGCAATGTAAGGCAGTGGGAAGTTTAGTAATGTAACGTTAAGCTAAGCTTGTCTGTAAGTACAATTTAGGCATTTAGCAGACGCTCTTAATCCAGAGCGATTTACATTAAGCAAGAACAAAAAAAGCATGGACTTACAATCAATATAATCACATACTGTTTTACATATTTTTACTTTTTAAAACTAAAATGTACTGGAATCGATGGCAGTTGAACCTTGCCCCAAAAAGTGGAGATGAAGAATAATAACTATACTGGCGTCAAAGATATCTGATGTCATCGATTGGCCACATGTTTTTAGAGAACCTCTTAATTACGTCAACATTGTTCTTATGAAGCAGTTTTGTATGTGGTATGGAAATCTGACACTTGAGAGTGGGGAGATTAATGGAATAAAATAAAAGGTTAATGGACACCGGCTGCTGTTCATACATTACACCAGTATAGAACATTGCCAGTGGAATAACGTCTTTCAGTGCAATGGGAAGGGGGCTTAAGTACGACCATGTATCATCAGCTGACATGTGTGTATATTAGCTCAGATGCAGGAGAAATTGGAGAATCTCTTCTGAAGTTATCTTTCTAGGAATCAAACACGCAAACAGATTACAGTACCCTGCTACGTGCAGCTATGGGTAGGATAAACATCTCTTACTTGTTTCGGTTTGTGACTCACCCTGACGAACGCGGTACAGCATGTTTTTAAATTTAAGTTTTCTTTTCGATATTACATAAAGGTATCATAAGGGAAAAGGCTGGAGCACATGGATGTTTCGACAGCAAGTGTCTTCTTCATTATGATTCAGTGTGGGAAATGGGAAGCCAATTATACTCCTCCCTTCATTACATATCATATAATAATGGATTGCATTTTTATAGTGCTTTTCCAAGTGCTCAAATCGCTTTACAATGATCCATTCATTCATACATTGGGAAGTGAAGCAGCGAACACTCAACGCCAGCGTCCTCACATTCACACACCAATGGTGGCAAGTTCACACCGACCAACTCAATGGACATATCATATCATATTATATGACTGTGATTGTGGTAGAAATGCATGGTAAATTGGTCTTTCTCACCATCTGTCTGTGTCCCTTTTGTCTCCATATTTGGAGATCTCTGTATCTGTCTGTCTGCCTGCATGTGTCTGAAGAGTGCAAACTGACTGTGAAAAGTGTGGTGTTGCCATGCTGGGAATTGTACAGGTGAGCTGACTTAGGGCCGATTCATACTCCTATTTTAGCGCTGTTTCGGCGCTGTAGTGCCGAAATGATTTCGGCTCGTCAGAAATTTTCAGTAGCACCGAAGAGCCGACTTTAGGACGGTACCCGCCCCCCCGAACCTCAAATGACGTCAAATTGTAGGCTCTACAGCGCCGAACCGACTTTTATTCGGCTCTAAAATAGGAGTATGAATCGGCCCTTAGGCTCATTAGTCCACTGGCAGAGTCTGGCCAGAGCCTTTAGTGGTGGTTCTGGACAACCGTGTATCTGACCGTGTCGACACCGCGGTTACTGCAGTCCCTGTGGTGGTGGGTGGTGGTGTGGATCTGTGTGTGTCAAATTTGAAGTGGGTGGGACGAATTGTTCTCGAGGTATGTGGATTACAGACGTTCACACGTACAGTATACGTACACACGTACATACTGTACACACAGACGTGGTGCATTCATTGTAAGATGTTTAAGATTCTCTGTTTGTGTGCTCCAACCTTAATTCCATATGATGCTGCTGTGGTCGCTGTTTGAGAGGCACCGGTTCTCATCTTGATGGTCGGTTTTAAGCCCAAACCACACCAATGGGTCGGGTCAGGACAAAACATTTTTAAGGTCAACCACACCAATGCAGCTCCTTGCAACTCAATGTGTGCTTTTCCTTAAAAACTGTTTTGTCCCGACCCAACCCTTTGGTGTGGTTTGGGCTTTCGTGTGTGATCTTTCTCATTTAAAAACATATATATACAAGATTATCTTTTTTTTTTTTTTTTTTTTAAGATATTTTTTTGCGGCTTACGCCTTTATTGATTTTTTAAGGGATAGAAAGTAGGCTGACAGGAAACGGGAGAGAGATGGGGGGATGACATGCGGTAAAGGCCGTGTCGGGTCCGGGAGTCGAACCCGCGGCACACCGCGACTGGATCACCAGTCCGGTGCCCAGACCGTTACGCTACGGCCTGGGCCAGATTATCTTTTCTTAAGCAAAAACAAGTCAATTCATTTAGAAACCAAAGCCGATCTGTACCTCTCTGAAAGTGTCAGTGATATCTTGGGGGTCGGTCTCGAACATGCGTCCGTGGCTGTTGCAACACTCGAAGGTCTTCAGCATGGTGGGGATGGTGAGAGGTAGCAGGAGGAGCCAGATGAGGATGGAGATCTGAGGCGACTTCTTCATGACCCTGATGAAGTTCCCCCGCCCGAGGTGGACCACGTTGAAGTAGCGGTCGAGCGACATGGAGGTCAGGAAGGCGATGCTGGCTCCTCGGTTGAGGAACAGCATGAAGAGCATGGTCTGGCACACAAATCTATTACTGCTGCGCCTCACGCCATGCTGGAAGTGGTAGGCCTTGGCTGGAAGACACACGACCAGCAGGAAATCAGCCACCACGATGTTGAAGAGGAAGATACTGTTGGTCTTCCAGAACTTGAACCTGAGCAGGAAACGAAACAAAAGTGGCATTTAACCCATTTAGACCCGATAACTGATTCTACAAATGTCTTGACACTTGAATCATGACAGTTTTCTGAAAAACCTTTTTCTATGTCAGTGGTGCTCAACCATTTTCATGTCAAGGACCCCCAGAATTATGATCAATTATCTGTATTTGGCCGCGGACCCCTTTCTTTGAGTTGAGTTAAAAATGTTTCGCTCTGAAAGAATATATATTCAAAGACTTATAGCACAATGATGAGCACAAAACAATGATTTATATAAGCCTTTTAGACCAAACCTTGGTGTGTTCATTCATCTGTAGGTACAAATCACAGTATGCTCTTGTTACATATTACCTTATGTATCCGGCAATGATAAGCTCAGGACTCAGTATATGTAATGTTTTAAGAAAGATGTTTGTGTGGCTGTTGTCCAACCTCATCCAGAGAGCATTTGATTTGATTTAGATTTGATTTGATTACAGAACCACATTAGCTGGTGCCCTAGCAACCAGCTAGTCTCCCTAGGGTAAAAAACAAAAACAACCAAAAAAACATAATTACAGTTAGTAAACATAAATTGTGAATCCCAAAAGTTTAAAAGTCAGGACTTGACACGCAATACATAATACAGTAATTAAAAGGTTCATTATGAGTAAAACTAACAAAAACAATTTACAGTACTGTGGATGCAGTAGAGGTTTCACAGCAGGTTAAAACATTAGTTCTCTGATCAAGCAGTACAAGAGCTTTACCACTCATGAGTCATGATTGACCTGAACAGTACCTGTTTAAAGAAAGACAGGAGAGGCAAGCAAGCATGCAGCTCATGTTGGATCATAGTGAACAACCCAGGACCATCTGGACTGCCCTATTTTGGACAACCTAGATTTTCTCGAGATCACCACTTGCAGCAGATGACCAGACCATAGAGCAGTAGTCATAAAGTGACATAAAACTAAACTTTGAGTGCAATACAGCATCACTCCAAACATGCTCATGAGATAAAGGGCTCAGCAGTCAGCATCCTCCATCATTATGATAGAGATCTTTGCAAACTTGTAACAATTGATCAAATGCACAGTAAAGTCCTCAGTGTTCATTTAATTCAGAGTTTGTACAAATGTAACCGGTCCATTTAGTTACATTTGTGCATCCAGTTACAAATGTATAAATTCACACTGAGGATTTTACTTTGTGCATTGGTTAACCACTGCACAATTTGGAACAGATTTTATTCATTTTCTTTATTGCCCTCCCACAAATTAAGACAATCTGGCCATGTCAAGCAGGGAACTTTCCATGGGGCTTCCTCTGGGCACATTAATTTGCCCTAAGAGATGCTGAATACTGCTGAATTATGAAAGGCGAAAAGTTAATATAGGTTCCCATGTCAAATTACAATTAAATGCCCTAGTTATAACATGCAATGTGAAATGTATGCATATGAGTGGATGTAAGTGGTTTTCCCCAAACCTGAAGAGGAAGATGTAGAGGACCGTGAGGTTGAGAGGCAGGCCCAGCGCAAACTCTCCAATCATCAGCCATGAGAGGATCTTATATGTGACAGGATTAGTGGTGTTGCAGTGGTCAGGAGCCGGCGTCACATTTGTCATCAGTGTTGAATTCCCAAACACATCCATAGTTTTTTTTTAACGAGCTCGTCTTTGCCAGGTGTCCTGCAGTAATACTATTTCCACAGGCTTTGTAATCGTAGTATCAGCAGTTTTCTTCTCAGTGGTAGTAACAGCTGGAAGACCTTTGAGCTACCCTCTCACCCAGTGAGTACTTGTTCTTCAGGCAGTGATTTCTCTCCTCACCGAGACGCGTCAAATTCTACAACACCCTTCTGAGAGCCCGAAGCTGCTTCTGACCCTCAGTCAGACAGTGCACCCCAGCTTGCACTGTCAAAACATTGAGAAAGCATACATCGGACGTAATATATACAGTATATGTACTGTAAATATATACACATGTATGGTCACTAAAAGATGATTCCAAATAGTTGAAGAAACAGACCTTTTCTGTCAGTGTGCCTGCTCCCCTGCACACTGGATCTGGCACTGGTCTCTCAGACAGAGCAGGCGTTCAAAAATCATTTTAGAGGTGTGGTTTAAAGAGAGGGGGCTTATCTCTGTCTGCGAAGCTGCAGTGATCAACTACTGTATGTCTCATCTTTCCACCTCAAACCCTGTCATCATGGCAAGTCTCGGGGAGTGTCGATAACCATCTCATCTGCAACATTTGAGACAGTGATCTAATGACGTGATTTCCGTATATTACTCTTGTCTTCTAGGGAATTTCATAGCTTTGTTTCCTTGTTGTTATTTTCAGGGGGAATACCGGGTGGAAAAACGTATGTGGAATGTCATCATGACCTACATCATGCCTGAACTTGTCCTTGAGTCAACAAGTTTGGAGGGACATGGATGGTGGCTCAGAGCCCAATGCATGAAACGACACACAAAACGGTGTTATAACTTAAATATTTGTTATGTGGTTACTGCATTTTGAATATGACGACTACATCTTGACCCTCCACTGTGGGTAAGGATGGGGCCTAAGGCAACATGCAACACAGTTGAAATATGAGTTTGCTTGTTGGATTGAAATGCGTACTTGTGATATGTTGAGAGCCTTTTTTTTTTGATTGATTGAAATATTTATTAACAGTTTGCAGAATTACAGTACATTTCAAGCACAAACTCAATACAAAGACTGTTAACTGTGAGTGGACGACCCAATTCAGCATTACACTTGTTTACAACAGGGTCCACATTGTTCAATTCATCAAAACATTTAGAGACGTACAAATAGACACTTCTATATAGTTAAAGAACAGAACAGGAATTCATAAAGGAAGCAAAAAGGGAAAAGAAACATATACAGTGAGGGGAAAGGGGGGGGCGGTGGGGGGGGATTCAGATTTTACAGGGGCCAGTTTCGAATTGCAGCCGTCCGTAGGTGCCCTTTGAGAGCGGTTTTGAAGGAGTCAAGGGATTCACATGTCTTAATGACTGTTGGTAGGGCGTTCCACATTTTAGTGGCATAGGAGCGAAAATAATTTAGTCCCTTGTTTGTGCCGAATCTGGGTTGTACATGGTTTGTTGCACTCCATCTGGTGTTGTGGGTGTGGACTTCGTTTACATTAAGGAAGTATCTAGACAGCTCTTATGTCAAAGCCAAATGGAAATAGGAACACATCTCAAGTAAGCGCTCCCACTTGAAAGTTCCCATATGCAGGGGGGGCTTGGAGGGGGTTTAATATATATTTGGTCTTTTAAAGCATATTCTTTATGGCATTTACTGCGTTACTAGGCAGTGTATATATATAGTAACAACCATATTACCCAGCAGTGTATATCTAGCGACAGAGACCGCTAAGATGAGAGAGAACCGGAGGCATACGATGGAGGTCGTGACCTGGATCGGAAGCCATTACATTATGACTGGCGTTGCTAGCCAACGTCATTCACATAGCACCATGGAAGTTGTAAAGAGAGTTTACTGCATTCTAATATAAACATTGGAGTAAAGCTTTGCTTGCCTTTAGTGTTGTGTTGTAATAAGAGGCAACACTTATTTGTGGATATGTCTACTGTAACCGCTTAGGTATGTGCTCTAGCTTAGTATTTCTCAACCAGGAGACTGGTACATTTTGACCACAGCAGAATCAGCCTCTCAAGCTGGCCGTCACGGTGCAGACAGTTTCTCTGGCTTGTTGGCACTTAAACTTTACTTTACTTTATTTTAGTGATGGAAGATTAATCGGCAAACACATCGGTATCGGCCGATTCTAGTTGTTTTTAGATTAATCGGCATCAATTCGATTAATCAATCAGACCGATTAATTAATCGGTCCGATTAATCGGACTGTTTTTACAGATAACCATGCCCAAAGTAACAGCTTGAACAGATCTACAAGCTCACAATATTAAATGTAAAGGTATTTAAGTTAAATCTGACATGCCTAAGCCTGCAGTGTAGACACCCTACTACTACTACTTTTCAAAATGGACAAAATAATAAAAAAATCACACCCGTGTGAACTGAGTGGTGCAACTCCCCTCTCTCTCTCCCCCCCCCCCCTCTCCCCTCTCTCTCTCTCTCTCTCTCTCTCTCTCTCTCTCTCTCTCTATCTCATTAGCAGGCAACAGTGCAGCACTAATACTATCTCTCTCTCTCTGTTTCTAGCAAACAGCGCCCCTACTGGTACTCATAGTAATATACTGGTGCTCATGGCCACATAGGCGCACGGATCGACACGGACATTGCTCTTCCTTGGAGTGGTTGCACCACTCAAAAATTCAGCACAGAATGAGATCATATCGACACCGGCCATAACATCAAAATGTCTCATCGGCACATCCCTACTTTATTTACTATAATATATTTGTTTATTTACAGGACAGTACACGTTAATGAACATTCAATACATGCACAATAATTCAATCAATTGAACATGATCTCATGTAAACATATCAGACTAGACGCTCATTTCCATCCATAGAACCAACTGAACCATATAGGCTTTATATATAAAAACATCACAATAACATGACAAAAACATAAAATACACCATACACCACACCATATGCAACTGCCTACTAAGTCTAATACAGAATAGAATATCTAAGTCTGAGTCTGACCTAGTTCATTTTCCTGTGGATAAAATCACACACTGAATGAGGAGGAGTTCATATAGACACAAAGCAGAGACTTTTAAATGCCTTAAAATTGTCAAAGCTTGAAAATTTATACTTTTCCAAAACGCTACAATGATGGTATATGAGTTTGGTTTCTTGTGTAAGCCTTGCTGGTTCTCTTGAAAAGTTGTTCAATTGGTTGCAGGACAACCAATTTGTGAAACAATGTGTGATAAAAAATCTTACAGTGGAGATATGTTTTAGCAGCAGCGGTTGTCAAGAAAGGCCTGTTTCAAAATTTGCAGATTGAATTTAACTGTAGGCCTACAAACAGTAAAACACAGCCATTTTTGTGGGTGGGAACATGGCGTGGGTGATCTCAAGACCCTGATGCTGGATTGGAGGGTGTGGAAAGCAGCGATTCAGGAGTCCCAAGTCGATGTTTCTAGTCCGCACTCACACATCCCAATGCTATTTGCTCAATTGCTCAGGAACTATTGTTAGGCACCACAGGGAGGGTGATGATAATATTATGTCTGCATGTTTAAGGTTTTGACACCTACATTATCGTAGTCTGCGCTGAGCGCTGCAATCTGTAAATTGAAGTCTGTCCAAGCTCTTGTTTCTTGGGCAGCGGCTGTTTTTTCATCTTTCATATTTTGTCTTTCCACTCACACACCCACACGCTTTTGAAATAGTATCTCTGATTTCACAATGTACTCGCACTCTCCTGCTGTTGGTCTACTTGTTTTCCAAAAAGTGTACAGTATTTGTTAAAATCATGCTTTTATGTGGACACGCCCACCAGTTCATTAAAGGAAAACTTTAGTTTTTTTCAACCAAGGTTCATGTTTTAGGTTGTTATTAGAGAAACTAAAAGGTGAGTGTTCATTTTCTTTCATTTGCTGCTTTCTTTCGTTTTAGGGATTTTAGCAGTTTTTGACAGGGGGGCGGGGGCATTCGAGCATGGGGCTAAATATGTCATTTTTTACAAAATATTATGGCGATTTATTATTTTATTATTTACTATAGTCCTAATAAACCCCAAGAAATTACATCTGGCCAGAAAAGATCACAGGATCTATTGAATGTGACAAACTGACATATTGAGCCTATACACAATTTACAATTTACAATTTACAATTTAGGCATTTAGCAGACGCTCTTAATCCAGAGCGATTTACAATAATCAAGAACAAAAGCATGGGAATACATCACAAAACATCACAAAACATACACAGTATAAGCCTTCCCCCAGTATAGGCTACCTTCACATTCAGTAGATCCTGTGATCTTCTGTGGCCAGATGTAATTTCCTGGGGTTTATTAGGACTATAGTAAATAATAAATAAATAAATCACCATGAAATTTGGTAAAAAAAAATACATATTTAGCCCCATGCTCGAATGCCCCCGCCCCCCTGTCAAAAAGAGCTAAAATCCCTAAAACGAAAGAAAGCAGCAAATGAAAGAAAATTAACACTCACCTTTTAGTTTCTCTAATAACAACCTAAAACATGAACCTTGGTTGAAAAAAACTAAAGTTGTCCTTTAAGTATGCCTGGTTTGCCTGGTGGGTGGTGATGGGTGGTGATCCACCTGCATGAGCAAACATAAAAAGTCAATTATAGACTTGGCTGCCACATGATGTCATGGGGGGCACACACAAAGCCAGACAGACGTTGCAGGGAATGGCGCCCCTCAGAAATAACTGACTTTGAGTTGATTCCATTAAGCAACAGGATTATACTGCAAATATTTATGTTTAACTCTATCTCTCTCCGTCTCCCTCTTCTCTCATTTCTTTCTGTCTTACAGGGCTGCTGTTGTCACCCTCTCTACCAGGCCAGTTTATTGGCACCCCACCTATGTTGACACTGACTACTAGTGCTGAGAAGGTAATGATTGTTGTAAAGTACTGAGATCAGACTATTTTGATAAAGGCTTTTCAAACCTTTTTTTCTCTTTCCTTGTCACCCGAACCTTTCACTAATCTCATCATTTACACTCCATTGTAATTGATAAAGGCTTTTCAAACCTTTTTTTCTATTTCCTTGTCAACCGAACCTTTCGTTTCATTGTGTCTGAAATAAAGTTTTCAATCAATTTCACTAATCTTATCATTTACACTCCATTGTAATTTGGATTAGAGTTAAATTAGGCATTACCTCTGAACATACTTTACATGCCAGAACGGAATTCAAAAGACAGAAAGTGAAACCTGACAATGACATGAAATTCAGGTTTTGTGTCCCTGTGAAAAACCAGCTGAGAGAGAGAGTTCAGTACATGCCTTGTGGACCCCTGTGTGATAAATGTGTGAAAAATCCAGACTAATACGATACGTTTAAAAACAATGGGTACATTATAATAAAAAAAATGCAAGTCTGAACTTGATTAAAGATGATATCTCAAGCTTTTCACTAAACTGACTTATTGTCACTCCTGATGCAGTTAACCACAAATATCTGGTAGCCCCACCCTACTCCCCGGAGTCCCCGCCTGTCTCTGTTCTAACAGTTAGTGCTCTTTCTGGATTGGATAGAAAAGCTAAGCTGATAAAAAAAAAGTATAGCCTCCCCTCTTGTCTATAGTTATATTCCTTCTCTCTTTCTACCCCCTCTTTTCTACAATCATATCCACTCACACCCTAATCACATTCTCCTATCATTCACTGTCCACTACTCCAGGCCGTAATCCCCCAAAATAATCACATTGGTACCCTCCAAAACAATCATATTTGAACTGGGGACTGACCCCCCCACCCTGACAATCACTTGGAATTGTAGGAGCTACATTTTGTTTGACTCGGTTCCACAGATAAATATTGTGAAAATAGCAGATCTACATTGTATATCTGCAGATTTTTATATTGTTTAGTTTGTTGATTACTTTCGATGCAGTAATGGTTTTTCCTTAATGTTTTTCCTTAATAAATGTGAGAACCCCCCCCCCCCCCTGGGGGTCCCGACACACTGGTTGAAAACCACTGCACTACTCTGTCTCCCTCATTCTGTCTCTCCTTCACCTCAGAGGTCGAGCTCAGCAGAGTTACTGGCAGCCATGGTGTCATCTGCCCAGTCAGCTGTTAGCAGCCCCAGGGCACATTCTGTCCCAACATGCCCTAACCAGAGTAAGAATGCTTCCCAAATGCATCTAAACATCACAGCACATCACAAAATACTACACAGCTTTGTTTGTTTTTTCTTTACTGCAATGGGATATCAAATGCCAGCCCTGACATTTTTTTTATATTTAACTTTTCAACATTTATTCTTAATTGACAGTGGAGAGAGATTTGGAGAGGAGGGAAGGAATTTAACTAGTGAAATTGCAGTTATGCAGTCAAAGCATTAACTGGCTAACTGGGTGCCTCACATAAATGCTTCATGGTTGCTATTCATTTGGATTATCAATTTATCTAGCCATGATGATAATGGTTGTTTGCCAAATATTGTTTTTGACTGATCTCTAAGCCAGGGATTCTCAACCCGTGGGTCTCGCCAAATTATTTTGGGGGGGTCAAAAAAAGAGTTTACATGGTACACATAGATGGTACATGCATAAACTTTCCTTAATGATTATATCTGGTTTCAGTATTCATTTATGATATATTTTCTCTAATATTAAGGTTATTTTATGTTTGTATTGGGGGTGTGGAGGGGGGGGGGGGGTCGCGAGACATGGCCAAAGCAGTTCCGTTGAGAACCCCTGCGCTAAGCTAATTAAATCCCTTTCATTTTTGGTTCTGCTCTCTGACTGACATATTGTGGACAGGTTCATGCCTTCCAGCTTTCATGGAGTCAGGTGACTCATAGAATTACACATTATTGGGGTTAGATTTAGGGTTATGTCACTGCTCATGATCAATTTTGTCTTTTGCATTTGGAGTAATTGACAGTCATGAGGTTGCATTTAGTGTAGAAATGTCTCTGGCCATAATTGCACATGTGCCCTCATAAGATCACACCAAGTACAACTGTGCTTACATTTTTTGACAGTTTGAAAAAAAAAGTTAAATCGTCAGAATGCTGATTGCAAGTCTGTACTTGGCTACATAGTTTACTCTACTTTTCTGACTTATTTTAGATTTTCAGATACCATCAAAGTGCACACTTTCTCAACTCCTTTAAAAGCAGTTAATGTAAGCTTTGATACATAAGGCTTAAGCTGTACTGTAAGTTTTCTTTCTTTTTTGTTGTTGTTGACAATGGTAGTGATGCTGCAAAGTTACACTACAACTCAAGTTATGCTGTAATCCATCCCCAAAGCATTTCTTTCAGTTTAAACTTTTATTAAATTGTTAATTATTAAATAGCATCTTGAACGTTCAGGCCAAATGAAATAACAATATACTGTGTACTCAAACATATTAAAGCACATTTTATTTACACATTTTTCACATTGCAACGCTAAAATAAAGTGAGGAAAAAAGAGCTGAGGTATTTACTGATCTTGAATTATAAGGCCTGATTTTGTTTATTTCTTTTTTTACTGAAAATACTGTAGTTTCAACTCCATGCAACTAACATCAGCACTGGTAAATGCAATTAATTTAATTTTCTCACGCTATCTATGCAACACCCTTTGGAATCACATCAAATGTTGAAATGTAGAATACAGAAATAACATTTCCAGTGCACTGCACTTCCTCTAACTGTTAATCACTGTTGCCCGTAAAACATGACGCATACATTTGGAAGATATGACCTCGGTCAGACGAAATTTAACCTGTACGAATCATGATTTAGCTGTGTAAATACCGCCTTGATAAAGCTGATTCCGATTCGGATGTTTTCTATTAATAGCCAGACAGTTAGCAATAGACGTGTCATCACAGATAGTCAAGCGTAATATATCATAAAGGTAGTTTGTTCAGCTGGCAATCGGGAGAAAATCACATACAGAGGTCTGGCCTGTGTGTGCGTCAGTTATTATACATTAACTACAGTCTGGTAAACAATAGTGTGACACACATAGGATGTGCTCAGTGGGAATACCACAGATTTTAAATGGCATAGTGACCCAGCATGAGAACTAAATTGAGTAAATAAATAATTTTACTGGAGATGTAAAAATCGGGCCTGGGACAGTTTCATCAATGTTTTTGACTACTCACCACTGCTTCCATTCGCCCCCCCCCCCCATTTTATTTATTTTTATCTTTTTCTACTCACCCCATGAAGACTTTCCCTATGGAGACACAAAAGAGTCTCCTTTGTAATGCCAGTTTCACAAACATGATGGTAGCCTGATAGGCATTCTCCTTCAAACAAAAATGTCTATTACAAAGTAAACCAGGCTCCTATTGCTGATTCAAATCATCTGCATGTAAGAACAGGCATTGTAGTATTTGCATTGACACACGTTGCACACTTGCTGTATAGTTTTGTGAAGATTACACAGCCATCAAGTCCTCTTCTCATAAAAGCAAAACTAAAACTGTAAGTTTCACCTCCGAACTTACAGTATGGTTGTTGCAGTCATGTCAATTATAAGACAAATCTGAAAGGTAATTTGAAATGACGTTGTCTTTTCATCTGAAGACCAAGTCATGTATGCTGGGGATTTTTCTTTTCTTATCATTCAGACAAGTTTTTCTCTCTATCTCCTGGTAGTTGGCTGATGGGTGGCACTGACATTAACCCTGTACTTGACAATGACTCGGGTCCCCCAGGGATCTGTACACGGTCCCTTCGCTTTCCAGCTCAAATCACCTCGCTGAAAATACAGCTCTATAAGATCATAACATGTCGCATTGTGAGCTTGTAGGTCTGTCATTTTCACCCATTATGACATGCCCAGAATTGGGACGCTATAGGGTTCACGTGGTCAAAGGACGTTGTTATCGTCCTTGGGTTTGGAGACTTGCCCCTGGGAAAGGTTGCTCGTGTCCGGCAGCGCGATGTCCTCTTTCAGGAAGAAGGGGAAGTAGGTGTTGAGGTAGAGGGCTTTGAACTTGGTGCTGCAGAAGCAGTAAACGAGCGGATCCAGCAAGCAGTCCATGTAGGACAGTACCATGAGGCCGTCGAACACCTGGGCTGCTCTGTCCTCGGTGATCTCCTTCCACTCCTGGACCCGGGCAATGAGCAGCACCATCCTGGCCAGCGTGCACGGCAGGAAGCACAGGGAGAACACCACCATGACGGAGGTGACCAGGAACACGGCCCGCCGCAGCTTGGTCTTGTCCCCGACTGTCTTCCGCCTCAGGCGGTTGACGATGTGCACCGTGCAGTAGACCAGGATTATGAAGGGGATGAGGATCTGCGTGAAGAAGACCACCTCTCGCAGGCTGTCCACCACGTCCTGAAACGAAAGCACCGTCCACTTAATGACTCGTGAGCAAAATCACGCCGGTCCAATTTAGAACCGGAAATTTTTCTTTTGAAACTTGTAAGATTAGGTTGTATTTTATAATATAATACAATATGAAGATAATTGGATGGATTCCTGTTATACTGTACATAACATTAACATCATAAATAAACATTGTGAGGAGAGGTTCTTCAGAGGACGAATAGGCCCAGCTCATGCACAACTACTGCTGCTGCAAACCTTGAATCCAGTTTGCTTAACAGAATCTGGTTACAGTCATTCTGTAATAATGTAACATATATCTCGCTTCATTGTTTGCAGAGCAAAAATTGTATTGTTAGAACATGGGTGTGGTAAGGGCTATACAAATAGACTTGACTTGACTTGACTTGATTCGAATGTTCACTTTCCACCATGCACTCAAAATGATGTGTTTTGAGTCATGTCAAGTCAAGTTTCAGAGATATTAACACTAACATATTATTTATTTTCATTTGTTTTATATATTATCTAGCCTACTGAGCCAGTGTATTACGCCAACACATGTTTCTGTCTGAGCACATTTGCATCAGATGATGCGTGCATGTGTATGTTACATGATTGGTGTTCTAATCTACACAGTACCTTGATCAATACATCATCTGAGGTGCCGTTGTTGGTCTGTCCGTTGAGGCTGTTGCAGCACTCGAAGGTCTTCAGCATGGTGGGGATGGTGAGTGGCAGCAGGAATAGCCAGATGAGGATGGAGATCTGAGGGGACTTCTTCAGGGCTTTGAGGAGGTTCTTCTTGCCTGGGTGGACCACGTTGAAGTAGCGGTCGATGGAGGTCACCGTGAGGAAGGCGATGCTGGCCCCCCGGTTGAGGAACAGCATGAAGAGCATGGCTTTGCACACAAAGTCATTAGCACTGCGCCGCTCCCCCTGGATGAAGCTGTGCGCCTTCACAGGCATGCAGAAGAGCAGCAGGATGTCAGCCAGGACCAGGTTGAAGAGGAAGATGTTGTTGGAGTTGGACTTCCAGAACTTCAGCTTGGTGACGAACAGGTGGAGGACAGAGGCGTTCAGAGGCAGAGCCAAGATGAAAATAATAATCATCACAGCTGCATAGAATTTATATAGCGCCTTGTTAAAAGCCGCACAGTCCTCAATGGCGTGGTATTGTGCTTGTGCCATTTGAAAATGCACCAAATAGATCTTATGCACTATACTGCTCAGAACAAAAGAAAAATACTCATTCCTGAAAAGGTTTGTTTGTGTAACCTGTGTCCTTTGTTCCCAAGATGAGATCTGTTCACTCACAGCAATTCTTGCTCAGCAAGCTGCAGTGTTCCAGGTTGAAGCAGAAAAATGGATCCCCAAAAAAGTTTTTTAAACGCAGAAGTGGGGAATTCCGTCACACCTTTTGTTTTGCAGTCCTGATTTTTGAAAGCGGATAATGAAAGTAGAAGTCTGCAAGTAATTCTGTCTTGGCGGTGCTGAGAGCTGAGCTTTTAGTTGGCAACACGCAGGCAGCCTGTTTGGGATTGAATGGCTGTTCAGACTTGTTATCTTAGCTCCTCCCTATTGCCCAAGGCACACAGTGAGTCACCAGTTGCTGTTCCACAGCAGGGCTAACTGGGGCTTAGCAAGGCTATGGAGTCTGGACAGCATCTAGGTCTGACCACACTTGGTGAAAGCAATGTTTTTGTTTTTTTATGAAACTAAAATAGAAAAAGAAAGAAAGAGAGAAACTTTTTATGTAGTGTAAAGTGTGATATCAGGCCGTGCTCGTCTGTCAAGTCCCATAGTGGTATCTAGGCAATCAACCTATCAGTCAGCCACTGAGCAAGTTGACATTCTACATCAGAAAAATGACTAACTCCATGGGAAAAACCTTTCACTATGTCACCTCACTTTTTGGGAAGTATTCCACAATAACTTGTAAGGAACTGTTATTTGGATGCGTTACACTGAGTCATCAGTTGGGACAACAATATGGATGAGAAAGGACAGAAAAGAAATGAAAAGATGGAAAAAGCGCTTGCATTGCGTGACAGCACTGCTGCCTTTCTGGGAAGAGCGTTGGAGTGGAGTCTCTCATGAATGACAAGTTGTGATTGATGAAATGCATATAGAACTCCATCTGGAACGCTGGCCTAGAGTCAACGTGGAAATTCTATCTTCTCTCTATGATAAAAATGTAACTGAGGGAGTCTGTGAGAGACTCTCCTTAGAGAGGATATATAAAGTACATCCCTGGGAATCGAATGACAAATTTTCATGCAATGTGCATGGGAATCGATGAGAGATTTACACATAGGAATGAAGGGGGGACAGATACCGCTTCTGTCGCTATTTCTACTATGTATGGCAAAGTAAACAAGGCATTTGGAATGCTGTGTCCTAAGGGATGACGTTTTTTTCATTTAACCCCACATGCCTCAAACTCATTTTGCAGTTTAGTAGCCAGTCCAGACAAGTCTTGGTCTGCCATGCAGGGCAGGCCTTCTCCAGGGGAACATCTCCGAAATAAGTAATGGCACAAGTCACGACCTCGTTCCAGAGTGGATTTATTATTTGAAAGTTATTGGTGGACTCTTCAAAAGGCTGGTAAGGAAAACAAAAAGATAATTTAAAGTCCTCTCACCAGGAAGGTCAGCTTGCATAATACAGCAGAGCCATAATATCCAAGTCAGAGAAAGAAAATAATATGCACTAAATGGTTAAGCAAATACCTGACTCGAACACAAAGGCAATAACGAACAGTAGGAAAATATGCTTTCTACAGCTTGTGCCAGGAAAGCATTTCTCCTTATGTTACTCAGCAAATGCTGCCTCTGTAGAGTGCATGAACCCACTTTTGAGTCTTGAGCTGCTGTAGCGAACCCACTCTTGAGTCTTGAGCTGCTGTAGCGCTGGGGAGAATTTATTATGTGTGTTTAACATCTGGTGTCCAGGTGTCTGTTATTGATAAGCCTGAAGTGAAACATTTGTTTGATGATTCAAAGGAAGGGACTTTCTATTGTTCCTTTCACTGTCTGTGACTTGTCCCTATCAGACACATGCCTGACTTTCCTTAGGACAGATAATCCTTTTATATATTTATTTTTGTATCCGGTTTTCTTTTATTCATCACTGACCCCACCCCATCCAGTTCTTGCACCGAGGACAATGACATGTATTATCTCTCAAGGTTCAAGGTTCAAGCTTTATGCTTTATTTTGTCTTCCGAGGAAGAAATTTGTCTTGGACAAAGGAGCTGCATGCAAGCGTAGCCCTTGTGCCCATGTCGCCGCAGAGCACCGCCACTTACATCTTTCTTGCAACATCAAAGAAAAAAAGAAAGGGAGGGGGGGCGGGGAGGGAGGGTTGCAGGTGGGGGGGGCATACATCACATCACTCTCTAACATAATCATGTATGTGTATTTTCTCTATTGTGTTTAACCACAAATAGAGCATTGTGTTTTATAACAATGGAAAGATGTAGTATTCTGTTATAACAATTAGAACCCCTCAGGCTGGATACTCCATTACAACTTTTCTCTGTTGACAAAACAGGTTTGACTTAGCCTGGGCAGCATTCCTTTTCGGGTTTATGATCCGGTCGGGAGCGGATGATAGCGTCATGTTGTAGTATTGTTTTGTAGTCCCAATCATCCGGAACTTCCTTTTCCCTCAGACCGATTTTTGGCTACGAGAGCTTTTATTGTTATTTTTACGGTGTGAGCGAAAAGGAAGTTCCAGATGATTTTTCCTGCCTGATGACTACAAAACAATACTACAACATGACGTAACGATATCATCCTCTCCAGACCGGTTCACACAGCACTTTTGTAACACAGACCAGGCTTTCCCACGAGGTGGAAAGCCTGCAAAACCTGATGCTCCCTCTTGGGAAAGGAAAGACATACCAGGTAGTTGACTAAAAGGTCAGTTCCTTCAGGTTGAGGGGTTTAGTACACTGCACACAGTTTTCTGATTACTCACACAGTAATCTGTTTTTTCTGGGCATGTAAACATAGCCTATTGTAATCAGTGATTAACCTTTACACTAAGTGGAGCAACTACTTTCATATGCACACAATGACTGGAATTCAATCACATTACACAGTCCTCAAATTAAATGCCAGATTATAACAGTTGTCTTTATATTAAACGCCTAGATGTTTGAGGGCCCCTCCTATGCACAGCTTTGCGTGTAGGTGTGTTTGAGCACGAAATGTGTTTGTTGCATGGAATGTGATGATTTGATTGGCTGATGTATGAAGATGTATGATGAATATTCCATTAATCCATATATTTTCGATCTGATATGGTGGTATTGAGACCTCTTGATCTGTTGATGGCCTGGCCATAAATAAATCCAAGTAGCCCTGGGTGGAGGATTTGTGTTTTCTTAACCCATGGTCAATGAATCTCACCACTTGCTGTATGTAAAATGTAAAACAATTTACAGTAGTCAGTGTTTTTCATCGTATACAGTATTTAATCCACTTGGTTCAAGGTTTCTTTATTGTAACGTTTTGTGCACTGGATCCTCAGACATTGTAGCAGCATTAATGATGGTGATGATGATGATAATAATGAACATACAACAACGAGGGCGGTTGACTTTTTCTTTTCTGATTGTCTGGGGGAAGTATCTATTTTGCTGTTAAGCATGTGCCTACAGTACTTCCTAACAATTTAATTTAAATTGAATCACTACGTCAGTGAGGATGGAATATAGGATATAGATTAAGCTAACAGGCTGAATTGTAATTTATTCAAAAGATAAAGCACGACAGGCTCAACGAATTCAGACAACATTATGCAAACTGTGCAACAACAAAGCACATTTCAAGACTGATGCTTTTCATAATTACACTACTCCAGCTGCCCTGTTGTTTCTCATTTAGGCAGCTGTGCTGTTCAGAAAGAACAATCAAAGCAGAGACTGCTGTCTCCCATCCAAGAAGAGACTACAAATGAATATGGAGCACAGGTCAAAGATCAAGTCAGTCCTTTTGGTGTCAGAAGAGTCCCACCCGCTAATCCCGAAGACAGGTACTATACCATACTCATACTGTATGTCTAAGGGAATGGTATGCAGGACATTGCACGTATATTTTATATGTTATTTTTTGTTTTTGCTTTATTTGGATAGCATAGTCCCAGACCCCCTGTTGAAGACCCTGCTTTATTCAGTAAACTCTAAACTGAAAGATTGTTTTGTACCTTTATTTGAACACATGTTCTAGTGTTGTAGGGTGGTTTTCCCTTGATGAAAACAGTTGCCACTTCTGGTTATTTCCAAAATTCTCCAGTTTGATTATGTTTGTATTTGCAGGTATTAGATGTGAATAACTTAACAGTTGTGGTTGTAGTTGCCATGTGCAGACAGGGTAAAGGCCTTAATGTTTTCTCACTGGTCTGCAAGGCCTATCAGACCTGCTCTGAGGGAGCGAGAGAAGACCTTCGAAAAGTTTGTAGAGGAGCAACTGAAAGTGGATGAAATCACCAAACCCAAACACAAGCAGGTAAAGTATACTGCATGAAGGAACACATTCGTCTTACATTGTAGAGTCATTGTTTTAGTCCATTATTCAACAAATAATGGTTTTCACACACAAGGAAGGGTCTGTTAAACTACTAATACTAGTAATAACAAATGGCTTTAAAGGTTATTCATTATTAGGTGTATTCTATTAATGAAGACTAAAGAGGAAAATGCTTAAGTTCTAAAGATTCTTTATGTATTTTTCCACTGGATTTTCATTTGTTTTATTCTCTTTTCTTAGTTGTATAAAAATAAATTAACTTAATCTGTGTCTTTCTCTCAGGACACTGCCGAGGTGAGAAGGTCGACAGAAAAACGTTACTTTTTGCGCAAGGGAGAGGGTATGTCTAGGACAGAGAGGGTTAAAGATAAGGACACTGTCCAGTGGAAGCCCCAGAGGAGGGCCTCCCTTGACCACGAGCAGCCCAGCAGGAAGTTAACCAGGGGCAGGCAGCAAAGGCGCTCCTCAGCCCCCTCTCTGGACATTAAAGATCAACTTGCGACAGTTCAGAATGAGGGTATCAGGGATCCAAAAAACAAAACCTCACTTAAATCACAGAGAAACAGCCATACTCTGTGTCATCCCCATAACCAGGAAAAGTGCCAGACTGAATCCCAGGCCCGGTCTGATTCCTCTACCCAGCTCCAAACATTGGAACAACCCCCGCAGCTTTCCATAAACCAGGCCAGCTCCCCTCTTCGGCCCCATCCTCCCTCCATGGGTCAAATACAAGAATGGACCAGCATGCCAGCTGTAGGAGACAGAAAGCAACGTCTCTACCAATTACGAGAGAGAAAACATAACAGTAAATCAGGAGAGCAAAGACACTGTGATGCTATGGAGGTCCGCCAGTTACGTCAGCAAGAAGCCAGAGTAAACCAGCCAACTGGGAATGATAATAATCAGTCTTTCATACAGCAGAGACAGAAGGAGGGAAAACTGGGAAAAACCACTGGAAAAGGAGGAGGAGAAATGAGGGAAAGTGAATTTGAGGTCACAGCAACACTGAGGACATGTGAACTTCTGAGATCATCTCATGTGGCCTCGGAAGAGCGAAGTTGCGGCCCCGCGAAAGGGAATTGCACAGAAGTGTCGACACTCAAACAGCCTGCTGTTTCAACTGAACCGCATCAGACAAAACATTTGAAAACTCATCCATCGCCTCAGAAGAATAACACAATTTGCCCTCAGGTCGGGACAACTCAGGAAGTTATTGTTGGTTTTAAGACAGTGAATGACCACATAGTGAGAGTCACAGGCCCAGAGATGGAAACTCTTTCCTCAGGCTCTGCCAAAACAAAAACATATTATTGGACCCGACGACGCAACAATTCAAAACCAGGAAGTAGAAGGGCCCCAGGCTCCTTTTGGGTCAAAGGGCATAGACAACCTACAACGAAACTGGCATCATCATGTTCCACCTCACTGAACAACATTAGTCTAACTTCGCCTCCTAATGCCATAAGAACTTCCTGTCATGCCAGCACTAGCAGAAGTAGCAATAGTAATTGTAGTAGTGGTGATGATGATGATGATGATGATCACCCACACTCCAAGTTCTATCACAATCTCAAGCACCCGTTCCCAGTTCCTTTCCTCCAGCACCAGGATTCCAATCTAGACCTGTCGGAAGGTGACTATGCAAGTGATGGGCCCAGCGAGGCTGGAGAGGAGGTTGTGATCTCCGACCTCCTCACACAGAAGCCACGCATCAAATCCAGGCCGACGTCACGTCTCTCTCTGTGCCGGGAGCCGTCCCCGTGCTGCAGCTCCAGCAGCGATGGTAAGAATGTTATTTATTTCAGCATTTTACTTTAACATTTACATTATTGAATATATCTAAATAGAAACACATTTTTAATTATATTTTCAATCTGATTGCAATTTGCTACGATAAATGAGCCATGGTTGGACTGCCCTGGTGACTCCTAATCCAGGATTAGAATTTTTATGAATATGAAAAATTCTACCTTGAGATTGATGGAAATATTCCATTTTTCATTGTGTCGCCAGTGGTGTAAAGCAAAAGCAACTAACCAAAACTCATCTCCTCTCTGTCTCCCCCAAAAACACTAATAATATAATAATAATGAGAAATGTGGAATAATGAAATTTGGTCCATATAACAATCTTAACAACAATCTTACATACGTATGTTCATGTCTCCATGGACATCTTTTAAATCATAGAAAGGATATGTGTTTGTGATTTTTTTTCTGTTTTTGAAAACATGTTCTATTTTGCACAGAGCTTAGGGACATAGTCTGGTGCAAAACACAGTCCCGAAGGACTCCGTCCCACACACCACAGCTGTCCTTTAGGAAAGCGCCCCTACAGAGCAGCACAGAGCCTCCTGGGAGCAACTCTGGCCGAGGAAGAGCGAGGAAGCGAGAACCCATAAGCTCTGAGAAGCCCAGAGCCGAGATTCTCAACGAAACGATGGCAGCATCTAAAACGGGCACCAGGAGATCAACCAAAGCAGAGGGTGAGAAACCTGGGGTTTCTATTAAAATGCTCATGAGACACCATAGGATAAGGTTATACCCGACATTGTATGTAAACAGCAAGTATGTTCACAACACGCACACACACACACACACACACACACACACACACACACACACACACACGCAAAGCAGGACAAATGAGGCGTGCAGGAAAAATGTGTTTGTACTGTAGGTATCATGCATCAGTTATTTAACATGTGCCTCTTCTCTCACTTGTAGGTAGTCAGGACGCCTCACCCAGAATAAAACCAAAAAACCCTGCTTCATCACAGGATAAAGCCAAATTGCAACAACAATCAGTGGAACTTCACAGGTAAAACCTCAGAGGGATATTTTAATCAGAAATGATTGATGTTGAAAATAGCATATGTAGCACTACAAATATAAAATGTTCTATATTCTAGAACATATATTTTGTTTCCTGTTATACATTCTAGAACATATATTTTGTTTCCTATTCTACACAAGGTGGTACAGTACAGGATGTTGATTATGTTATCAGTTTTAGATTTTAGAGCTCTTGTGTCACACTATGAGATAGCATAGCAAGAATGTTATGGAGATACAGTAGCATGTTAGACAGATGCTAGGTTTGATATTTGTCTGGTATCCTAGTTGCATAACTACATTGTGCTCTACTTGCATGACAATTGACCCTGTTTTATGTCTAGGGACATGTTCATGCCATTTACTCTGATCTTGCACTTCTAGGTCACTCTAGATAAGAGTATAAATGCATTAATGTAAATTGTAGTGAAGGGCTTATCTCTGCCTTGATTTAGTCAATTAAAGCCAGGGTTTAGCAAACTTCATAGATGGCAGGGATCGCCTTGGATTATTATTATTTTTCCCATGGGCATGATAAATGTAAGTAACACTTGTAATATGTCTTTTGTGGTCCAGATTATCAACCCTGGAAGATAAAAAATGTCAGAAAAGGTTATTTCCCGCACACTCAACACACAATATGTCTTGATAAAGTTCCTTGACTGGGGAATTCATTTGTGGGAATTAGGTGTTTCTTCAAATGTTTGAGGACATGCAATAATAATAATCATCATTCTGTGCTTCAACAGGTGATCAAGTTTTGCCATGAACAAATCGTGTCTTACACTTTTGCTTATTATTAGCCTGTGAAAATATTTTGACTGTTATTGCCAATTGTCAAAACTTTTACAAGTATGAATTGGCATAGCCATTATGGTATGGAAAGTGCCATAATGTGCCATATCTACGTGAGACCTACCTATGCCTTAATTTTCATTCAGAGGGGGACATTAATGTATTCAAAGTAAATAAATATATTATTGCAACAAGTGTGATAAATCAGTGTTTTATCAGCCATCTACTGTGCTTTTCTTTCTTTCTTCTGCTCATACCTGAGGCTTTCTTAATCTGTGCCCTTTTCTTTCCGTTTCTCCTAATGCATTTGCTTCTTTGCAGAGATAAAGCGGACCTGATGGAGGAGATAGGCAGTGGAGGAGGTGCTGTTCAGAGCAGCCATGCTGTTAACTCTTTGCCAGCGACTCACCAAGCAGGTGGCGTGATTAAAATGGAGTCCAACGAGGCCCAGGTGAATCTCATGTGTGGGAAATTACAAATGATTACATGGTGATTACATTACATTAAATGTACGGGGTTATTTAATCCATTTAATCATAGCGCCCAGTGATTTATAGCAGCAGAGCACATTTAGCGACGGACCGGATGCTATCCCGGATGTGGCTGAAGTGGCTTGATGTAGCCTCATGCATAGAAGGAAGCATGAGGTCAGTCCGCGTGTGTACGAGTAACTCAGAAATTATTAACTAGTTCAATTCCAACACCTCTGTCTACATAATAACCTGTTAAGCTGGACTTGTACCTTCACTGTGTGTGTGTGTGTGTGTGTGTGTGTGTGTGTGTGTGTGTGTGTGTGTGTGTGTGTGTGTGTGTGTGTGTGTGTGTGTGTGTGACTGAACTGGTATCACTGGTTTTGCACATAATCTGTTCCTCAGAATGAAAGGCAAAGTACCCTTAAGTCATGTATTCATGGTGTGAGTCACAGGCTCAGGGCCACTCTCAGGACTAGTGACTGGGATTTGATCCAAGTTGAGACTCACCTGATTTACTGGAATTGACATGGGAGTGGGACCCCGGTTTGGGACCCCGGTTTCCCTGTCAGTGAATTGACATGGGAGTGGGACCCCGGTTTCCCTGTCAGTGAATTGACATGGGAGTGGGACCCCGGTTTGGGACCCCGGTTTGGGACCCCGGTTTCCCTGTCAGTGACAACAACTAAAAGCGACGTGAATGATGTTGTAACCTGCCCTCTTCCCCTGAAATGTCATCCATCTGTCACCAACAGAAGGTTCATTGTTAAGAAGGGAGACTGATCAGAAGGAAATGTTTTGAAGGCACCTAGGAAAAACTCCCAAATGATGCCACTTACTGTATGGCTTGCTACAGAGGAAGTCACTACATTACAGCCTGAGCCGCCCAATCAAACATAATACACTTTTTGACAGTTATTCAAGTTATTGAATGACCACATTTTGTTATGACTCTCTGGTCTTCCATTCCATCCCTGAACAGTAAACTGGCCTCTTTATCTTTCTTCACTGTTATATTACTGACAGGTAATATAATATAGCCTAGACAGAATAATAGATAAAAAGCCATTTGTCTTTATGGACATTTTAGGGCCTATGGGCTAGTTTAATGCAGATACAGTGCCTGATGAAGGTCTGAGCGACCGCAACGTTGCATTAAAGTTTAAACTATATATTTTTTGCTCTTCAAGTTCACAACTCTGATAACCTGTCCATCTTAAAGGGGAATACCACTCATTTTCAACATTTTACTATGTCATTAATATACCTTAGATGTGTTGTGTGGAAATAATAAAAAAGTCCCCCCATTCTGGTAAAGAATGATACAAAATCATTAACATGGTGAATCACATCTTGATGGTGTCATCAAGATGTGATTCACCATGTTAATCATTTCCACACAATAGCTCTAAGGTATATTAATGACATAGTAAAATGTTGAAAATGAGTGGAATGCCCCTTTAAGTAGGTTTGCAAAGTGACTTTTTCTCCTATCATTGTTTTGGATATGTGGATGTCAGGATGATAAGGGGGACTCAGGCCTCATATTGACAGGACTATTGTCCACTTAGCCAATTTACCTGTGAATGGGTAGGTGAGAGCACAGGGTTTAGATTAGGGTGATACATTTATAAAAGTTGTAGCTATTATATTCAAGGCTTTTCTACGTTATTCCATTGCACAATAGACAATGTGTGTCCTAGTAGATTTGTTTTGTGATTTGCATCTGAATGTGACTTATACCATGCAGTCAGTTAGTTAATCACAACGAATGCACACAACAATGGTGATGTTCTTTCTTCCCTATGAGAAAACCAGGAATGAACATCACAGCACTTGAGTCTCTTTGAACTCACATTGCACACCAAAAGGCTGAGGCAGCATTAGCTTTTACCTTAAAGTGTAGTGATAATGTAGGAGCAAACCGCATTTATTAGGATAGATTATCCAAAATATTCCAAAATGGCTCCATTGCCCTGGGTGGGTCCCCATGTCGTCCTGTACATTTGACCATGTCTACATCCTTTTATTCCTGTTATCCTCCTGTGTGCCGAGTGCAGTACATAAGCCTTTTCACCTCTCTTGCTTGACTCCACTTCTGTCCGCACCTCTGTTCTTCTCCCAAGTCAACTTCATTTTTACTCCCGAAATTCCACATAGAGGGTTGTGTTTTTAGGCACCACCTCTGTCAACTGGGGTCAAATTTAGCCATGGCCAAAAACCTTTGCACAATAACCTAATCACTCTTCATACCCACCCCCACAAAAAGGATTAAAATTCTAAATGACTTCACCACACATCTGGATAACAACTTGTTAATAGCTGTGAATGACTGAATGAATCAGTGGTCTTCAGCTGTTTGAAATGTTTTCAACAAGGCATCATCAGAAATGACTTTTTCGTTTTACTGGAAAAACTCCAAACGCCATTTCCTGTTTGTCAATAGAGGTTTGTTAATTGCTCTTGTGAAGATCCACTGCCTCTTGTGTATCCAAACAGTTTACACCCTCACTTCTTTACAAGGTCAACACACCATTCACATCGTACGTTAGTCATTGGACACATGGCAGTGGCAGGCAGTGTGCCGTGCGTGGGTGTGTGTGTGTTTATGCAGGTGTGTCTGAAATTTGTCTGAAATTCTTTATTAGGAACAATCCCTTGAGTTGAACCATCTCGTTTTCAAGGGTGTTTGTGTCTGTGTCAGCAATCAGCATGCACCCGAGTTTTGTGTGTGTGTGTGTGTGTTACTATAGCCTTTACATAACACCGATACCTCTGTGTGTTCGTACGTGTGGGTGCACATAGGAGCTGAGAAACCAGATGATGGCCCTCCAGCAGTGGTTGGAGCAGAGAGAAAGAGTCTGGTCTTTGGCTCAGAGTCAACTGCAAAGCCAGCTGGATGCTCTGACCAGAGAGAACAGTGAGCTGAGAGGGATGCTCACCCCAACACAACAGTACAACCTGGTGGCCAGGCAGTGTACTGCACACACAGACACTGCATCCCAGAGAGGAACCCCAAGTATAGAAGTAAACTGAACTTTCAATTTGGCCAAATAAGATCAAAATAAAGGGTTAAACTGTGCGTGCGTGTGCGTGCGTGTGTGTGCGTGTGTGTGTGTGCGTGCGTGTGTGTGTGTGTGTGTGTGTGTGTGTGTGTGTGTGTGTGGGGGGGGGGGGGTTATTGGTTATTGGTTTATAAATATAAAGGTACGTTTGTATACATTTTAAGAAATTTAAGAAAGGGTTTTAAAAGATTCTGTGCATTCTGCTTGCCTTAGTATAAACAGTAAACCCACTCTGTTTATATAGGTTGGAGATATAAGGATGGGTGAAAGGAGATCATCTATCATTTACAAAAGGTCTTCACCCCGACATTGATCTGATGTGGATCTATGTCGGGGTGAAGACCTTTTGTAAATGATAGATGAAAAGGTAACCACCACCTATGGCCATATTTCACTATTTATTAGAAAACTATAAAAGGTATATTTTTATATAATATATCAAAATAAAATATATTTTATTATATTATATAAAATGTGTACACGATGGAAATATATACAGTACATTTACAAATGAGTGAGAAAACAACCCAGTTCTCAGAGGAATTGCATGTGTGCATGGGCTCCTGATGCTGAGACTATTGATAGATACAGAGTAGACTTCCACGATAAATGGAACAACCAGTGAGATGTTCTGACGTGGTTGCACACACAGTCACAGTTTAAACCTCTTCAACCACAGCGCCCTGATATGGACATGTCATTTTAAGAAAGAAGATCTACATGCAGATCGGTCAGATCGGTCCCTGGAGTACTCTGATCAACAATGTAATATATATAGGGTTTAAAGGACCACTTCACCACTTTTCAACCTATCTTCATATAATAGGTCCTCACTAATAATCATGATAAAATGGTGCAATTGTTTTCTACTCAGTCTGTGTCTCATAGGAGGGCTGTGGGCAGTTCAGAAACCGTCTTCCAGTGACGACATCGATGGGGAATACAAGCTAATAAAAACTGCATGCAGGCTTTCTAGTCCTGAAAAGTTGCAATGCGACAATGGAAGCCACCGTTCTCACGATAATGAAAATCTAAACATTTTTGTAAAAGAATCTTGTTTAAAAAAGAATCTGCCTAATGATGATGTCATGGAAGACGGTTTCTAAACTGCCCACAGCCCTCCTATGAGACACTGACTGAGTAGAAAGAAATCGTGCCATTTTATTATGATTATTAGTGAGGACCTATTATATGAAGATAGGTTGAAAAGTGGTGAAGTGGTCCTTTAAGTGGTTAATAACTATTGACTTCATTTGGAGAGACGTTGCCTGCTGACTGATGATCAATGCAAACCACATTTATTATAGCATTGAATCGCTGATGTAAACAATCAATGCCATTAATAACCCTTTTTCAGTTGAAAATACAATTGTTTGTCAAGAGAGGCTTATTTGTGGCCCAATGTATACATCCTTAGTTTTCTGACCTCACTATGGAAATATAAGTTTATAGCCTACTAAAAGAAACTCACTTGAGTTTGCTTTACAGCACATTTACTTATAGATATTCATGCACATAGTGGGGGATTTTATTTAGATGACAGTGATTAAAAACACCCACTTCCTTTTCAAAAACAGCTCCACTGCATGTCAGCTGCATCATTTCTATGCTGATAGCGTTGGCCTTATGGTGGGAATCATGGAATGGTCGGGTCTGTGAACTGTTGACCGCATCAAGAGTTATATTCATGTTCTCTGTCCTGTTTGTGCGAATACTGTGTATGTTTTATAACTCCAGGATCCTGTGAGAAACACACTGGGGACCCATACAGGCAGACCTCTGTCAGGGACCCGTAGCAGAAGTGCCACACCAGCCTTCAGCACACCAACTTATCACAAGAGACCAGCAACGCAATACTCGGTCTGTCTGGTGAAATAAAATGATATGTATTTTATATCACAATATTTTTATTTATTTATCACATGGTCAAAACTGTAATTCACCCAAGCATTTGGTTTTGATAGAATTTATATACTATTTTTTTGGTTATCTCAATACTCATTATACAGACGACCTCTTGCAGTTGCAGTATTATATCCTGCAGTCCCCTGGTTAGACCAAAGCAGAACAGACACTCCTCTTTCCACCTAACGACCTGCAGTCTAAATCTAATTAGTATCAAGTTATTCAACTATATAATAGGCTCTGAAGTGGTCTTTAAGCACCCAGAAATAATTGATAAGGAACGACAATAGTTAGTGTCACACCACAGACTTTGGCATCATCACTTATGTATGAAGTGCAAGCGATACACTCCCTGTGCCAATTCTTTCAATCCATACCGTTCGTTCCAACCTGATTTTATATTTGAATTGCTGGCCCTCTTGTATTATGCATGGACACAGTGGCAGTGAACCAGTGGCTCAGTAATGAATGTTGATAATCCAGGTGCAGATGGACTGGAATTGTATCCACATTATTTTGTAACATACTGTACAGTACCAATTCCAGACATATGCATATTTCTTTTGACCGGTTTATCCTATTATTGTCTCTACCATGTACTGTAACTTCTATACACGAGTACGTTCTGATCATAGTGTCTTTCTCTCACTAGTCGCCCAGCCCACAGGCGGGCAAGAAGGAGCAGAACCCACTCACACCAGGCGGTGACAGTCGTGTGTGTGAAGAGACATGCTATCCTGATGGGAAGGTACCTAAAAACTATCATCATGGAACTTAGGTGACATGAGTTTCACTTTCAGTAAATAGCTCATGGGGTTGGGAATGGGTTTAATAATTCATTTATGAACTACCGTACTGTTCCTCAGTATGATGATTGTCTAAATAAAAATCATTATTATAGTCTGTTCTCTGGTCTTTGCCTGTTAAAGGACCAATTCTTCCTTACCTACACTATGCCTTGTATTTAAATTGATGGATTGATAATACAACCATTTTTTTAAAGAGAGAAAATGTGCAGTGATTCCAGTTGTGTTTATGAGGTGACAGTACTTCATTAGACCCGTTGGTGTGGTTGTCATATGCAATGATGTCTTCCCTTTGTTGACAGTCAAACGTCCCAATGAAAAAAAACAGTGATATAGTGACATCACAATATCATCCCCTCCCCTAACCCCTCCCCCTTTATCATACAACAACAGCTGTGGTGTACGGCTTCAGTTGAGGTGGACCACCACCCATCACCATTCACCAGGCAAACCAGGCATACTTAATGAAATAGTGGGCATGTCCACATAAAAACGATATTTTAACATTTGAAACAAAAAATATTCCTCCTTATATAATCATCATACTATCATCATCATCATCATCATCTAATTCTAACACGTGTCCGTGTGTGTGTGTGTGTGTGTGTGTGTGTGTGTGTGTGTGTGTGTGTGTGTGTGTGTGTGTCTGTCAGAAACAGTGCCGTAACTCCTTACTGCCTGCACCAATCACTCCCCACTTTTCACACAGGCATTGATATAATATACCCTACCATATAGGTTGGACAAAATTACTAGTACTAGTCCTTACCTGTTGTAGATATTGCCCCCCCCCCCCCCCATAAATATTGTTAATTACCGTTAATTTTAACCTTTTTTTAATGAATAAGAACAGCACTATAACATGAAAGTATTCGTACAAATGCATGGTAGGGAAATGTTTTCATGCAACATTTACACTTATTAGCCCACAGACCCCCATTTGAAAAGTATGAAAGATCCCCAGTTTCACATGCACCACAGAAAGTATGAACAGTCACACAGGTACTCCCAAATGTATGTACAGTGTCGGTAATGTGATTTATTAGATCATATTATTGATGTACTGTATGTATTTTGAGGAAGGATTGCTTTAGTTGTGAATAGACTTGTCCACTGAAAAACAGTACATCATACTCTAATCATATCATACTATTAATAACTCAATGTCTGAATGAATGTCTGAATGTGTGTTTGTCTTAATGTGTGTCAGAAACACTGTAGTAGCTCCTCACTGCCTGCACCAATCACTCCCACTTTTCACACAGGCATTGAGCATAATAATACAGTGTAGGCAGACACATATTGGGGGGTGGCAGACACACACACACACACACACACACACACACACACACGTTGCAAAAGCGGCTCGGAACTTCGGAAGTGGTGGAAGGCAACGTGTGAAATAAGCTGTGGATCCTGCGTGATGTATGCGGGCGCAATATTGTATAGGCCACTGTTTGTTCTGTTGCGGCGGTAGCTAGAGGAAGCATGCCAGTGAGCGAGAACGGTGGCCTGCTCTGATGCAGGTGTCGCTAGGGGGGCGGAGGTGGAAGTTGCGCGTTTTAATTAATTAAAATTAATGTTTAATTTGTGAAATGGGAAAAGGGGCTCCGTTACGACCTCCATAATATTATGCTCAATGCATGTGTGAAAAGTGGGAGTGATTGGTGTAGGCAGTGAGGAGCTACGACAGTGTTTCTGACACACAGACAGACATTCCTTCCTTCAGACATTGAGTTAATTATAGTTTGATTTTATTCATAAAAAAAAGTTACATAGTGCTGCTTTAAGAAGACTTACATTGTGGATATAGTATAAATTCAAACCATTACCTCATTAACTCTCAAGACAAGTGAATTGTTCTCTCAAGACGGCTTATACTTTTAGGGACATTTTCTGTAGACTGATTTTGTTGTAATGATTGGGCTTGTCTCTCTGGTCCTCCAGACAGAGCAGCTTCTCTCTACTGGCAGCAGACTGATCACTTTTCCTGACGGCACCAGGAAGGAGATCTCAGCGGACCAGAATACCCTCATGGTCACCTTCTTCAACGGAGATGTCAAAACCATGTCGGCAGAGGGGAAAGTGGTGGGTGCCACACTATCACAGTACAGTGCCAGATGAAAGGCTGGGCGGGCCAGGCAGCAACATGTCATATTTACATGATACATTTATTTTGTTCAACAATGCAGTATGCAAAATTCAACATCGAGATATTGATACCTTGTGCAAAAGGTGTGAAGTGCAGTCAATGCTACTGTATCTGAACTCCAGAAACACATGCTTCTCATATAGGGAATTGGCCAACTCAGGTGCTTGATGATCATCAGGATGGCAAATACAGTGAAAGTCGGAAAGAGACATATTAATTAGTGCCGTTTTTATACAGTACATTAAATAGACTAGAGTATTGAGATATCCGACATATTTTCCCCATGTTTTCATTTTCTTTGAGCAATAAGTTATCTTTGTGTTCTGTGTTGCTTCCCCTTTCACCTGTGTTAATTTGCGAGTCTGCTTTCAATATTTGACCACGTGGAGACAGACATCTCATATAAATATGATTAAAATATGCTATATGCATATTTAATGTTTTACATATTGTATTTACATTTTACTGTGTAGAAGATATTAATTGAATGGCTTGTGTTTAGTCTAAACTTTACCTTCACAATCAGACTCCACCAACAGTCAACGCCTGTTGATAGAATAGAATAACAATGAATCACACAGTAGCCTGACCTAAGCAGAAATATTTCTGGCCTAGATGGGAGGGTCGCGCCTCAGAAAAACGCGCACCCTGATTGGATCTCATCGATCTGTCCATCACCCCCGGCCCCTCCTCTCCCCCCTAGTGCAGCGCTACGTCACATCATTTAGAGCGACGCCCACCCGGAAGGGTTGACTCCCACTTTTAGACTGGTTCAGCCCACGGCTTTTTCCAGGCTTTCATCTTTCGCGCAGACGAAATGAAAGCCTGGGTATCGAGGCTAATCACACAGTAACCCCAATATTATTGTTTGAGACATAGTTGCACTACTGATATGTACTTCTTTGGAATGTGACTGTACTGTAGGTGTATTACTACGCTGAAACACAGACAACACACACCACCTATCCAAATGGTCTTGAGGTCTTTCACTTCTCCAACAAACAGATTGGTAAGGCCTGTTCTCTCTTTACATTATGTGACTGCATTGATCAACACACGTCTTGTTAAATGAAAGACATGTTTTTGTCATTAATGTTAAATGGTTGATTGTTGCTGATTGCTCGATTTTTGTTTGTGTCTCTGTAACAGAAAATTATAATATAAGTATAATTGTATATAGAATGTTCACTCTGGCATTCCTATTTTGACCATGTCATAATAGACATGGTTAATAATTCAACATTTGAGTATCAAATATGGGTTAAAGCCCAGTCTGATTTGCAACGTAATTAGTTGCAACTTCCAACTAAAATGGAAATGGCAGTGTTCCAAAAACTGCAGGTCAGTGTAGTTTTTGGATAATGTTGCAAGTGGCTGCAGTTGCAACGAGTTGCGTTTTGAATCAATGGGATGGTTAATGGCATCGCTGTCTCCTATGATAGAGAAACATCATCCTGATGGGAAGAGAGAAATAGTGTTTCCAGATCAGACCATCAAGTACCAGCATCCTGACGGCAGAGAGGAGACTGTCTTCCCTGATGGAACTGTGGTTAGGCTTTCACAGTAAGGCTTAACTACTTACACCCTAGAATGTATGACCAATTCTGGTCATATAATATGTGAACATTCTGCAAACATACTCTGCGTTCGTGATTTTAGGCATTTTTTTCAAAACGGGTTACTCCTGCAAGTAGCCAATCAGGATTGAATATAAATATACTGATTGATTACATGACTATAAAGTGTACCGATTTGTGAGATGTTTGGACAAAATCTGTAGGAGTAATATTAAGACATTTGTTTTGCAAAAATATGCCTCCTGGTGGTGCTATAAAAGGCTGATGTCAAAAGAATGGGGGAGAGTTTGCATGCAAAGTTGATTGATAATTTGGGTAGGTTGGATTTGTCAAAAAATGTAGTCCTAATTATGAATAGTGTTAGGAGGGTCTAATGCCAGCTAGACTATTGAGCACCAGGACCAGCTGACGGAGGGAACGCTACATGATATTATTTAGATTTCAAGGGATGTGTAATGATTTTTGGGGTCAAACATTTTAGGTACTCCCTTTCTTCCCCTCCATCTCACATGGCTGCACATAAGTGCAGTGCGTGCGTTCACTCGCACACACGCATGCACGCACGCACGCACGCACGCACGCACGCACGCACACACACACACACACACACACACACACACACACACACACACACACACACACACACACACACACACACACACACACTCACTCACTCACTCACTCACTCACTCACTCACTCACTCACTCACTCACTCACTCACTCACTCACTCACTCACTCGCTCGCTCGCTCGCTCGCTCACTCGCTCTCTCTGTCTCTCTCTGTAGAAGCAACATTGTAAAGTGATGTAACTGGGATGTGTCGATTGGTGTAACCAGCACATGGATGATGCACCTTCCTAGTTCAAATTGATTTGCGAGCTAAGAATATATATTTGAAGTTCATATTTGCTGCAATTAAGAGCACACACAATCCGGTTCAAATATTGATTGCATTTGAGAATGTATGTCAAACCATATTTCATTCATTTTCATTTCAAATTAACAGTGCATCTTAAAACATATTCCTCAATTTAGCCATTTAAAGAAGTCTGTATATTGATTCTTTAAGTCAGACAGTTCGATGAAAAGCAATCACCCTCATTTGAATTAATATGTATTGGTCCTTTGTTGCTCCCTCAGTTTCAATGAGTTGTATTTATTTTGTTCACTATTATTTGTACAACTTATCAGTGTTTAGTCTTAGCATGACACTTGTCTTGTTTGCAGGTCAGGTGAGAAGACTGTGGAGTTCACCAATGGCCAGAGAGAAATCCACA
The DNA here is from genome assembly GCF_964188405.1 of Protomyctophum parallelum. Taxonomy (NCBI): domain Eukaryota; kingdom Metazoa; phylum Chordata; class Actinopteri; order Myctophiformes; family Myctophidae; genus Protomyctophum; species Protomyctophum parallelum. The sequence continues at coordinate 30,008,178 of NC_139717.1, forward strand.
CCTCCCAGTACAAAAGGAGAGAGTATCCTGACGGAACAGTAAAGACCGTCTACTCAAATGGACGACAGGAGACCAGGTACACTTCGGGCAGAGTGCGCATCAAGGACAAGAGCGACATCAACACATGAAGTGTGTGTGTGTGTGTGTGTGTGTGTGTGTGTGTGTGTGTGTGTGTGTGTGTGTGTGTGTGTGTGTGTGTGTGTGTGTGTGTGTGTGTGTGTGTGTGTGTGTGTGTGTGTGTGTGTGTGTGTGTGTGTGTGTGTGTGTGTGTGTGTGTGTGTGTGTTATTATGTTACATCTACACCTGTCTGCTTGTACAATTGTTTAATAAAAGAAAATGGCAAAATAAATTATAAAACAATATACCCTCTCTCTCTCTCTCTCTCTCTCTCTCTCTACCTAATATATAGATATATATATATATATATGCCTGATTTATTTTGAATGAAAAGGCATTTTTTTAAAATATATATTTTAGTTCACCAGTCACCAATTAGAGAATTCTGAATGTCTATAAAGTATTCATTGTGAATGTATAGTGTGCTGTGAATTGAGATGGCAGGGCTTGTGGTGTGGTTATCGACCCCACACATCCGACAGGTGTAACTGTGTAAGCAGGACTACTCTTTCCAGAGAATGGCGTATTATTCATGAGGCGTCCACAAGGTCAATGTCTTAGCCTTTCTCCTTGCCTCACATGCTCATGTGACTGACAGGTAAGAAGAGCCTTGTTACAATACCTCCTAACCTGAAGGCACTGAAATCATATAGCCATTATGCAGGTGAGCACTCATATTTACCTATCCTACTCATATGTACATTAATCACACCCACTACTACAGATACACGCTGTACCACACACGCATTGTATAGTAAATAATGTGACATCCTGAACAAAGATGTTCTATCAAGACGCATAAACACTATACACAGGCTAATTTTGTTTTTTAATATGCTGTGCCACTACTGTTAATCACTCCAACAATAAATGCTATGTCGTAGTAGTACTTTCCCTACAGGCTTTATGGCAGACCAAATGTCCAAAAGCTTATTTTAACTGGAGAGGTAGCAATCTCTGAGCAGTGGGGGGTCCTTTGGTCCCCAGAACAAGGAATGAAAATCTTCCTCGCCGACACCTCTCTCCTCTCGCACCTCTTCCTCCAACTGCCTCTGTTTCATCTCTGATCGGGTTTGGCCAGTAACCAGCTGACCAGTCAACCTGTGGACCTCCTGGATGGCTATCTTTACATCCAGTTTGTCTCGTGAGGCCTTCAGAGTGGCTTTGTTGAACGGAAATGTCAGTATGAAGTCTCCAACTCTCAGCGGAGGAGTTCCGTCTCTGGCTTGTGTTCTGGTGCTTCCCCAGGGAGGCCTCAGCGGCTTGTGTCTAGCACAGTGGATCAAAAAGCAAAGTTCAACAGTTTAGCTTTCTTTCTTTTCTTTTTTTTTGTTAAATTCTGAAAGTTTTCAAGATCATTTGAAAAGGATAATTATTTCAAATATACTTTGAAAACATATATAGCTATACAATAACTACCTATGGATTTCCGGGAGCTTACAAGGCCCTGCTTTAAGCAAGGCTCCATCGACGGGTGGATGCCTCTGCCTCAGATAGCTATGTCGTGGTCGAGGGCTATCAGATGTCACTGAGGAAACATTGCTGTCTTCCTGCATGTCCATCTTGGCTCTTTCATCGTCACAGCGGCGTGTAACTTCAGACATGAGGAGTGCCCCGTTGACTGTTGGCCATGATGCCAGAGCTGGGCGTAAAGGTTCATTTATGGGTGACCTTGAATGTGGGTCATGTATCGGGTTCACACCTCGGACAGCACGGTTCTCGATTCTGCTAACATTTGTGTTAATTACCCAACGCCTCTCTGTGTGTATCCTTTTCAAGTCAAAGGAAGGCAGGTGTCTTTGGCGGTCTACCAACAGATTATATAAACTCAGCTGGCTGTGGGTTCTTTTATGGGACTGGTGCTGGCAGAGCACTTCAGCAAGAGGGAGTTTCTGTGTGTGTGAAAGCTGAGTCGGTTCACAGGGGGTTTTAGCCAGAGTTTGTGAGGACTGACTACAACTCTGTCTCTTCCGAGTCTGGGATCTACTACACTTAGGGAGGACAAGCTCTGAGGTATGGCTGCTGAGGCAGCAGGGCCGCTTGTGCATCTGTCTCTGGTAGCCACTCCCTCGCAGGCAGTCATTTGACCTGTAGTTCATTAGATCGATTAAGTCCCCAATTAACCCCTTTTTTACCGTCACATCTACCTGGCAGTCTAGGGTCAGGGCCGGGCTGTAGTTGACCTCCAGCAGCCACGGCTTAAACTTGGAGTCGACAAGGATGTCAAACCCGAACAGCTCAATACAGTTGGGACTGGAGAGTATGGAGGGGGCAATGGTGAGCAGGGTCAGCGTGACGATGTTGTTGATCTTCTGCCAAAGAGGGAACGCGTTGATGCCCTGGCTGTGGAGAAAGCATCTGAACTTACTCATGGTCCACTTGCACCCTTGGCCCACGCTTTCCTTGTCGCTGGTGTAGAAGGGACCAAACTTGTTGATGCTGGTGTTGGTGAGATGAGCGAAGAGATTGTTCAAAGAAGACAGGTCGTACTTCTCGGTGGCGAAGCGCACCAGCCCCTCCTGGTGTATGTAGATGGTCAGCGGGACAAAGCTCTTCACACACACGTAGATCCTAAGGTCAAATTTGTAGCCTGAGATGAGCAGCGGGCTGCTGATGTACCTCTGCACGATCACAGGCGAGTCGTAGACCAAGTCCTTAATGTCCTCAAAGATGAAAATGCCTCGGCCGCGGGAGAGACCAACGGGCTTACAGATCCAGTAGACCGATGAGCCTCCACATTTGATCAGGCGGTGTTTGGTGTATTCGGCCAGGAAGCGTGTGTAGTCATTGGGGAGGATGAACACGGTGGGACTGAAGTCGTAGAGTGCTGAACCATGTGCACCCCTCATCCTCTTCAGGTGCCGTGCCAAATAGTCCTTTAAACAAAATACACATTTTCGTTTTGTGAATTAACCACTAAACCTATTTTTTGTGTTGTGTACTGTGTATATTTTAATGTATTGTAACTTTTATTTATTTTTATTCATGGGTTTTTGATTATTGTTTGGACCCAAAGTTTCATACAATTGGGTCAATAAAGTAACCAACTGGTTAAGTACTCAAACGCTCTTAGGTCCTATTTAAGATGCATAATGTCACTGTTAATAATAAAATAGCTGATATGCTATGATTACACAGCTATTACAACAGCTGTGTTGGCGGTGGATGTGTTTAAATGACATCACTACTACCTTTCGTGTGATGCTACTCGTTTTTGGATGGTGGTTGAGACGTTGCCATGGAAGCAGGTTCTCGTAGTCGGAGTTGCGGAAGGTGGAAGCTCTCCAGTAAAGGTTCCAGTCCCCTGCCTTCTGCTCCTGTTCATTGTACTCCTCCCAGCCGCGCTCCAGCAGCACCTCCCTCACCACTTCAGGGGCACCATGGTGAAGCCGAAACACCAGGGGTGGGGGGTCCTCCCCCCTGTCGCCATCCCACATCAGAAACACACTAACATCGGGAAAGCTGTGTCATTTTAGATTTTTAGACTTTGGCTATTAAAAAATAGCCGATATACAAGCTCATTAGCCTGGCTAATAAGCCAGACTCAAATCATTTTTGGCTGATTCGGTCTGGCTTATTAGCCAGGCTAATAGTAAAGATGATGTCCATGTGATCCAGAGGTTGTGAGTTCAAATCCAGCTTTCCTCCAGCTTTCCTCCTGTGTTCCTCCTACTTTCACTCAGCAACATGTTTTGGAGAATAATATTCAGAAGAACACTGGAAAGAGATGGAAAGCTGAAGAGTTTCTCAGAGATCATGATGGGACTCTGATAAGATGCTGAGCCACAGGTTGTTGGTTCAAGTCTAGCTGAGTTCATAAAACTATGAAACATTTCAAAGATTCCTTTTCAGGCAAACATGCCCACCGTAAGATGAACCTAAATAGGTTTGAATGGGGTTTCTAGGTGTAAGTATGTAGGACTAGTAGCATGCCAAAGTTTGTGCTATTGCCATAGAGAATGCATTGGGTGTTTAAGTTAAATAACTCAGAAACTATAAAACATTTCAAAGTAAAAAAGTTCCAGCATGTGTCTCCACAGTAAGCTGAATAATAAAAAGTGTGAATGGAGTTTCTAGGTGAAAGTGATTTTTGACGTGCCAATGTATGCCATTGAGCCCCATTGTACATTTGAAAGCACTATATTTCTAAAACCATGAAACATTTCAAATATTCCTTTTCAGGCAAACATGTCCACCGTAAGATGAACCTAAGTAGGCTAGAATGGGGTTGCTAGGTGTAAGAATGTAGGCTTCTATGTTGTTAGCAAAACATCATCATGGGTGTTGCGGAGGATGAGAAACATTCGTTTCTCATCCTCCGCAACACGCATTCTCATACACCGCTATACTTTTAAGTATGTTGCGGTAGAGAACGTCATCATTTTGGACCATGGGCTATAGCCCATATCGTACGCCATACTATAGCACGCCGTTTTTCATCATTTTTGAGGATTTGAAAAAAATGGAAAAAAGATGGGTTATAGCCCATCGTTTTTGAATTTTTGATTATTATTTTTTATCCTCGTATTTCATCATTTTGGACCATGGGCTATAGCCCATATCGTACGGCATACTATAGCACGCAGTTTTTCATCATTTTTGAGGATTTGAAAAAAAAGGGGAAAAAAAGAAAAAAAAAGATGGGTTATAGCCCATCGTTTTTTGAATTTTTGATAAAAAAATGTATCCTCGTTTTTCATCATTTTTGACTATGGGCATGAGTAAGCTGAATAATAAAAAGTGTGAATGGAGTTTCTAGGTGAAAGTGATTTTTGACGTGTCAATGTCTGCCATTGAGCCCCATTGTAAATTTGAAAGCACTATATTTCTAAAACTATGAAGCATTTCAAAGATTCCTTTTCAGGCAAACATGTCCACCGTAAGATGAACCTAAGTAGGCTAGAATGGGGTTGCTAGGTGTAAGTATGTAGGACTAGTAGCATGCCAAAGTTTGTGTCTCATCCTCCGCAACACCCATTCTCATACACCGCTATACGGCGTGCTATAGTATGCCGTACGGTATGGTCTATAGCCCATGTTCAAAAATGATGAAAAAAGAGGTTAAATTTATTTATTTATTTTTTTTAAACGATGGGCTATAACCCATGTTTTTTCATTTTTTTCAAATCCTCAAAAATGATGAAAAACGGCGTGCTATAGTATGCCGTACGGTATGGGCCATAGCCCATTGTCAAAAATGATGAAAAACGAGGTTAAAAAAAATTCAAAAAACGATGGGCTATAACCCATGTTTAATTTTTTTTCAAATCCTCAAAAATGATGAAAAACGGCGTGCTATAGTATGCCGTACGGTATGGGCTATAGCCCATGTTCAAAAATGATGAAAAACAAGGTTATTTCTTTTTTTTCAAAATTTCAAAAACGATGGGCTATAACCCATGTTTTTTTTTTTTTTTCTTTTTTTTTAATCCTCAAAAATGATGAAAAACGGCGTGCTATAGTATGCCGTACGGTATGGGCTATAGCCCATGTTCAAAAATGATGAAAAACTTTTTTTTTTTTTTTTTCAAAGTTTCAAAAAACGATGGGCTATAACCCATGTTTTTTTTTTTTTTTTCATATCCTCAAAACAGACGTCTAAAACACGTCTATTTTTAGACTTGTTTTAGACGTTTATAAACAGAACTGTCCATCTAAATTCTAAACGGATGGTTAAATATAAGTTCCCGATTGTACCTCACGTGCCAGTGTGGCACCGTAGATAAACCTGGGGTTTATAAGCAGAACATTCCGGGTTCAATTCTCCTGAAGAACATTTTCACTGTCCATCTAAATTCTAAACGGCTGGTTAAATATAAGTTCCCGATTGTACCTTACATGCCGATGTGGCTCAAAAGATAAATCTGAGGTTCATAATCCAAAGGTTACTGGTTCAAAACTAATACTCAACCAATGCTGCAGTAATTTGAACTTTTCAAGGCTAGAATAAAAAATAAAAACTCATAAGCACCAGGAGACATCTGCTGATTGCCCCAAGGTGCCTTAGCTCAATGGTGTGGTGTGCTTGATCGGTAGCCTCTGCTACCACCTGCCTGCAGGTTCAAGTCCCATGCAAGGTACTAGTGAGGACCATCGGGAGACGGTGCTCTCTCCCCCTGTTTCCTGAAAAGTAGCATTTGGGGGTTATGTTTGAAAGAACCCTGTCCACCTAAAATTTTACAGATAAGAATTAGGTCAAACGTTTAAAAATAAAATAGCAATTTGGCCCATCATCTGACAGAAAGAATAGTCTGTGTATTTGCATACTGGGCCAAAACTTGGTTGGAAAGTCCCTCTTTTATGTCTGGCTTCCAGGCCAGTTGGAAAAGGGCAAACTGAGAGGTGGTAAGAGTATGTTAAATTGGACATTTTCATGGTAAAAGGTTAGCTGGACAGGGTTCTTTCAGACATAAGCCCCAACCGTTACATCTCAGGAAACAGGGGGAGAGAGCACCCTCTCCCGATGGTCCTCCAGCACCTTGATGTCATGACATGGGACTTGAACCTGCCAACTGCCTGTAGCAGAGGCAACGGGTCAAGAGCTCCACACCATTACGCCAAGGCACCTTTGGGAATTCAGCAGATGTCTCCTGGTGCTTTTGAGTTTTTATTTTTCATTCAAGCCTTGAAAAGTTCAAATTACTGCAGCATTGAGCTGTAGGAGGAACAGGACTTGAACATGGAATGTCTGTACTGAAAGCCTGATGATTAGACCATTGCACCATCAGTCAGACACTCTCAGGCAAAGTCTCCTGGTCATTTTGAAGTGATCTTTTGTTCGTTAGCCTTCAGTTAGTAAAGTTTAAATAACACAGAATCATATTAATCAGATGTTTCTTAGCGCTGTTGAGGTCTTCTTTTATATGATAGTGTAACAGCCGGGAATCGAACCCTGGTCTCCCACGTGGAAAGCCAACATCTTAACCACTGCGACAATTAGAGTTTTGAGGTAGTCAGGCTGAGGCTGTGAGCCACTGCTAGAATAGCAGTAAATGAAGCTCAATAACTAGCATTAAACTTTAGGAAGAGTGGGATTTGAAAATGAACTCTCTGTGCGGAATAACCCCTACTACACCATCACTCAGTAACATCTGCCTCTTTGTACTGTTAGCCTTCAGATAGTAAAGTTGAAAGAATCAAGAGTTGAACATAGAATCACGTTCATCAGAGTGTAACACCCAGGAATCGAACACAGGTCACCTGCACTGAAGGCCAACATCTTAACCACTAAGCCAAAGCAACTGCCTATGGCTCAGGGGAGATATGAGACTTTTGAGGTCATCAGGCTGAGGCTGTGAGCCACTGCTATACAATTAAAAAAAATAAAAAAACGATGGGCTATAACCCATGTTTTTTTAGTTTTTTTTTTAAATCCTCAAAAATGATGAAAAACGGCGTGCTATAGTATGCCGTACGGTATGGGCTATAGCCCATGGTAAAAAATGATGAAAAACGAGGATAACTTTTTTTTCAAAAATTCAAAAAACGATGGGCTATAACCCATGTTTTTTTTGTTTTTTTTCCATTTTTTTCAAATCCTCAAAAATGATGAAAAACGGCGTGCTATAGTATGTTGTACGGTATGGGCTATAGCCCATGGTCAAAAATGATGAAAAACGAGGTTAATTTTTTTTTCAAAAATTCAAAAAACGATGGGCTATAACCCATGTTTTTTTTTTTTTTTTTTTATATCCTCAAAAATGATGGAAAACGGCGTGCTACAGTATGCCGTACGGTATGGGCTATTAGACGAGCGTCTAAAAATGGGATAAAAAACGTCTAAAAATAGACGTCTAAAACACGTCTAAAAATAGACGTGTTTTAGACGTCAATTTTTAGACGTTTCTTAGACGTCTATTTTTAGACGTTTTTTAGACGTCTATTTTTAGACGTTTTTTATCCCATTTTTAGACGCACGTCTAATAGCCGGCTATTACTCAGTGGGATGGTCAAAAATGATGAAAAACGAGGATTCAAAAAAAAAGTTCAAAAAATCAAAAAACGATGGGCTATAACCCATGTTTTTATTTATTTTTCATTTTTTTCAAATCCTCAAAAATTATGAAAAACGGCGTGCTATAGTATGCCGTACGGTATGGGCCATAGCCCCTGTTCAAAAATGATGAAAAACGAGGTTAATTATTTTTTTCAAATTTTCAAAAAACGATGGGCTATAACCCATGTTTTTTTTTTTTTTTTTTCAAATCCTCAAAAATGATGAAAAAGGCGTGCTATAGTATGCCGTACGGTATGGGCTATAGCCCATGGTCAAAAATGATGAAAAATGAGGATAATTCTTTTTTCAAAAAAAAAAAAAAAACGATGGGCTATAACCCATGTATTTTTTTTCTTCATTTTTTTCAAATCCTCAAAAATGATGAAAAACGGCGTGCTATAGTATGCCGTACGATATGGGCTATAGCCCATGTTCAAAAATGATGAAAAACAAGGTTATTTTTTTTTTTTCAAAAATTAAAAAAACGATGGGCTATAACCCATGTTTTTTTTTTTTTTTTTTTTTTCAAATCCTCAAAAATGATGAAAAACGGCGTGCTATAGTATGCCGTACGGTATGGGCTATAGCCCATGTTCAAAAATGATGAAAAACGAGGTTATTTTTTTTTCCAAAATTTCAAAAAACGATGGGCTATAACCCATGTTTTTTTTTTTTTTTCATTTTTTTCAAATCCTCAAAAATTATGAAAAACAGCGTGCTATAGTATGCCGTACGATATGGGCTATAGCCCATGTTCAAAAATGATGAAAAACAAGGTTTTTTTTCTTTTTCAAAATTTAAAAAAACGATGGGCTATAACCCATGTTTTTTTTTTTTTTTTTTTTTTTTTCAAATCCTCAAAAATGATGAAAAACAGCGTGCTATAGTATGCCGTACGATATGGGCTATAGCCCATGTTCAAAAATGATGAAAAACGAGTTTTTTTTTTTTTTTTCAAAGTTTCAAAAAACGATGGGCTATAACCCATGTTTTTTTTTTTTTTTCATATCCTCAAAACAGACGTCTAAAACACGTCTATTTTTAGACTTGTTTTAGACGTTTATAAACAGAACTGTCCATCTAAATTCTAAACGGATGGTTAAATATAAGTTCCCGATTGTACCTCACGTGCCAGTGTGGCACCGTAGATAAACCTGGGGTTTATAAGCAGAACATTCCGGGTTCAATTCTCCTGAAGAACATTTTCACTGTCCATCTAAATTCTAAACGGCTGGTTAAATATAAGTTCCCGATTGTACCTTACATGCCGATGTGGCTCAAAAGATAAATCTGAGGTTCATAATCCAAAGGTTACTGGTTCAAAACTAATACTCAACCAATGCTGCAGTAATTTGAACTTTTCAAGGCTAGAATAAAAAATAAAAACTCATAAGCACCAGGAGACATCTGCTGATTGCCCCAAGGTGCCTTAGCTCAATGGTGTGGTGTGCTTGATCGGTAGCCTCTGCTACCACCTGCCTGCAGGTTCAAGTCCCATGCAAGGTACTAGTGAGGACCATCGGGAGACGGTGCTCTCTCCCCCTGTTTCCTGAAAAGTAGCAGTTGGGGGTTATGTTTGAAAGAACCCTGTCCACCTAAAATTTTACAGATAAGAATTAGGTCAAACGTTTAAAAATAAAATAGCAATTTGGCCCATCATCTGACAGAAAGAATAGTCTGTGTATTTGCATACTGGGCCAAAACTTGGTTGGAAAGTCCCTCTTTTATGTCTGGCTTCCAGGCCAGTTGGAAAAGGGCAAACTGAGAGGTGGTAAGAGTATGTTAAATTGGACATTTTCATGGTAAAAGGTTAGCTGGACAGGGTTCTTTCAGACATAAGCCCCAACCGTTACATCTCAGGGAACAGGGGGAGAGAGCACCCTCTCCCGATGGTCCTCCAGCACCTTGATGTCATGACATGGGACTTGAACCTGCCAACTGCCTGTAGCAGAGGCAACAGGTCAAGCGCTCCACACCATTACGTCAAGGCACCTTTGGGCATTCAGCAGATGTCTCCTGGTGCTTTTGAGTTTTTATTTTTCATTCAAGCCTTGAAAAGTTCAAATTACTGCAGCATTGAGCTGTAGGAGGAACAGGACTTGAACATGGAATGTCTGTACTGAAAGCCTGATGATTAGACCATTGCACCATCAGTCAGACACTCTCAGGCAAAGTCTCCTGGTCATTTTGAAGTGATCTTTTGTTCGTTAGCCTTCAGTTAGTAAAGTTTAAATAACACAGAATCATATTAATCAGATGTTTCTTAGCGCTGTTGAGGTCTTCTTTTATATGATAGTGTAACAGCCGGGAATCGAACCCTGGTCTCCCACGTGGAAAGCCAACATCTTAACCACTGCGACAATTAGAGTTTTGAGGTAGTCAGGCTGAGGCTGAGGCTGTGAGCCACTGCTAGAATAGCAGTAAATGAAGCTCAATAACTAGCATTAAACTTTAGGAAGAGTGGGATTTGAAAATGAACTCTCTGTGCGGAATAACCCCTACTACACCATCACTCAGTAACATCTGCCTCTTTGTACTGTTAGCCTTCAGATAGTAAAGTTGAAAGAATCAAGAGTTGAACATAGAATCACGTTCATCAGAGTGTAACACCCAGGAATCGAACACAGGTCACCTGCACTGAAGGCCAACATCTTAACCACTAAGCCAAAGCAACTGCCTATGGCTCAGGGGAGATATGAGACTTTTGAGGTCATCAGGCTGAGGCTGTGAGCCACTGCTATACAATAAAAAAAAATCAAAAAACGATGGGCTATAACCCATGTTTTTTTAGTTTTTTTTTTTAATCCTCAAAAATGATGAAAAACGGCGTGCTATAGTATGCCGTACGGTATGGGCTATAGCCCATGGTAAAAAATGATGAAAAACGAGGATAACTTTTTTTTCAAAAATTCAAAAAACGATGGGCTATAACCCATGTTTTTTTTGTTTGTTTTTTCAAATCCTCAAAAATGATGAAAAACGGCGTGCTATAGTATGCCGTACGGTATGGGCTAAAGCCCCTGGTCAAAAATGATGAAAAACGAGGTTAAAAAAAAATTTCAAAAATTCAAAAAACGATGGGCTATAACCCATGTTTTGTTTTTTTCATTTTTTTTTTCAAATCCTCAAAAATGATGAAAAACGGCGTGCTATAGTATGTTGTACGGTATGGGCTATAGCCCATGGTCAAAAATGATGAAAGACGAGGTTAATTTTTTTTTCAAAAATTCAAAAAACGATGGGCTATAACCCATGTTTTTTTTTTGTTTGTTTTTTTAATCCTCAAAAATGATGGAAAACGGCGTGCTACAGTATGCCGTACGGTATGGGCTATTAGACGAGCGTCTAAAAATGGGATAAAAAACGTCTAAAAATAGACGTCTAAAACACGTCTAAAAATAGACGTGTTTTAGACGTCAATTTTTAGACGTTTCTTAGACGTCTATTTTTAGACGTTTTTTATCCCATTTTTAGACGCACGTCTAATAGCCGGCTATTACTCAGTGGGATGGTCAAAAATGATGAAAAACGAGGATTAAAAAAAAAAGTTCAAAAAATCAAAAAACGATGGGCTATAACCCATGTATTTATTTATTTTTCATTTTTTTCAAATCCTCAAAAATGATGAAAAAGGCGTGCTATAGCATGCCGTACGGTATGGGCTATAGCCCATGGTCAAAAATGATGAAAAACGAGGATAATTCTTTTTTCAAAAATAAAAAAAAACGATGGGCTATAACCCATGTATTTTTTTTCTTCATTTTTTTCAAATCCTCAAAAATGATGAAAAACGGCGTGCTATAGTATGCCGTACGGTATGGGCTATAGCCCATGTTCAAAAATGATGAAAAACGAGGTTATTTTTTTTTTTCAAAATTTCAAAAAACGATGGGCTATAACCCATGTTTTTTTTTTTTTCATTTTTTTCAAATCCTCAAAAATTATGAAAAACGGCGTGCTATAGTATGCCGTACGATATGGGCTATAGCCCATGTTCAAAAATGATGAAAAACAAGTTTTTTTTTTTTTTTTCAAAATTTCAAAAAACGATGGGCTATAACCCATGTTTTTTTTTTTGTTTTTTTTTTTCAAATCCTCAAAAATGATGAAAAACGGCGTGCTATAGTATGCCGTACGGTATGGGCTATAGCCCATGTTCAAAAATGATGAAAAACGAGTTTTTTTTTTTTTTTTCAAAATTTCAAAAAACGATGGGCTATAACCCATGTTTTGTTTTTTTCATTTTTTTTTTCAAATCCTCAAAAATGATGAAAAACGGCGTGCTATAGTATGTTGTACGGTATGGGCTATAGCCCATGGTCAAAAATGATGAAAGACGAGGTTAATTTTTTTTTCAAAAATTCAAAAAACGATGGGCTATAACCCATGTTTTTTTTTTGTTTGTTTTTTTAATCCTCAAAAATGATGGAAAACGGCGTGCTACAGTATGCCGTACGGTATGGGCTATTAGACGAGCGTCTAAAAATGGGATAAAAAACGTCTAAAAATAGACGTCTAAAACACGTCTAAAAATAGACGTGTTTTAGACGTCAATTTTTAGACGTTTCTTAGACGTCTATTTTTAGACGTTTTTTATCCCATTTTTAGACGCACGTTTAATAGCCGGCTATTACTCAGTGGGCTGGTCAAAAATGATGAAAAACGAGGATTAAAAAAAAAAGTTCAAAAAATCAAAAAACGATGGGCTATAACCCATGTATTTATTTATTTTTCATTTTTTTCAAATCCTCAAAAATGATGAAAAAGGCGTGCTATAGCATGCCGTACGGTATGGGCTATAGCCCATGGTCAAAAATGATGAAAAACGAGGATAATTCTTTTTTCAAAAATAAAAAAAAACGATGGGCTATAACCCATGTATTTTTTTTCTTCATTTTTTTCAAATCCTCAAAAATGATGAAAAACGGCGTGCTATAGTATGCCGTACGGTATGGGCTATAGCCCATGTTCAAAAATGATGAAAAACGAGGTTATTTTTTTTTTTCAAAATTTCAAAAAACGATGGGCTATAACCCATGTTTTTTTTTTTTTCATTTTTTTCAAATCCTCAAAAATTATGAAAAACGGCGTGCTATAGTATGCCGTACGATATGGGCTATAGCCCATGTTCAAAAATGATGAAAAACAAGTTTTTTTTTTTTTTTTCAAAATTTCAAAAAACGATGGGCTATAACCCATGTTTTTTTTTTTGTTTTTTTTTTTCAAATCCTCAAAAATGATGAAAAACGGCGTGCTATAGTATGCCGTACGGTATGGGCTATAGCCCATGTTCAAAAATGATGAAAAACGAGTTTTTTTTTTTTTTTCAAAGTTTCAAAAAACGATGGGCTATAACCCATGTTTTTTTTTTTTTTTTTCATATCCTCAAAACAGACGTCTAAAACACGTCTATTTTTAGACTTGTTTTAGACGTTTATAAACAGAACTGTCCATCTAAATTCTAAACGGATGGTTAAATATAAGTTCCCGATTGTACCTCACGTGCCAGTGTGGCACCGTAGATAAACCTGGGGTTTATAAGCAGAACATTCCGGGTTCAATTCTCCTGAAGAACATTTTCACTGTCCATCTAAATTCTAAACGGCTGGTTAAATATAAGTTCCCGATTGTACCTTACATGCCGATGTGGCTCAAAAGATAAATCTGAGGTTCATAATCCAAAGGTTACTGGTTCAAAACTAATACTCAACCAATGCTGCAGTAATTTGAACTTTTCAAGGCTAGAATAAAAAATAAAAACTCATAAGCACCAGGAGACATCTGCTGATTGCCCCAAGGTGCCTTAGCTCAATGGTGTGGTGTGCTTGATCGGTAGCCTCTGCTACCACCTGCCTGCAGGTTCAAGTCCCATGCAAGGTACTAGTGAGGACCATCGGGAGACGGTGCTCTCTCCCCCTGTTTCCTGAAAAGTAGCAGTTGGGGGTTATGTTTGAAAGAACCCTGTCCACCTAAAATTTTACAGATAAGAATTAGGTCAAACGTTTAAAAATAAAATAGCAATTTGGCCCATCATCTGACAGAAAGAATAGTCTGTGTATTTGCATACTGGGCCAAAACTTGGTTGGAAAGTCCCTCTTTTATGTCTGGCTTCCAGGCCAGTTGGAAAAGGGCAAACTGAGAGGTGGTAAGAGTATGTTAAATTGGACATTTTCATGGTAAAAGGTTAGCTGGACAGGGTTCTTTCAGACATAAGCCCCAACCGTTACATCTCAGGAAACAGGGGGAGAGAGCACCCTCTCCCGATGGTCCTCCAGCACCTTGATGTCATGACATGGGACTTGAACCTGCCAACTGCCTGTAGCAGAGGCAACAGGTCAAGCGCTCCACACCATTACGCCAAGGCACCTTTGGGCATTCAGCAGATGTCTCCTGGTGCTTTTGAGTTTTTATTTTTCATTCAAGCCTTGAAAAGTTCAAATTACTCCAGCATTGAGCTGTAGGAGGAACAGGACTTGAACATGGAATGTCTGTACTGAAAGCCTGATGATTAGACCATTGCACCATCAGTCAGACACTCTCAGGCAAAGTCTCCTGGTCATTTTGAAGTGATCTTTTGTTCGTTAGCCTTCAGTTAGTAAAGTTTAAATAACACAGAATCATATTAATCAGATGTTTCTTAGCGCTGTTGAGGTCTTCTTTTATATGATAGTGTAACAGCCGGGAATCGAACCCTGGTCTCCCACGTGGAAAGCCAACATCTTAACCACTGCGACAATTAGAGTTTTGAGGTAGTCAGGCTGAGGCTGTGAGCCACTGCTAGAATAGCAGTAAATGAAGCTCAATAACTAGCATTAAACTTTAGGAAGAGTGGGATTTGAAAATGAACTCTCTGTGCGGAATAACCCCTACTACACCATCACTCAGTAACATCTGCCTCTTTGTACTGTTAGCCTTCAGATAGTAAAGTTGAAAGAATCAAGAGTTGAACATAGAATCACGTTCATCAGAGTGTAACACCCAGGAATCGAACACAGGTCACCTGCACTGAAGGCCAACATCTTAACCACTAAGCCAAAGCAACTGCCTATGGCTCAGGGGAGATATGAGACTTTTGAGGTCATCAGGCTGAGGCTGTGAGCCACTGCTATACAATAAAAAAAAATCAAAAAACGATGGGCTATAACCCATGTTTTTTTAGTTTCTTTTTTTAATCCTCAAAAATGATGAAAAACGGCGTGCTATAGTATGCCGTACGGTAGGGGCTATAGCCCATGGTCGAAAATGATGAAAACGAGGTTAACATTTTTTTTCAATTTTTCAAAAAACGATGGACTATAACCCATGTTTTTTTTTTTTTTTTTTTTTTTTCAAATCCTCAAAAATGATGAAAAACGGCGTGCTATAGTATGCCGTACGGTAGGGGCTATAGCCCATGGTCGAAAATGATGAAAAACGAGGTTAACATTTTTTTTCAAATTTTCAAAAAACGATGGACTATAACCCATGTTTTTTTTTTTTTTTTCATTTTTTTAAAATCCTCAAAAATAATGAAAAACGGCGTGCTATAGTATGCCGTACGGTAGGGGCTATAGCCCATGGTCGAAAATGATGAAAAACGAGGTTAACATTTTTTTTCAAAATTTCAAAAAACGATGGACTATAACCCATGTTCTTTTTTTTTCATTTTTTTCAAATCCTCAAAAATGATGAAAAACGGCGTGCTATAGTATGCCGTACGGTAGGGGCTATAGCCCATGGTCGAAAATGATGAAAACGAGGTTAACATTTTTTTTCAATCTTTCAAAAAACGATGGACTATAACCCATGTTTTTTTTTTTTTTTTTTTTTTTTTCAAATCCTCAAAAATGATGAAAAACGGCGTGGTATAGTATGCCGTACGGTAGGGGCTATAGCCCATGGTCGAAAATGATGAAAAACGAGGTTAACATTTTTTTTCAAAATTTCAAAAAATGATGGACTATAACCCATGTTTTTTTTTTTTTTTTCATTTTTTTCAAATCCTCAAAAATGATGAAAAACGGCGTGCTATAGTATGCCGTACGGTAGGGGCTATAGCCCATGGTCGAAAATGATGAAAAACGAGGTTAACATTTTTTTTCAAAATTTCAAAAAACGATGGACTATAACCCATGTTTTTTTTTTTTTTTTTTTTTTCAAATCCTCAAAAATGATGAAAAACGGCGTGCTATAGTATGCCGTACGGTATGGGCTATAGCCCATGTTCAAAAATGATGAAAAACGATTTTTTTTTTTTTCAAAATTTCAAAAAACGATGGGCTATAACCCATGTTTTTTTTTTTTTTTTCATATCCTCAAAACAGACGTCTAAAACACGTCTATTTTTAGACTTGTTTTAGACGTTTATAAACAGAACTGTCCATCTAAATTCTAAACGGATGGTTAAATATAAGTTCCCGATTGTACCTCAAGTGCCAGTGTGGCACCGTAGATAAACCTGGGGTTTATAAGCAGAACATTCCGGGTTCAATTCTCCTGAAGAACATTTTCACTGTCCATCTAAATTCTAAACGGCTGGTTAAATATAAGTTCCCGATTGTACCTTACATGCCGATGTGGCTCAAAAGATAAATCTGAGGTTCATAATCCAAAGGTTACTGGTTCAAAACTAATACTCAACCAATGCTGCAGTAATTTGAACTTTTCAAGGCTAGAATAAAAAATAAAAACTCATAAGCACCAGGAGACATCTGCTGATTGCCCCAAGGTGCCTTAGCTCAATGGTGTGGTGTGCTTGATCGGTAGCCTCTGCTACCACCTGCCTGCAGGTTCAAGTCCCATGCAAGGTACTAGTGAGGACCATCGGGAGACGGTGCTCTCTCCCCCTGTTTCCTGAAAAGTAGCAGTTGGGGGTTATGTTTGAAAGAACCCTGTCCACCTAAAATTTTACAGATAAGAATTAGGTCAAACGTTTAAAAATAAAATAGCAATTTGGCCCATCATCTGACAGAAAGAATAGTCTGTGTATTTGCATACTGGGCCAAAACTTGGTTGGAAAGTCCCTCTTTTATGTCTGGCTTCCAGGCCAGTTGGAAAAGGGCAAACTGAGAGGTGGTAAGAGTATGTTAAATTGGACATTTTCATGGTAAAAGGTTAGCTGGACAGGGTTCTTTCAGACATAAGCCCCAACCGTTACATCTCAGGAAACAGGGGGAGAGAGCACCCTCTCCCGATGGTCCTCCAGCACCTTGATGTCATGACATGGGACTTGAACCTGCCAACTGCCTGTAGCAGAGGCAACAGGTCAAGCGCTCCACACCATTACGCCAAGGCACCTTTGGGCATTCAGCAGATGTCTCCTGGTGCTTTTGAGTTTTTATTTTTCATTCAAGCCTTGAAAAGTTCAAATTACTGCAGCATTGAGCTGTAGGAGGAACAGGACTTGAACATGGAATGTCTGTACTGAAAGCCTGATGATTAGACCATTGCACCATCAGTCAGACACTCTCAGGCAAAGTCTCCTGGTCATTTTGAAGTGATCTTTTGTTCGTTAGCCTTCAGTTAGTAAAGTTTAAATAACACAGAATCATATTAATCAGATGTTTCTTAGCGCTGTTGAGGTCTTCTTTTA
This sequence comes from Protomyctophum parallelum, assembly GCF_964188405.1. Classification (NCBI taxonomy): domain Eukaryota; kingdom Metazoa; phylum Chordata; class Actinopteri; order Myctophiformes; family Myctophidae; genus Protomyctophum; species Protomyctophum parallelum. The sequence continues at coordinate 30,025,863 of NC_139717.1, forward strand.
TATGATAGTGTAACAGCCGGGAATCGAACCCTGGTCTCCCACGTGGAAAGCCAACATCTTAACCACTGCGACAATTAGAGTTTTGAGGTAGTCAGGCTGAGGCTGTGAGCCACTGCTAGAATAGCAGTAAATGAAGCTCAATAACTAGCATTAAACTTTAGGAAGAGTGGGATTTGAAAATGAACTCTCTGTGCGGAATAACCCCTACTACACCATCACTCAGTAACATCTGCCTCTTTGTACTGTTAGCCTTCAGATAGTAAAGTTGAAAGAATCAAGAGTTGAACATAGAATCACGTTCATCAGAGTGTAACACCCAGGAATCGAACACAGGTCACCTGCACTGAAGGCCAACATCTTAACCACTAAGCCAAAGCAACTGCCTATGGCTCAGGGGAGATATGAGACTTTTGAGGTCATCAGGCTGAGGCTGTGAGCCACTGCTATACAATAAAAAAAAATCAAAAAACGATGGGCTATAACCCATGTTTTTTTAGTTTCTTTTTTTAATCCTCAAAAATGATGAAAAACGGCGTGCTATAGTATGCCGTACGGTAGGGGCTATAGCCCATGGTCGAAAATGATGAAAACGAGGTTAACATTTTTTTTCAATTTTTCAAAAAACGATGGACTATAACCCATGTTTTTTTTTTTTTTTTTTTTTTTTTTAATCCTCAAAAATGATGAAAAACGGCGTGCTATAGTATGCCGTACGGTAGGGGCTATAGCCCATGGTCGAAAATGATGAAAAACGAGGTTAACATTTTTTTTCAAATTTTCAAAAAACGATGGACTATAACCCATGTTTTTTTTTTTTTTTCATTTTTTTAAAATCCTCAAAAATAATGAAAAACGGCGTGCTATAGTATGCCGTACGGTAGGGGCTATAGCCCATGGTCGAAAATGATGAAAAACGAGGTTAACATTTTTTTTCAAAATTTCAAAAAACGATGGACTATAACCCATGTTTTTTTTTTTTTCATTTTTTTCAAATCCTCAAAAATGATGAAAAACGGCGTGCTATAGTATGCCGTACGGTAGGGGCTATAGCCCATGGTCGAAAATGATGAAAACGAGGTTAACATTTTTTTTCAATCTTTCAAAAAACGATGGACTATAACCCATGTTTTTTTTTGTTTTTTATTTTTTTTCAAATCCTCAAAAATGATGAAAAACGGCGTGGTATAGTATGCCGTACGGTAGGGGCTATAGCCCATGGTCGAAAATGATGAAAAACGAGGTTAACATTTTTTTTCAAAATTTCAAAAAATGATGGACTATAACCCATGTTTTTTTTTTTTTTTCATTTTTTTCAAATCCTCAAAAATGATGAAAAACGGCGTGCTATAGTATGCCGTACGGTAGGGGCTATAGCCCATGGTCGAAAATGATGAAAAACGAGGTTAACATTTTTTTTCAAAATTTCAAAAAACGATGGACTATAACCCATGTTTTTTTTTTTTTCATTTTTTTCAAATCCTCAAAAATGATGAAAAACGGCGTGCTATAGTATGCCGTACGGTAGGGGCTATAGCCCATGGTCGAAAATGATGAAAACGAGGTTAACATTTTTTTTCAATTTTTCAAAAAACGATGGACTATAACCCATGTTTTTTTTTTTTTTTTTTTTTTTTTCAAATCCTCAAAAATGATGAAAAACGGCGTGCTATAGTATGCCGTACGGTAGGGGCTATAGCCCATGGTCGAAAATGATGAAAAACGAGGTTAACATTTTTTTTCAAAATTTCAAAAAACGATGGACTATAACCCATGTTTATTTATTTTTTTCATTTTTTTAAAATCCTCAAAAATAATGAAAAACGGCGTGCTATAGTATGCCGTACGGTAGGGGCTATAGCCCATGGTCGAAAATGATGAAAAACGAGGTTAACATTTTTTTTCAAAATTTCAAAAAACGATGGACTATAACCCATGTTTTTTTTTTTTTCATTTTTTTCAAATCCTCAAAAATGATGAAAAACGGCGTGCTATAGTATGCCGTACGGTAGGGGCTATAGCCCATGGTCGAAAATGATGAAAACGAGGTTAACATTTTTTTTCAATTTTTCAAAAAACGATGGACTATAACCCATGTTTTTTTTTTTTTTTCATTTTTTTCAAATCCTCAAAAATGATGAAAAACGGCGTGCTATAGTATGCCGTACGGTAGGGGCTATAGCCCATGGTCGAAAATGATGAAAACGAGGTTAACATTTTTTTTCAATTTTTCAAAAAACGATGGACTATAACCCATGTTTTTTTTTTCTTTTTTTTTTTTTTCAAATCCTCAAAAATGATGAAAAACGGCGTGCTATAGTATGCCGTACGGTAGGGGCTATAGCCCATGGTCGAAAATGATGAAAAACGAGGTTAACATTTTTTTTCAAATTTTCAAAAAACGATGGACTATAACCCATGTTTTTTTTTTTTTTTCATTTTTTTAAAATCCTCAAAAATAATGAAAAACGGCGTGCTATAGTATGCCGTACGGTAGGGGCTATAGCCCATGGTCGAAAATGATGAAAAACGAGGTTAACATTTTTTTTCAAAATTTCAAAAAACGATGGACTATAACCCATGTTTTTTTTTTTTTCATTTTTTTCAAATCCTCAAAAATGATGAAAAACGGCGTGCTATAGTATGCCGTACGGTAGGGGCTATAGCCCATGGTCGAAAATGATGAAAACGAGGTTAACATTTTTTTTCAATTTTTCAAAAAACGATGGACTATAACCCATGTTTTTTTTTTTTTTTTTTTTTTTTTCAAATCCTCAAAAATGATGAAAAACGGCGTGCTATAGTATGCCGTACGGTAGGGGCTATAGCCCATGGTCGAAAATGATGAAAAACGAGGTTAACATTTTTTTTCAAAATTTCAAAAAATGATGGACTATAACCCATGTTTTTTTTTTTTTTTTCATTTTTTTCAAATCCTCAAAAATGATGAAAAACGGCGTGCTATAGTATGCCGTACGGTAGGGGCTATAGCCCATGGTCGAAAATGATGAAAAACGAGGTTAAAATTTTTTTTCAAAATTTAAAAAAACGATGGACTATAACCCATGTTTTTTTTTTTTTTTTTTTTTTAAATCCTCAAAATTGATGAAAAACGGCGTGCTATAGTATGCCGTACGATATGGGCTATAGCCCATGTTCAAAAATGATGAAAAACGAGTTTTTTTTTTTTTTTCAAAGTTTCAAAAAACGATGGGCTATAACCCATGTTTTTTTTTTTTTTTTTTTTTTTTCAAATCCTCAAAAATGATGAAAAACGGCGTGGTATAGTATGCCGTACGGTAGGGGCTATAGCCCATGGTCGAAAATGATGAAAAACGAGGTTAACATTTTTTTTCAAAATTTCAAAAAATGATGGACTATAACCCATGTTTTTTTTTTTTTTTCATTTTTTTCAAATCCTCAAAAATGATGAAAAACGGCGTGCTATAGTATGCCGTACGGTAGGGGCTATAGCCCATGGTCGAAAATGATGAAAAACGAGGTTAACATTTTTTTTCAAAATTTCAAAAAACGATGGACTATAACCCATGTTTTTTTTTTTTTCATTTTTTTCAAATCCTCAAAAATGATGAAAAACGGCGTGCTATAGTATGCCGTACGGTAGGGGCTATAGCCCATGGTCGAAAATGATGAAAACGAGGTTAACATTTTTTTTCAATTTTTCAAAAAACGATGGACTATAACCCATGTTTTTTTTTTTTTTTTTTTTTTTTTCAAATCCTCAAAAATGATGAAAAACGGCGTGCTATAGTATGCCGTACGGTAGGGGCTATAGCCCATGGTCGAAAATGATGAAAAACGAGGTTAACATTTTTTTTCAAAATTTCAAAAAACGATGGACTATAACCCATGTTTTTTTTTTTTTTTCATTTTTTTAAAATCCTCAAAAATAATGAAAAACTGCGTGCTATAGTATGCCGTACGGTAGGGGCTATAGCCCATGGTCGAAAATGATGAAAAACGAGGTTAACATTTTTTTTCAAAATTTCAAAAAACGATGGACTATAACCCATGTTTTTTTTTTTTTCATTTTTTTCAAATCCTCAAAAATGATGAAAAACGGCGTGCTATAGTATGCCGTACGGTAGGGGCTATAGCCCATGGTCGAAAATGATGAAAACGAGGTTAACATTTTTTTTCAATTTTTCAAAAAACGATGGACTATAACCCATGTTTTTTTTTTTTTTTTTTTTTTTTTTAAATCCTCAAAAATGATGAAAAACGGCGTGCTATAGTATGCCGTACGGTAGGGGCTATAGCCCATGGTCGAAAATGATGAAAAACGAGGTTAACATTTTTTTTCAAATTTTCAAAAAACGATGGACTATAACCCATGTTTTTTTTTTTTTTTCATTTTTTTAAAATCCTCAAAAATAATGAAAAACGGCGTGCTATAGTATGCCGTACGGTAGGGGCTATAGCCCATGGTCGAAAATGATGAAAAACGAGGTTAACATTTTTTTTCAAAATTTCAAAAAACGATGGACTATAACCCATGTTTTTTTTTTTTTCATTTTTTTCAAATCCTCAAAAATGATGAAAAACGGCGTGCTATAGTATGCCGTACGGTAGGGGCTATAGCCCATGGTCGAAAATGATGAAAACGAGGTTAACATTTTTTTTCAATTTTTCAAAAAACGATGGACTATAACCCATGTTTTTTTTTTTTTTTAATTTTTTTAAAATCCTCAAAAATAATGAAAAACGGCGTGCTATAGTATGCCGTACGGTAGGGGCTATAGCCCATGGTCGAAAATGATGAAAAACGAGGTTAACATTTTTTTTCAAAATTTCAAAAAACGATGGACTATAACCCATGTTTTTTTTTTTTCTTTTTTTTTCAAATCCTCAAAAATGATGAAAAACGGCGTGCTATAGTATGCCGTACGGTAGGGGCTATAGCCCATGGTCGAAAATGATGAAAACGAGGTTAACATTTTTTTTCAATCTTTCAAAAAACGATGGACTATAACCCATGTTTTTTTTTTTTTTTTTTTTTTTTTCAAATCCTCAAAAATGATGAAAAACGGCGTGGTATAGTATGCCGTACGGTAGGGGCTATAGCCCATGGTCGAAAATGATGAAAAACGAGGTTAACATTTTTTTTCAAAATTTCAAAAAATGATGGACTATAACCCATGTTTTTTTTTTTTTTTCATTTTTTTCAAATCCTCAAAAATGATGAAAAACGGCGTGCTATAGTATGCCGTACGGTAGGGGCTATAGCCCATGGTCGAAAATGATGAAAAACGAGGTTAACATTTTTTTTCAAAATTTCAAAAAACGATGGACTATAACCCATGTTTTTTTTTTTTTCATTTTTTTCAAATCCTCAAAAATGATGAAAAACGGCGTGCTATAGTATGCCGTACGGTAGGGGCTATAGCCCATGGTCGAAAATGATGAAAACGAGGTTAACATTTTTTTTCAATTTTTCAAAAAACGATGGACTATAACCCATGTTTTTTTTTTTTTTTTCATTTTTTTAAAATCCTCAAAAATAATGAAAAACGGCGTGCTATAGTATGCCGTACGGTAGGGGCTATAGCCCATGGTCGAAAATGATGAAAAACGAGGTTAACATTTTTTTTCAAAATTTCAAAAAACGATGGACTATAACCCATGTTTTTTTTTTTTTTTTCATTTTTTTAAAATCCTCAAAAATAATGAAAAACGGCGTGCTATAGTATGCCGTACGGTAGGGGCTATAGCCCATGGTCGAAAATGATGAAAACGAGGTTAACATTTTTTTTCAATTTTTCAAAAAACGATGGACTATAACCCATGTTTTTTTTTTTTTTTTTTTTTTTTTAAATCCTCAAAAATGATGAAAAACGGCGTGCTATAGTATGCCGTACGGTAGGGGCTATAACCCATGGTCGAAAATGATGAAAACGAGGTTAACATTGTTTTTCAATCTTTCAAAAAACGATGGACTATAACCCATGTTTTTTTTTTTTTTTTTTTTTTTTTCAAATCCTCAAAAATGATGAAAAACGGCGTGGTATAGTATGCCGTACGGTAGGGGCTATAGCCCATGGTCGAAAATGATGAAAAACGAGGTTAACATTTTTTTTCAAAATTTCAAAAAATGATGGACTATAACCCATGTTTTTTTTTTGTTTTCATTTTTTTCAAATCCTCAAAAATGATGAAAAACGGCGTGCTATAGTATGCCGTACGGTAGGGGCTATAGCCCATGGTCGAAAATGATGAAAAACGAGGTTAACATTTTTTTTCAAAATTTCAAAAAACGATGGACTATAACCCATGTTTTTTTTTTTTTCATTTTTTTCAAATCCTCAAAAATGATGAAAAACGGCGTGCTATAGTATGCAGTACGGTAGGGGCTATAGCCCATGGTCGAAAATGATGAAAACGAGGTTAACATTTTTTTTCAATCTTTCAAAAAACGATGGACTATAACCCATGTTTTTTTTTTTTTTTTTTTTTTTTTCAAATCCTCAAAAATGATGAAAAACGGCGTGGTATAGTATGCCGTACGGTAGGGGCTATAGCCCATGGTCGAAAATGATGAAAAACGAGGTTAACATTTTTTTTCAATCTTTCAAAAAACGATGGACTATAACCCATGTTTTTTTTTTTTTTTTTTTTTTTTTCAAATCCTCAAAAATGATGAAAAACGGCGTGGTATAGTATGCCGTACGGTAGGGGCTATAGCCCATGGTCGAAAATGATGAAAAACGAGGTTAACATTTTTTTTCAAAATTTCAAAAAATGATGGACTATAACCCATGTTTTTTTTTTTTTTCCATTTTTTTCAAATCCTCAAAAATGATGAAAAACGGCGTGCTATAGTATGCCGTACGGTAGGGGCTATAGCCCATGGTCGAAAATGATGAAAAACGAGGTTAACATTTTTTTTCAAAATTTCAAAAAACGATGGACTATAACCCATGTTTTTTTTTTTTTCATTTTTTTCAAATCCTCAAAAATGATGAAAAACGGCGTGCTATAGTATGCCGTACGGTAGGGGCTATAGCCCATGGTCGAAAATGATGAAAACGAGGTTAACATTTTTTTTCAATTTTTCAAAAAACGATGGACTATAACCCATGTTTTTTTTTTTTTTTTTTTTTTTTTTTCAAATCCTCAAAAATGATGAAAAACGGCGTGCTATAGTATGCCGTACGGTAGGGGCTATAGCCCATGGTCGAAAATGATGAAAAACGAGGTTAACATTTTTTTTCAAAATTTCAAAAAACGATGGACTATAACCCATGTTTTTTTTTTTTTTTCATTTTTTTAAAATCCTCAAAAATAATGAAAAACGGCGTGCTATAGTATGCCGTACGGCATGGGCTATAGCCCATGGTCAAAAATGATGAAAAACGAGGATTAAAAAAAAATCAAAAATTCAAAAAACGATGGGCTATAACCCATGTTTTTTATTTTTTTTATTTTTTTCAAATCCTCAAAAATTATGAAAAACGGCGTGCTATAGTATGCCGTACAGTATGGGCTATAGCCCATGGTCGAAAATGATGAAAAACGAGGTTAACATTTTTTTTCAAAATTTCAAAAAACGATGGACTATAACCCATGTTTTTTTTTTTTTTTCATTTTTTTAAAATCCTCAAAAATAATGAAAAACGGCGTGCTATAGTATGCCGTACGGTAGGGGCTATAGCCCATGGTCGAAAATGATGAAAAACGAGGTTAACATTTTTTTTCAAAATTTCAAAAAACGATGGACTATAACCCATGTTTTTTTTTTTTTCATTTTTTTCAAATCCTCAAAAATGATGAAAAACGGCGTGCTATAGTATGCCGTACGGTAGGGGCTATAGCCCATGGTCGAAAATGATGAAAACGAGGTTAACATTTTTTTTCAATTTTTCAAAAAACGATGGACTATAACCCATGTTTTTTTTTTTTTTTTTTTTTTTTCAAATCCTCAAAAATGATGAAAAACGGCGTGCTATAGTATGCCGTACGGTAGGGGCTATAGCCCATGGTCGAAAATGATGAAAAACGAGGTTAACATTTTTTTTAACCCATGTTTTTTTTTTTCATTTTTTTAAAATCCTCAAAAATAATGAAAAACGGCGTGCTATAGTATGCCGTACGGTAGGGGCTATAGCCCATGGTCGAAAATGATGAAAAACGAGGTTAACATTTTTTTTCAAAATTTCAAAAAACGATGGACTATAACCCATGTTTTTTTTTTTTTCATTTTTTTCAAATCCTCAAAAATGATGAAAAACGGCGTGCTATAGTATGCCGTACGGTAGGGGCTATAGCCCATGGTCGAAAATGATGAAAACGAGGTTAACATTTTTTTTCAATTTTTCAAAAAACGATGGACTATAACCCATGTTTTTTTTTTTTTTTTTTTTTTTTTTCAAATCCTCAAAAATGATGAAAAACGGCGTGGTATAGTATGCCGTACGGTAGGGGCTATAGCCCATGGTCGAAAATGATGAAAAACGAGGTTAACATTTTTTTTCAAAATTTCAAAAAATGATGGACTATAACCCATGTTTTTTTTTTTTTTTTCATTTTTTTCAAATCCTCAAAAATGATGAAAAACGGCGTGCTATAGTATGCCGTACGGTAGGGGCTATAGCCCATGGTCGAAAATGATGAAAAACGAGGTTAACATTTTTTTTCAAAATTTCAAAAAACGATGGACTATAACCCATGTTTTTTTTTTTTTCATTTTTTTCAAATCCTCAAAAATGATGAAAAACGGCGTGGTATAGTATGCCGTACGGTAGGGGCTATAGCCCATGGTCGAAAATGATGAAAAACGAGGTTAACATTTTTTTTCAAAATTTCAAAAAATGATGGACTATAACCCATGTTTTTTTTTTTTTTTTCATTTTTTTCAAATCCTCAAAAATGATGAAAAACGGCGTGCTATAGTATGCCGTACGGTAGGGGCTATAGCCCATGGTCGAAAATGATGAAAAACGAGGTTAACATTTTTTTTCAAAATTTCAAAAAACGATGGACTATAACCCATGTTTTTTTTGTTTTTGTTTTTTTTTTCAAATCCTCAAAAATGATGAAAAACGGCGTGCTATAGTATGCCGTACGGTAGGGGCTATAGCCCATGGTCGAAAATGATGAAAAACGAGGTTAACATTTTTTTTCAAAATTTCAAAAAACGATGGACTATAACCCATGTTTTTTTTTTTTTTTCATTTTTTTAAAATCCTCAAAAATAATGAAAAACGGCGTGCTATAGTATGCCGTACGGCATGGGCTATAGCCCATGGTCAAAAATGATGAAAAACGAGGATTAAAAAAAAATCAAAAATTAAAAAAACGATGGGCTATAACCCATGTTTTTTATTTTTTTTATTTTTTTCAAATCCTCAAAAATTATGAAAAACGGCGTGCTATAGTATGCCGTACAGTATGGGCTATAGCCCATGGTCGAAAATGATGAAAAACGAGGTTAACATTTTTTTTCAAAATTTCAAAAAACGATGGACTATAACCCATGTTTTTTTTTTTTTTTCATTTTTTTAAAATCCTCAAAAATAATGAAAAACGGCGTGCTATAGTATGCCGTACGGTAGGGGCTATAGCCCATGGTCGAAAATGATGAAAAACGAGGTTAACATTTTTTTTCAAAATTTCAAAAAACGATGGACTATAACCCATGTTTTTTTTTTTTTCATTTTTTTCAAATCCTCAAAAATGATGAAAAACGGCGTGCTATAGTATGCCGTACGGTAGGGGCTATAGCCCATGGTCGAAAATGATGAAAACGAGGTTAACATTTTTTTTCAATTTTTCAAAAAACGATGGACTATAACCCATGTTTTTTTTTTTTTTTTTTTTTTTTTCAAATCCTCAAAAATGATGAAAAACGGCGTGCTATAGTATGCCGTACGGTAGGGGCTATAGCCCATGGTCGAAAATGATGAAAAACGAGGTTAACATTTTTTTTCAAATTTTCAAAAAACGATGGACTATAACCCATGTTTTTTTTTTTTTTTCATTTTTTTAAAATCCTCAAAAATGATGAAAAACGGCGTGCTATAGTATGCCGTACGGTAGGGGCTATAGCCCATGGTCGAAAATGATGAAAACGAGGTTAACATTTTTTTTCAATTTTTCAAAAAACGATGGACTATAACCCATGTTTTTTTTTTTTTTTCATTTTTTTAAAATCCTCAAAAATAATGAAAAACGGCGTGCTATAGTATGCCGTACGGTAGGGGCTATAGCCCATGGTCGAAAATGATGAAAAACGAGGTTAACATTTTTTTTCAAAATTTCAAAAAACGATGGACTATAACCCATGTTTTTTTTTTTTTCATTTTTTTCAAATCCTCAAAAATGATGAAAAACGGCGTGCTATAGTATGCCGTACGGTAGGGGCTATAGCCCATGGTCGAAAATGATGAAAACGAGGTTAACATTTTTTTTCAATATTTCAAAAAACGATGGACTATAACCCATGTTTTTTTTTTTTTTTTTTTTTTTTTCAAATCCTCAAAAATGATGAAAAACGGCGTGGTATAGTATGCCGTACGGTAGGGGCTATAGCCCATGGTCGAAAATGATGAAAAACGAGGTTAACATTTTTTTTCAAAATTTCAAAAAATGATGGACTATAACCCATGTTTTTTTTTTTTTTCCATTTTTTTCAAATCCTCAAAAATGATGAAAAACGGCGTGCTATAGTATGCCGTACGGTAGGGGCTATAGCCCATGGTCGAAAATGATGAAAACGAGGTTAACATTTTTTTTTAATTTTTCAAAAAACGATGGACTATAACCCATGTTTTTTTTTTTTTTTTTTTTTTTTTCAAATCCTCAAAAATGATGAAAAACGGCGTGCTATAGTATGCCGTACGGTAGGGGCTATAGCCCATGGTCGAAAATGATGAAAAACGAGGTTAACATTTTTTTTCAAAATTTCAAAAAACGATGGACTATAACCCATGTTTTTTTTTTTTTTTCATTTTTTTAAAATCCTCAAAAATAATGAAAAACGGCGTGCTATAGTATGCCGTACGGCATGGGCTATAGCCCATGGTCAAAAATGATGAAAAACGAGGATTAAAAAAAAATCAAAAATTCAAAAAACGATGGGCTATAACCCATGTTTTTTATTTTTTTTATTTTTTTCAAATCCTCAAAAATTATGAAAAACGGCGTGCTATAGTATGCCGTACAGTATGGGCTATAGCCCATGGTCGAAAATGATGAAAAACGAGGTTAACATTTTTTTTCAAAATTTCAAAAAACGATGGACTATAACCCATGTTTTTTTTTTTTTTTCATTTTTTTAAAATCCTCAAAAATAATGAAAAACGGCGTGCTATAGTATGCCGTACGGTAGGGGCTATAGCCCATGGTCGAAAATGATGAAAAACGAGGTTAACATTTTTTTTCAAATTTTCAAAAAACGATGGACTATAACCCATGTTTTGTTTTTTTTTTCATTTTTTTAAAATCCTCAAAAATAATGAAAAACGGCGTGCTATAGTATGCCGTACGGTAGGGGCTATAGCCCATGGTCGAAAATGATGAAAAACGAGGTTAACATTTTTTTTCAAAATTTCAAAAAACGATGGACTATAACCCATGTTTTTTTTTTTTTCATTTTTTTCAAATCCTCAAAAATGATGAAAAACGGCGTGCTATAGTATGCCGTACGGTAGGGGCTATAGCCCATGGTCGAAAATGATGAAAACGAGGTTAACATTTTTTTTCAATTTTTCAAAAAACGATGGACTATAACCCATGTTTTTTTTTTTTTTTCATTTTTTTAAAATCCTCAAAAATAATGAAAAACGGCGTGCTATAGTATGCCGTACGGTAGGGGCTATAGCCCATGGTCGAAAATGATGAAAAACGAGGTTAACATTTTTTTTCAAAATTTCAAAAAACGATGGACTATAACCCATGTTTTTTTTTTTTTCATTTTTTTCAAATCCTCAAAAATGATGAAAAACGGCGTGCTATAGTATGCCGTACGGTAGGGGCTATAGCCCATGGTCGAAAATGATGAAAACGAGGTTAACATTTTTTTTCAATATTTCAAAAAACGATGGACTATAACCCATGTTTTTTTTTTTTTTTTTTTTTTTTTCAAATCCTCAAAAATGATGAAAAACGGCGTGGTATAGTATGCCGTACGGTAGGGGCTATAGCCCATGGTCGAAAATGATGAAAAACGAGGTTAACATTTTTTTTCAAAATTTCAAAAAACGATGGACTATAACCCATGTTTGTTTTTTTTTCATTTTTTTCAAATCCTCAAAAATGATGAAAAACGGCGTGCTATAGTATGCCGTACGGTAGGGGCTATAGCCCATGGTCGAAAATGATGAAAACGAGGTTAACATTTTTTTTCAATTTTTCAAAAAACGATGGACTATAACCCATGTTTTTTTTTTTTTTTTTTTTTTTTCAAATCCTCAAAAATGATGAAAAACGGCGTGCTATAGTATGCCGTACGGTAGGGGCTATAGCCCATGGTCGAAAATGATGAAAAACGAGGTTAACATTTTTTTTCAAAATTTCAAAAAACGATGGACTATAACCCATGTTTTTTTTTTTTTTTCATTTTTTTAAAATCCTCAAAAATAATGAAAAACGGCGTGCTATAGTATGCCGTACGGCATGGGCTATAGCCCATGGTCAAAAATGATGAAAAACGAGGATTAAAAAAAATTCAAAAATTCAAAAAACGATGGGCTATAACCCATGTTTTTTATTTTTTTTATTTTTTTCAAATCCTCAAAAATTATGAAAAACGGCGTGCTATAGTATGCCGTACAGTATGGGCTATAGCCCATGGTCGAAAATGATGAAAAACGAGGTTAACATTTTTTTTCAAAATTTCAAAAAACGATGGACTATAACCCATGTTTTGTTTTTTTTTTCATTTTTTTAAAATCCTCAAAAATAATGAAAAACGGCGTGCTATAGTATGCCGTACGGTAGGGGCTATAGCCCATGGTCGAAAATGATGAAAAACTAGGTTAACATTTTTTTTCAAAATTTCAAAAAACGATGGACTATAACCCATGTTTTTTTTTTTTTCATTTTTTTCAAATCCTCAAAAATGATGAAAAACGGCGTGCTATAGTATGCCGTACGGTAGGGGCTATAGCCCATGGTCGAAAATGATGAAAACGAGGTTAACATTTTTTTTCAATTTTTCAAAAAACGATGGGCTATAACCCATGTTTTTTATTTTTTTTATTTTTTTCAAATCCTCAAAAATTATGAAAAACGGCGTGCTATAGTATGCCGTACAGTATGGGCTATAGCCCATGGTCGAAAATGATGAAAAACGAGGTTAACATTTTTTTTCAAAATTTCAAAAAACGATGGACTATAACCCATGTTTTTTTTTTTTTTTCATTTTTTTAAAATCCTCAAAAATAATGAAAAACGGCGTGCTATAGTATGCCGTACGGTAGGGGCTATAGCCCATGGTCGAAAATGATGAAAAACGAGGTTAACATTTTTTTTCAAAATTTCAAAAAACGATGGACTATAACCCATGTTTTTTTTTTTTTCATTTTTTTCAAATCCTCAAAAATGATGAAAAACGGCGTGCTATAGTATGCCGTACGGTAGGGGCTATAGCCCATGGTCGAAAATGATGAAAACGAGGTTAACATTTTTTTTCAATTTTTCAAAAAACGATGGGCTATAACCCATGTTTTTTATTTTTTTTATTTTTTTCAAATCCTCAAAAATTATGAAAAACGGCGTGCTATAGTATGCCGTACAGTATGGGCTATAGCCCATGGTCGAAAATGATGAAAAACGAGGTTAACATTTTTTTTCAAAATTTCAAAAAACGATGGACTATAACCCATGTTTTTTTTTTTTTTTCATTTTTTTAAAATCCTCAAAAATAATGAAAAACGGCGTGCTATAGTATGCCGTACGGTAGGGGCTATAGCCCATGGTCGAAAATGATGAAAAACGAGGTTAACATTTTTTTTCAAAATTTCAAAAAACGATGGACTATAACCCATGTTTTTTTTTTTTTCATTTTTTTCAAATCCTCAAAAATGATGAAAAACGGCGTGCTATAGTATGCCGTACGGTAGGGGCTATAGCCCATGGTCGAAAATGATGAAAACGAGGTTAACATTTTTTTTCAATTTTTCAAAAAACGATGGACTATAACCCATGTTTTTTTTTTTTTTTTTTTTTTTTTCAAATCCTCAAAAATGATGAAAAACGGCGTGCTATAGTATGCCGTACGGTAGGGGCTATAGCCCATGGTCGAAAATGATGAAAAACAAGGTTAACATTTTTTTTCAAATTTTCAAAAAACGATGGACTATAACCCATGTTTTTTTTTTTTTTTCATTTTTTTAAAATCCTCAAAAATAATGAAAAACGGCGTGCTATAGTATGCCGTACGGTAGGGGCTATAGCCCATGGTCGAAAATGATGAAAAACGAGGTTAACATTTTTTTTCAAAATTTCAAAAAACGATGGACTATAACCCATGTTTTTTTTTTTTTCATTTTTTTCAAATCCTCAAAAATGATGAAAAACGGCGTGCTATAGTATGCCGTACGGTAGGGGCTATAGCCCATGGTCGAAAATGATGAAAACGAGGTTAACATTTTTTTTCAATTTTTCAAAAAACGATGGACTATAACCCATGTTTTTTTTTTTTTTTCATTTTTTTAAAATCCTCAAAAATAATGAAAAACGGCGTGCTATAGTATGCCGTACGGTAGGGGCTATAGCCCATGGTCGAAAATGATGAAAAACGAGGTTAACATTTTTTTTCAAAATTTCAAAAAACGATGGACTATAACCCATGTTTTTTTTTTTTTCATTTTTTTCAAATCCTCAAAAATGATGAAAAACGGCGTGCTATAGTATGCCGTACGGTAGGGGCTATAGCCCATGGTCGAAAATGATGAAAACGAGGTTAACATTTTTTTTCAATCTTTCAAAAAACTATGGACTATAACCCATGTTTTTTTTTTTTTTTTTTTTTTTTTCAAATCCTCAAAAATGATGAAAAACGGCGTGGTATAGTATGCCGTACGGTAGGGGCTATAGCCCATGGTCGAAAATGATGAAAAACGAGGTTAACATTTTTTTTCAAAATTTCAAAAAATGATGGACTATAACCCATGTTTTTTTTTTTTTTTAATTTTTTTCAAATCCTCAAAAATGATGAAAAACGGCGTGCTATAGTATGCCGTACGGTAGGGGCTATAGCCCATGGTCGAAAATGATGAAAAACGAGGTTAACATTTTTTTTCAAAATTTCAAAAAACGATGGACTATAACCCATGTTTTTTTTTTTTTTCATTTTTTTCAAATCCTCAAAAATGATGAAAAACGGCGTGCTATAGTATGCCGTACGGTAGGGGCTATAGCCCATGGTCGAAAATGATGAAAACGAGGTTAACATTTTTTTTCAATTTTTCAAAAAACGATGGACTATAACCCATGTTTTTTTTTTTTTTTTTTTTTTTTCAAATCCTCAAAAATGATGAAAAACGGCGTGCTATAGTATGCCGTACGGTAGGGGCTATAGCCCATGGTCGAAAATGATGAAAAACGAGGTTAACATTTTTTTTCAAAATTTCAAAAAACGATGGACTATAACCCATGTTTTTTTTTTTTTTTCATTTTTTTAAAATCCTCAAAAATAATGAAAAACGGCGTGCTATAGTATGCCGTACGGTAGGGGCTATAGCCCATGGTCGAAAATGATGAAAAACGAGGTTAACATTTTTTTTCAAAATTTCAAAAAACGATGGACTATAACCCATGTTTTTTTTTTTTTTTCATTTTTTTAAAATCCTCAAAAATAATGAAAAACGGCGTGCTATAGTATGCCGTACGGCATGGGCTTTAGCCCATGGTCAAAAATGATGAAAAACGAGGATTAAAAAAAAATCAAAAATTCAAAAAACGATGGGCTATAACCCATGTTTTTTATTTTTTTTATTTTTTTCAAATCCTCAAAAATTATGAAAAACGGCGTGCTATAGTATGCCGTACAGTATGGGCTATAGCCCATGGTCGAAAATGATGAAAAACGAGGTTAACATTTTTTTTCAAAATTTCAAAAAACGATGGACTATAACCCATGTTTTTTTTTTTTTTTCATTTTTTTAAAATCCTCAAAAATAATGAAAAACGGCGTGCTATAGTATGCCGTACGGTAGGGGCTATAGCCCATGGTCGAAAATGATGAAAAACGAGGTTAACATTTTTTTTCAAAATTTCAAAAAACGATGGACTATAACCCATGTTTTTTTTTTTTTCATTTTTTTCAAATCCTCAAAAATGATGAAAAACGGCGTGCTATAGTATGCCGTACGGTAGGGGCTATAGCCCATGGTCGAAAATGATGAAAACGAGGTTAACATTTTTTTTCAATTTTTCAAAAAACGATGGACTATAACCCATGTTTTTTTTTTTTTTTTTTTTTTTTTCAAATCCTCAAAAATGATGAAAAACGGCGTGCTATAGTATGCCGTACGGTAGGGGCTATAGCCCATGGTCGAAAATGATGAAAAACGAGGTTAACATTTTTTTTCAAATTTTCAAAAAACGATGGACTATAACCCATGTTTTTTTTTTTTTTTCATTTTTTTAAAATCCTCAAAAATAATGAAAAACGGCGTGCTATAGTATGCCGTACGGTAGGGGCTATAGCCCATGGTCGAAAATGATGAAAAACAAGGTTAACATTTTTTTTCAAAATTTCAAAAAACGATGGACTATAACCCATGTTTTTTTTTTTGTTTTTTTTTTCAAATCCTCAAAAATGATGAAAAACGGCGTGCTATAGTATGCCGTACGGTAGGGGCTATAGCCCATGGTCGAAAATGATGAAAACGAGGTTAACATTTTTTTTCAATTTTTCAAAAAACGATGGACTATAACCCATGTTTTTTTTTTTTTTTTTTTTTTTTTTCAAATCCTCAAAAATGATGAAAAACGGCGTGGTATAGTATGCCGTACGGTAGGGGCTATAGCCCATGGTCGAAAATGATGAAAAACGAGGTTAACATTTTTTTTCAAAATTTCAAAAAATGATGGACTATAACCCATGTTTTTTTTTTTTTTTCATTTTTTTCAAATCCTCAAAAATGATGAAAAACGGCGTGCTATAGTATGCCGTACGGTAGGGGCTATAGCCCATGGTCGAAAATGATGAAAAACGAGGTTAACATTTTTTTTCAAAATTTCAAAAAACGATGGACTATAACCCATGTTTTTTTTTTTTTCATTTTTTTCAAATCCTCAAAAATGATGAAAAACGGCGTGGTATAGTATGCCGTACGGTAGGGGCTATAGCCCATGGTCGAAAATGATGAAAAACGAGGTTAACATTTTTTTTCAAAATTTCAAAAAATGATGGACTATAACCCATGTTTTTTTTTTTTTTTTTTTTTTTTTCAAATCCTCAAAAATGATGAAAAACGGCGTGCTATAGTATGCCGTACGGTAGGGGCTATAGCCCATGGTCGAAAATGATGAAAAACGAGGTTAACATTTTCTTTCAAAATTTCAAAAAACGATGGACTATAACCCATGTTTTTTTTTTTTTTTTTTTTTTTTTTCAAATCCTCAAAAATGATGAAAAACGGCGTGCTATAGTATGCCGTACGGTAGGGGCTATAGCCCATGGTCGAAAATGATGAAAAACGAGGTTAACATTTTTTTTCAAAATTTCAAAAAACGATGGACTATAACCCATGTTTTTTTTTTTTTTTCATTTTTTTAAAATCCTCAAAAATAATGAAAAACGGCGTGCTATAGTATGCCGTACGGCATGGGCTATAGCCCATGGTCAAAAATTATGAAAAACGAGGATTAAAAAAAAATCAAAAATTCAAAAAACGATGGGCTATAACCCATGTTTTTTATTTTTTTTATTTTTTTCAAATCCTCAAAAATTATGAAAAACGGCGTGCTATAGTATGCCGTACAGTATGGGCTATAGCCCATGGTCGAAAATGATGAAAAACGAGGTTAACATTTTTTTTCAAAATTTCAAAAAACGATGGACTATAACCCATGTTTTTTTTTTTTTTTCATTTTTTTAAAATCCTCAAAAATAATGAAAAACGGCGTGCTATAGTATGCCGTACGGTAGGGGCTATAGCCCATGGTCGAAAATGATGAAAAACGAGGTTAACATTTTTTTTCAAAATTTCAAAAAACGATGGACTATAACCCATGTAATTTTTTTTTTTTCATTTTTTTCAAATCCTCAAAAATGATGAAAAACGGCGTGCTATAGTATGCCGTACGGTAGGGGCTATAGCCCATGGTCGAAAATGATGAAAACGAGGTTAACATTTTTTTTCAATTTTTCAAAAAACGATGGACTATAACCCATGTTTTTTTTTTTTTTTTTTTTTTTTTCAAATCCTCAAAAATGATGAAAAACGGCGTGCTATAGTATGCCGTACGGTAGGGGCTATAGCCCATGGTCGAAAATGATGAAAAACGAGGTTAACATTTTTTTTCAAATTTTCAAAAAACGATGGACTATAACCCATGTTTTTTTTTTTTTTTCATTTTTTTAAAATCCTCAAAAATAATGAAAAACGGCGTGCTATAGTATGCCGTACGGTAGGGGCTATAGCCCATGGTCGAAAATGATGAAAACGAGGTTAACATTTTTTTTCAATTTTTCAAAAAACGATGGACTATAACCCATGTTTTTTTTTTTTTTTTTTTTTTTTTTCAAATCCTCAAAAATGATGAAAAACGGCGTGGTATAGTATGCCGTACGGTAGGGGCTATAGCCCATGGTCGAAAATGATGAAAAACGAGGTTAACATTTTTTTTCAAATTTTCAAAAAACGATGGACTATAACCCATGTTTTTTTTTTTTCATTTTTTTCAAATCCTCAAAAATGATGAAAAACGGCGTGCTATAGTATGCCGTACGGTAGGGGCTATAGCCCATGGTCGAAAATGATGAAAACGAGGTTAACATTTTTTTTCAATATTTCAAAAAACGATGGACTATAACCCATGTTTTTTTTTTTTTTTTTTTTTTTTCAAATCCTCAAAAATGATGAAAAACGGCGTGGTATAGTATGCCGTACGGTAGGGGCTATAGCCCATGGTCGAAAATGATGAAAAACGAGGTTAACATTTTTTTTCAAAATTTCAAAAAATGATGGACTATAACCCATGTTTTTTTTTTTTTTTTCATTTTTTTCAAATCCTCAAAAATGATGAAAAACGGCGTGCTACAGTATGCCGTACGGTAGGGGCTATAGCCCATGGTCGAAAATGATGAAAAACGAGGTTAACATTTTTTTTCAAAATTTCAAAAAACGATGGACTATAACCCATGTTTTTTTTTTTTTCATTTTTTTCAAATCCTCAAAAATGATGAAAAACGGCGTGCTATAGTATGCCGTACGGTAGGGGCTATAGCCCATGGTCGAAAATGATGAAAACGAGGTTAACATTTTTTTTCAATATTTCAAAAAACGATGGACTATAACCCATGTTTTTTTTTTTTTTTTTTTTTTTTCAAATCCTCAAAAATGATGAAAAACGGCGTGGTATAGTATGCCGTACGGTAGGGGCTATAGCCCATGGTCGAAAATGATGAAAAACGAGGTTAACATTCTTTTTCAAAATTTCAAAAAATGATGGACTATAACCCATGTTTTTTTTTTTTTTTCATTTTTTTCAAATCCTCAAAAATGATGAAAAACGGCGTGCTACAGTATGCCGTACGGTAGGGGCTATAGCCCATGGTCGAAAATGATGAAAAACGAGGTTAACATTTTTTTTCAAAATTTCAAAAAACGATGGACCTATAACCCATGTTTTTTTTTTTTTTTTTTTTTTTTTCAAATCCTCAAAAATGATGAAAAACGGCGTGCTATAGTATGCCGTACGGTAGGGGCTATAGCCCATGGTCGAAAATGATGAAAAACGAGGTTAACATTTTTTTTCAAAATTTCAAAAAACGATGGACTATAACCCATGTTTTTTTTTTTTTTTCATTTTTTTAAAATCCTCAAAAATAATGAAAAACGGCGTGCTATAGTATGCCGTACGGCATGGGCTATAGCCCATGGTCGAAAATGATGAAAAACTAGGTTAACATTTTTTTTCAAAATTTCAAAAAACGATGGACTATAACCCATGTTTTTTTTTTTTTTTTTTTTTTTTTCAAATCCTCAAAAATGATGAAAAACGGCGTGCTATAGTATGCCGTACGGTAGGGGCTATAGCCCATGGTCGAAAATGATGAAAAACGAGGTTAACATTTTTTTTCAAAATTTCAAAAAACGATGGACTATAACCCATGTTTTTTTTTTTATTTTATTTTTTTAAAATCCTCAAAAATAATGAAAAACGGCGTGCTATAGTATGCCGTACGGCATGGGCTATAGCCCATGGTCAAAAATGATGAAAAACGAGGATTAAAAAAAAATCAAAAATTCAAAAAACGATGGGCTATAACCCATGTTTTTTATTTTTTTTATTTTTTTCAAATCCTCAAAAATTATGAAAAACGGCGTGCTATAGTATGCCGTACAGTATGGGCTATAGCCCATGGTCGAAAATGATGAAAAACGAGGTTAACATTTTTTTTCAAAATTTCAAAAAACGATGGACTATAACCCATGTTTTTTTTTTTTTTTCATTTTTTTAAAATCCTCAAAAATAATGAAAAACGGCGTGCTATAGTATGCCGTACGGTAGGGGCTATAGCCCATGGTCGAAAATGATGAAAAACTAGGTTAACATTTTTTTTCAAAATTTCAAAAAACGATGGACTATAACCCATGTTTTTTTTTTTTTCATTTTTTTCAAATCCTCAAAAATGATGAAAAACGGCGTGCTATAGTATGCCGTACGGTAGGGGCTATAGCCCATGGTCGAAAATGATGAAAAACGAGGTTAACATTTTTTTTCAAAATTTCAAAAAACGATGGACTATAACCCATGTTTTTTTTTTTTTTTCATTTTTTTAAAATCCTCAAAAATAATGAAAAACGGCGTGCTATAGTATGCCGTACGGTAGGGGCTATAGCCCATGGTCGAAAATGATGAAAAACGAGGTTAACATTTTTTTTCAAAATTTCAAAAAACGATGGACTATAACCCATGTTTTTTTTTTTTTTTCATTTTTTTAAAATCCTCAAAAATAATGAAAAACGGCGTGCTATAGTATGCCGTACGGCATGGGCTATAGCCCATGGTCGAAAATGATGAAAAACTAGGTTAACATTTTTTTTCAAAATTTCAAAAAACGATGGACTATAACCCATGTTTTTTTTTTTTTTTTTTTTTTTTTCAAATCCTCAAAAATGATGAAAAACGGCGTGCTATAGTATGCCGTACGGTAGGGGCTATAGCCCATGGTCGAAAATGATGAAAAACGAGGTTAACATTTTTTTTCAAAATTTCAAAAAACGATGGACTATAACCCATGTTTTTTTTTTTATTTTATTTTTTTAAAATCCTCAAAAATAATGAAAAACGGCGTGCTATAGTATGCCGTACGGCATGGGCTATAGCCCATGGTCAAAAATGATGAAAAACGAGGATTAAAAAAAAATCAAAAATTCAAAAAACGATGGGCTATAACCCATGTTTTTTATTTTTTTTATTTTTTTCAAATCCTCAAAAATTATGAAAAACGGCGTGCTATAGTATGCCGTACAGTATGGGCTATAGCCCATGGTCGAAAATGATGAAAAACGAGGTTAACATTTTTTTTCAAAATTTCAAAAAACGATGGACTATAACCCATGTTTTTTTTTTTTTTTCATTTTTTTAAAATCCTCAAAAATAATGAAAAACGGCGTGCTATAGTATGCCGTACGGTAGGGGCTATAGCCCATGGTCGAAAATGATGAAAAACTAGGTTAACATTTTTTTTCAAAATTTCAAAAAACGATGGACTATAACCCATGTTTTTTTTTTTTTCATTTTTTTCAAATCCTCAAAAATGATGAAAAACGGCGTGCTATAGTATGCCGTACGGTAGGGGCTATAGCCCATGGTCGAAAATGATGAAAAACGAGGTTAACATTTTTTTTCAAAATTTCAAAAAACGATGGACTATAACCCATGTTTTTTTTTTTTTTTCATTTTTTTAAAATCCTCAAAAATAATGAAAAACGGCGTGCTATAGTATGCCGTACGGTAGGGGCTATAGCCCATGGTCGAAAATGATGAAAAACGAGGTTAACATTTTTTTTCAAAATTTCAAAAAACGATGGACTATAACCCATGTTTTTTTTTTTTTCATTTTTTTCAAATCCTCAAAAATGATGAAAAACGGCGTGCTATAGTATGCCGTACGGTAGGGGCTATAGCCCATGGTCGAAAATGATGAAAACGAGGTTAACATTTTTTTTCAATTTTTCAAAAAACGATGGACTATAACCCATGTTTTTTTTTTTTTTTTTTTTTTTTTTCAAATCCTCAAAAATGATGAAAAACGGCGTGGTATAGTATGCCGTACGGTAGGGGCTATAGCCCATGGTCGAAAATGATGAAAAACGAGGTTAACATTTTTTTTCAAAATTTCAAAAAACGATGGACTATAACCCATGTTTTTTTTTTTTTCATTTTTTTCAAATCCTCAAAAATGATGAAAAACGGCGTGCTATAGTATGCCGTACGGTAGGGGCTATAGCCCATGGTCGAAAATGATGAAAACGAGGTTAACATTTTTTTTCAATATTTCAAAAAACGATGGACTATAACCCATGTTTTTTTTTTTTTTTTTTTTTTTTTAAATCCTCAAAAATGATGAAAAACGGCGTGGTATAGTATGCCGTACGGTAGGGGCTATAGCCCATGGTCGAAAATGATGAAAAACGAGGTTAACATTTTTTTTCAAAATTTCAAAAAATGATGGACTATAACCCATGTTTTTTTTTTTTTTTCATTTTTTTCAAATCCTCAAAAATGATGAAAAACGGCGTGCTATAGTATGCCGTACGGTAGGGGCTATAGCCCATGGTCGAAAATGATGAAAAACGAGGTTAACATTTTTTTTCAAAATTTCAAAAAACGATGGACTATAACCCATGTTTTTTTTTTTTTCATTTTTTTCAAATCCTCAAAAATGATGAAAAACGGCGTGCTATAGTATGCCGTACGGTAGGGGCTATAGCCCATGGTCGAAAATGATGAAAACGAGGTTAACATTTTTTTTCAATTTTTCAAAAAACGATGGACTATAACCCATGTTTTTTTTTTTTTTTTTTTTTTTTTTCAAATCCTCAAAAATGATGAAAAACGGCGTGCTATAGTATGCCGTACGGTAGGGGCTATAGCCCATGGTCGAAAATGATGAAAAACGAGGTTAACATTTTTTTTCAAAATTTCAAAAAACGATGGACTATAACCCATGTTTTTTTTTTTTTTTTTTTTTTTTTAAATCCTCAAAAATAATGAAAAACGGCGTGCTATAGTATGCCGTACGGCATGGGCTATAGCCCATGGTCAAAAATGATGAAAAACGAGGATTAAAAAAAAATCAAAAATTCAAAAAACGATGGGCTATAACCCATGTTTTTTATTTTTTTTATTTTTTTCAAATCCTCAAAAATTATGAAAAACGGCGTGCTATAGTATGCCGTACAGTATGGGCTATAGCCCATGGTCGAAAATGATGAAAAACGAGGTTAACATTTTTTTTCAAAATTTCAAAAAACGATGGACTATAACCCATGTTTTTTTTTTTTTTTCATTTTTTTAAAATCCTCAAAAATAATGAAAAACGGCGTGCTATAGTATGCCGTACGGTAGGGGCTATAGCCCATGGTCGAAAATGATGAAAAACTAGGTTAACATTTTTTTTCAAAATTTCAAAAAACGATGGACTATAACCCATGTTTTTTTTTTTTTCATTTTTTTCAAATCCTCAAAAATGATGAAAAACGGCGTGCTATAGTATGCCGTACGGTAGGGGCTATAGCCCATGGTCGAAAATGATGAAAACGAGGTTAACATTTTTTTTCAATTTTTCAAAAAACGATGGGCTATAACCCATGTTTTTTATTTTTTTTATTTTTTTCAAATCCTCAAAAATGATGAAAAACGGCGTGCTATAGTATGCCGTACAGTATGGGCTATAGCCCATGGTCGAAAATGATGAAAAACGAGGTTAACATTTTTTTTCAAAATTTCAAAAAACGATGGACTATAACCCATGTTTTTTTTTTTTTTTCATTTTTTTAAAATCCTCAAAAATAATGAAAAACGGCGTGCTATAGTATGCCGTACGGTAGGGGCTATAGCCCATGGTCGAAAATGATGAAAAACGAGGTTAACATTTTTTTTCAAAATTTCAAAAAACGATGGACTATAACCCATGTTTTTTTTTTTTTCATTTTTTTCAAATCCTCAAAAATGATGAAAAACGGCGTGCTATAGTATGCCGTACGGTAGGGGCTATAGCCCATGGTCGAAAATGATGAAAACGAGGTTAACATTTTTTTTCAATTTTTCAAAAAACGATGGACTATAACCCATGTTTTTTTTTTTTTTTTTTTTTTTTTCAAATCCTCAAAAATGATGAAAAACGGCGTGCTATAGTATGCCGTACGGTAGGGGCTATAGCCCATGGTCGAAAATGATGAAAACGAGGTTAACATTTTTTTTCAAATTTTCAAAAAACGATGGACTATAACCCATGTTTTTTTTTTTTTTCATTTTTTTCAAATCCTCAAAAATGATGAAAAACGGCGTGCTATAGTATGCCGTACGGTAGGGGCTATAGCCCATGGTCGAAAATGATGAAAACGAGGTTAACATTTTTTTTCAATTTTTCAAAAAACGATGGACTATAACCCATGTTTTTTTTTTTTTCATTTTTTTCAAATCCTCAAAAATGATGAAAAACGGCGTGCTATAGTATGCCGTACGGTAGGGGCTATAGCCCATGGTCGAAAATGATGAAAACGAGGTTAACATTTTTTTTCAATTTTTCAAAAAACGATGGACTATAACCCATGTTTTTTTTTTTTTTTCATTTTTTTAAAATCCTCAAAAATAATGAAAAACGGCGTGCTATAGTATGCCGTACGGTAGGGGCTATAGCCCATGGTCGAAAATGATGAAAAACGAGGTTAACATTTTTTTTCAAAATTTCAAAAAACGATGGACTATAACCCATGTTTTTTTTTTTTTCATTTTTTTCAAATCCTCAAAAATGATGAAAAACGGCGTGCTATAGTATGCCGTACGGTAGGGGCTATAGCCCATGGTCGAAAATGATGAAAACGAGGTTAACATTTTTTTTCAATCTTTCAAAAAACGATGGACTATAACCCATGTTTTTTTTTTTTTTTTTTTTTTTTTCAAATCCTCAAAAATGATGAAAATCGGCGTGGTATAGTATGCCGTACGGTAGGGGCTATAGCCCATGGTCGAAAATGATGAAAAACGAGGTTAACATTTTTTTTCAAAATTTCAAAAAATGATGGACTATAACCCATGTTTTTTTTTTTTTTTTTTTTTTTTCAAATCCTCAAAAATGATGAAAAACGGCGTGCTATAGTATGCCGTACGGTAGGGGCTATAGCCCATGGTCGAAAATGATGAAAAACGAGGTTAACATTTTTTTTCAAAATTTCAAAAAACGATGGACTATAACCCATGTTTTTTTTTTTTTTCATTTTTTTCAAATCCTCAAAAATGATGAAAAACGGCGTGCTATAGTATGCCGTACGGTAGGGGCTATAGCCCATGGTCGAAAATGATGAAAACGAGGTTAACATTTTTTTTCAATTTTTCAAAAAACGATGGACTATAACCCATGTTTTTTTTTTTTTTTTTTTTTTTTCAAATCCTCAAAAATGATGAAAAACGGCGTGCTATAGTATGCCGTACGGTAGGGGCTATAGCCCATGGTCGAAAATGATGAAAAACGAGGTTAACATTTTTTTTCAAAATTTCAAAAAACGATGGACTATAACCCATGTTTTTTTTTTTTTTTCATTTTTTTAAAATCCTCAAAAATAATGAAAAACGGCGTGCTATAGTATGCCGTACGGCATGGGCTATAGCCCATGGTCAAAAATGATGAAAAACGAGGATTAAAAAAAAATCAAAAATTCAAAAAACGATGGGCTATAACCCATGTTTTTTATTTTTTTTATTTTTTTCAAATCCTCAAAAATTATGAAAAACGGCGTGCTATAGTATGCCGTACAGTATGGGCTATAGCCCATGGTCGAAAATGATGAAAAACGAGGTTAACATTTTTTTTCAAAATTTCAAAAAACGATGGACTATAACCCATGTTTTTTTTTTTTTTTCATTTTTTTCAAATCCTCAAAAATAATGAAAAACGGCGTGCTATAGTATGCCGTACGGTAGGGGCTATAGCCCATGGTCGAAAATGATGAAAAACTAGGTTAACATTTTTTTTCAAAATTTCAAAAAACGATGGACTATAACCCATGTTTTTTTTTTTTTCATTTTTTTCAAATCCTCAAAAATGATGAAAAACGGCGTGCTATAGTATGCCGTACGGTAGGGGCTATAGCCCATGGTCGAAAATGATGAAAACGAGGTTAACATTTTTTTTCAATTTTTCAAAAAACGATGGACTATAACCCATGTTTTTTTTTTTTTTTTTTTTTTTTTCAAATCCTCAAAAATGATGAAAAACGGCGTGCTATAGTAT
This sequence comes from Protomyctophum parallelum, assembly GCF_964188405.1. Lineage (NCBI taxonomy): Eukaryota > Metazoa > Chordata > Actinopteri > Myctophiformes > Myctophidae > Protomyctophum > Protomyctophum parallelum. The sequence goes on from NC_139717.1 coordinate 30,052,516, forward strand.
GCCGTACGGTAGGGGCTATAGCCCATGGTCGAAAATGATGAAAACGAGGTTAACATTTTTTTTCAAATTTTCAAAAAACGATGGACTATAACCCATGTTTTTTTTTTTTTTCATTTTTTTCAAATCCTCAAAAATGATGAAAAACGGCGTGCTATAGTATGCCGTACGGTAGGGGCTATAGCCCATGGTCGAAAATGATGAAAACGAGGTTAACATTTTTTTTCAATTTTTCAAAAAACGATGGACTATAACCCATGTTTTTTTTTTTTTCATTTTTTTCAAATCCTCAAAAATGATGAAAAACGGCGTGCTATAGTATGCCGTACGGTAGGGGCTATAGCCCATGGTCGAAAATGATGAAAACGAGGTTAACATTTTTTTTCAATTTTTCAAAAAACGATGGACTATAACCCATGTTTTTTTTTTTTTTTCATTTTTTTAAAATCCTCAAAAATAATGAAAAACGGCGTGCTATAGTATGCCGTACGGTAGGGGCTATAGCCCATGGTCGAAAATGATGAAAAACGAGGTTAACATTTTTTTTCAAAATTTCAAAAAACGATGGACTATAACCCATGTTTTTTTTTTTTTTTTTTTTTTCAAATCCTCAAAAATGATGAAAAACGGCGTGCTATAGTATGCCGTACGGTAGGGGCTATAGCCCATGGTCGAAAATGATGAAAACGAGGTTAACATTTTTTTTCAATCTTTCAAAAAACGATGGACTATAACCCATGTTTTTTTTTTGTTTTTTTTTTTTTTCAAATCCTCAAAAATGATGAAAATCGGCGTGGTATAGTATGCCGTACGGTAGGGGCTATAGCCCATGGTCGAAAATGATGAAAAACGAGGTTAACATTTTTTTTCAAAATTTCAAAAAATGATGGACTATAACCCATGTTTTTTTTTTTTTTTTTTTTTTTTCAAATCCTCAAAAATGATGAAAAACGGCGTGCTATAGTATGCCGTACGGTAGGGGCTATAGCCCATGGTCGAAAATGATGAAAAACGAGGTTAACATTTTTTTTCAAAATTTCAAAAAACGATGGACTATAACCCATGTTTTTTTTTTTTTTCATTTTTTTCAAATCCTCAAAAATGATGAAAAACGGCGTGCTATAGTATGCCGTACGGTAGGGGCTATAGCCCATGGTCGAAAATGATGAAAACGAGGTTAACATTTTTTTTCAATTTTTCAAAAAACGATGGACTATAACCCATGTTTTTTTTTTTTTTTTTTTTTTTTCAAATCCTCAAAAATGATGAAAAACGGCGTGCTATAGTATGCCGTACGGTAGGGGCTATAGCCCATGGTCGAAAATGATGAAAAACGAGGTTAACATTTTTTTTCAAAATTTCAAAAAACGATGGACTATAACCCATGTTTTTTTTTTTTTTTCATTTTTTTAAAATCCTCAAAAATAATGAAAAACGGCGTGCTATAGTATGCCGTACGGCATGGGCTATAGCCCATGGTCAAAAATGATGAAAAACGAGGATTAAAAAAAAATCAAAAATTCAAAAAACGATGGGCTATAACCCATGTTTTTTATTTTTTTTATTTTTTTCAAATCCTCAAAAATTATGAAAAACGGCGTGCTATAGTATGCCGTACAGTATGGGCTATAGCCCATGGTCGAAAATGATGAAAAACGAGGTTAACATTTTTTTTCAAAATTTCAAAAAACGATGGACTATAACCCATGTTTTTTTTTTTTTCATTTTTTTCAAATCCTCAAAAATGATGAAAAACGGCGTGCTATAGTATGCCGTACGGTAGGGGCTATAGCCCATGGTCGAAAATGATGAAAACGAGGTTAACATTTTTTTTCAATTTTTCAAAAAACGATGGACTATAACCCATGTTTTTTTTTTTTTTTTTTTTTTTTTCAAATCCTCAAAAATGATGAAAAACGGCGTGCTATAGTATGCCGTACGGTAGGGGCTATAGCCCATGGTCGAAAATGATGAAAACGAGGTTAACATTTTTTTTCAAATTTTCAAAAAACGATGGACTATAACCCATGTTTTTTTTTTTTTCATTTTTTTCAAATCCTCAAAAATGATGAAAAACGGCGTGCTATAGTATGCCGTACGGTAGGGGCTATAGCCCATGGTCGAAAATGATGAAAACGAGGTTAACATTTTTTTTCAATTTTTCAAAAAACGATGGACTATAACCCATGTTTTTTTTTTTTTCATTTTTTTCAAATCCTCAAAAATGATGAAAAACGGCGTGCTATAGTATGCCGTACGGTAGGGGCTATAGCCCATGGTCGAAAATGATGAAAACGAGGTTAACATTTTTTTTCAATTTTTCAAAAAACGATGGACTATAACCCATGTTTTTTTTTTTTTTTCATTTTTTTAAAATCCTCAAAAATAATGAAAAACGGCGTGCTATAGTATGCCGTACGGTAGGGGCTATAGCCCATGGTCGAAAATGATGAAAAACGAGGTTAACATTTTTTTTCAAAATTTCAAAAAACGATGGACTATAACCCATGTTTTTTTTTTTTTCATTTTTTTCAAATCCTCAAAAATGATGAAAAACGGCGTGCTATAGTATGCCGTACGGTAGGGGCTATAGCCCATGGTCGAAAATGATGAAAACGAGGTTAACATTTTTTTTCAATCTTTCAAAAAACGATGGACTATAACCCATGTTTTTTTTTTTTTTTTTTTTTTTTTCAAATCCTCAAAAATGATGAAAATCGGCGTGGTATAGTATGCCGTACGGTAGGGGCTATAGCCCATGGTCGAAAATGATGAAAAACGAGGTTAACATTTTTTTTCAAAATTTCAAAAAATGATGGACTATAACCCATGTTTTTTTTTTTTTTTTTTTTTTTCAAATCCTCAAAAATGATGAAAAACGGCGTGCTATAGTATGCCGTACGGTAGGGGCTATAGCCCATGGTCGAAAATGATGAAAAACGAGGTTAACATTTTTTTTCTAAATTTCAAAAAACGATGGACTATAACCCATGTTTTTTTTTTTTTTCATTTTTTTCAAATCCTCAAAAATGATGAAAAACGGCGTGCTATAGTATGCCGTACGGTAGGGGCTATAGCCCATGGTCGAAAATGATGAAAACGAGGTTAACATTTTTTTTCAATTTTTCAAAAAACGATGGACTATAACCCATGTTTTTTTTTTTTTTTTTTTTTTTTCAAATCCTCAAAAATGATGAAAAACGGCGTGCTATAGTATGCCGTACGGTAGGGGCTATAGCCCATGGTCGAAAATGATGAAAAACGAGGTTAACATTTTTTTTCAAAATTTCAAAAAACGATGGACTATAACCCATGTTTTTTTTTTTTTTTCATTTTTTTAAAATCCTCAAAAATAATGAAAAACGGCGTGCTATAGTATGCCGTACGGCATGGGCTATAGCCCATGGTCAAAAATGATGAAAAACGAGGATTAAAAAAAAATCAAAAATTCAAAAAACGATGGGCTATAACCCATGTTTTTTATTTTTTTTATTTTTTTCAAATCCTCAAAAATTATGAAAAACGGCGTGCTATAGTATGCCGTACAGTATGGGCTATAGCCCATGGTCGAAAATGATGAAAAACGAGGTTAACATTTTTTTTCAAAATTTCAAAAAACGATGGACTATAACCCATGTTTTTTTTTTTTTTTCATTTTTTTCAAATCCTCAAAAATAATGAAAAACGGCGTGCTATAGTATGCCGTACGGTAGGGGCTATAGCCCATGGTCGAAAATGATGAAAAACTAGGTTAACATTTTTTTTCAAAATTTCAAAAAACGATGGACTATAACCCATGTTTTTTTTTTTTTCATTTTTTTCAAATCCTCAAAAATGATGAAAAACGGCGTGCTATAGTATGCCGTACGGTAGGGGCTATAGCCCATGGTCGAAAATGATGAAAACGAGGTTAACATTTTTTTTCAATTTTTCAAAAAACGATGGACTATAACCCATGTTTTTTTTTTTTTTTTTTTTTTTTTCAAATCCTCAAAAATGATGAAAAACGGCGTGCTATAGTATGCCGTACGGTAGGGGCTATAGCCCATGGTCGAAAATGATGAAAACGAGGTTAACATTTTTTTTCAAATTTTCAAAAAACGATGGACTATAACCCATGTTTTTTTTTTTTTCATTTTTTTCAAATCCTCAAAAATGATGAAAAACGGCGTGCTATAGTATGCCGTACGGTAGGGGCTATAGCCCATGGTCGAAAATGATGAAAACGAGGTTAACATTTTTTTTCAATTTTTCAAAAAACGATGGACTATAACCCATGTTTTTTTTTTTTTCATTTTTTTCAAATCCTCAAAAATGATGAAAAACGGCGTGCTATAGTATGCCGTACGGTAGGGGCTATAGCCCATGGTCGAAAATGATGAAAACGAGGTTAACATTTTTTTTCAATTTTTCAAAAAACGATGGACTATAACCCATGTTTTTTTTTTTTTTTCATTTTTTTAAAATCCTCAAAAATAATGAAAAACGGCGTGCTATAGTATGCCGTACGGTAGGGGCTATAGCCCATGGTCGAAAATGATGAAAAACGAGGTTAACATTTTTTTTCAAAATTTCAAAAAACGATGGACTATAACCCATGTTTTTTTTTTTTTTTTTTTTTTCAAATCCTCAAAAATGATGAAAAACGGCGTGCTATAGTATGCCGTACGGTAGGGGCTATAGCCCATGGTCGAAAATGATGAAAACGAGGTTAACATTTTTTTTCAATCTTTCAAAAAACGATGGACTATAACCCATGTTTTTTTTTTGTTTTTTTTTTTTTTCAAATCCTCAAAAATGATGAAAATCGGCGTGGTATAGTATGCCGTACGGTAGGGGCTATAGCCCATGGTCGAAAATGATGAAAAACGAGGTTAACATTTTTTTTCAAAATTTCAAAAAATGATGGACTATAACCCATGTTTTTTTTTTTTTTTTTTTTTTTTCAAATCCTCAAAAATGATGAAAAACGGCGTGCTATAGTATGCCGTACGGTAGGGGCTATAGCCCATGGTCGAAAATGATGAAAAACGAGGTTAACATTTTTTTTCAAAATTTCAAAAAACGATGGACTATAACCCATGTTTTTTTTTTTTTTCATTTTTTTCAAATCCTCAAAAATGATGAAAAACGGCGTGCTATAGTATGCCGTACGGTAGGGGCTATAGCCCATGGTCGAAAATGATGAAAACGAGGTTAACATTTTTTTTCAATTTTTCAAAAAACGATGGACTATAACCCATGTTTTTTTTTTTTTTTTTTTTTTTTCAAATCCTCAAAAATGATGAAAAACGGCGTGCTATAGTATGCCGTACGGTAGGGGCTATAGCCCATGGTCGAAAATGATGAAAAACGAGGTTAACATTTTTTTTCAAAATTTCAAAAAACGATGGACTATAACCCATGTTTTTTTTTTTTTTTCATTTTTTTAAAATCCTCAAAAATAATGAAAAACGGCGTGCTATAGTATGCCGTACGGCATGGGCTATAGCCCATGGTCAAAAATGATGAAAAACGAGGATTAAAAAAAAATCAAAAATTCAAAAAACGATGGGCTATAACCCATGTTTTTTATTTTTTTTATTTTTTTCAAATCCTCAAAAATTATGAAAAACGGCGTGCTATAGTATGCCGTACAGTATGGGCTATAGCCCATGGTCGAAAATGATGAAAAACGAGGTTAACATTTTTTTTCAAAATTTCAAAAAACGATGGACTATAACCCATGTTTTTTTTTTTTTCATTTTTTTCAAATCCTCAAAAATGATGAAAAACGGCGTGCTATAGTATGCCGTACGGTAGGGGCTATAGCCCATGGTCGAAAATGATGAAAACGAGGTTAACATTTTTTTTCAATTTTTCAAAAAACGATGGACTATAACCCATGTTTTTTTTTTTTTTTTTTTTTTTTCAAATCCTCAAAAATGATGAAAAACGGCGTGCTATAGTATGCCGTACGGTAGGGGCTATAGCCCATGGTCGAAAATGATGAAAACGAGGTTAACATTTTTTTTCAAATTTTCAAAAAACGATGGACTATAACCCATGTTTTTTTTTTTTTCATTTTTTTCAAATCCTCAAAAATGATGAAAAACGGCGTGCTATAGTATGCCGTACGGTAGGGGCTATAGCCCATGGTCGAAAATGATGAAAACGAGGTTAACATTTTTTTTCAATTTTTCAAAAAACGATGGACTATAACCCATGTTTTTTTTTTTTTCATTTTTTTCAAATCCTCAAAAATGATGAAAAACGGCGTGCTATAGTATGCCGTACGGTAGGGGCTATAGCCCATGGTCGAAAATGATGAAAACGAGGTTAACATTTTTTTTCAATTTTTCAAAAAACGATGGACTATAACCCATGTTTTTTTTTTTTTTTCATTTTTTTAAAATCCTCAAAAATAATGAAAAACGGCGTGCTATAGTATGCCGTACGGTAGGGGCTATAGCCCATGGTCGAAAATGATGAAAAACGAGGTTAACATTTTTTTTCAAAATTTCAAAAAACGATGGACTATAACCCATGTTTTTTTTTTTTTCATTTTTTTCAAATCCTCAAAAATGATGAAAAACGGCGTGCTATAGTATGCCGTACGGTAGGGGCTATAGCCCATGGTCGAAAATGATGAAAACGAGGTTAACATTTTTTTTCAATCTTTCAAGAAACGATGGACTATAACCCATGTTTTTTTTTTTTTTTTTTTTTTTTCAAATCCTCAAAAATGATGAAAATCGGCGTGGTATAGTATGCCGTACGGTAGGGGCTATAGCCCATGGTCGAAAATGATGAAAAACGAGGTTAACATTTTTTTTCAAAATTTCAAAAAATGATGGACTATAACCCATGTTTTTTTTTTTTTTTTTTTTTTTTCAAATCCTCAAAAATGATGAAAAACGGCGTGCTATAGTATGCCGTACGGTAGGGGCTATAGCCCATGGTCGAAAATGATGAAAAACGAGGTTAACATTTTTTTTCTAAATTTCAAAAAACGATGGACTATAACCCATGTTTTTTTTTTTTTTCATTTTTTTCAAATCCTCAAAAATGATGAAAAACGGCGTGCTATAGTATGCCGTACGGTAGGGGCTATAGCCCATGGTCGAAAATGATGAAAACGAGGTTAACATTTTTTTTCAATTTTTCAAAAAACGATGGACTATAACCCATGTTTTTTTTTTTTTTTTTTTTTTTTCAAATCCTCAAAAATGATGAAAAACGGCGTGCTATAGTATGCCGTACGGTAGGGGCTATAGCCCATGGTCGAAAATGATGAAAAACGAGGTTAACATTTTTTTTCAAAATTTCAAAAAACGATGGACTATAACCCATGTTTTTTTTTTTTTTTCATTTTTTTAAAATCCTCAAAAATAATGAAAAACGGCGTGCTATAGTATGCCGTACGGCATGGGCTATAGCCCATGGTCAAAAATGATGAAAAACGAGGATTAAAAAAAAATCAAAAATTCAAAAAACGATGGGCTATAACCCATGTTTTTTATTTTTTTTATTTTTTTCAAATCCTCAAAAATTATGAAAAACGGCGTGCTATAGTATGCCGTACAGTATGGGCTATAGCCCATGGTCGAAAATGATGAAAAACGAGGTTAACATTTTTTTTCAAAATTTCAAAAAACGATGGACTATAACCCATGTTTTTTTTTTTTTTTCATTTTTTTAAAATCCTCAAAAATAATGAAAAACGGCGTGCTATAGTATGCCGTACGGTAGGGGCTATAGCCCATGGTCGAAAATGATGAAAAACTAGGTTAACATTTTTTTTCAAAATTTCAAAAAACGATGGACTATAACCCATGTTTTTTTTTTTTTCATTTTTTTCAAATCCTCAAAAATGATGAAAAACGGCGTGCTATAGTATGCCGTACGGTAGGGGCTATAGCCCATGGTCGAAAATGATGAAAACGAGGTTAACATTTTTTTTCAATTTTTCAAAAAACGATGGACTATAACCCATGTTTTTTTTTTTTTTTTTTTTTTTTTCAAATCCTCAAAAATGATGAAAAACGGCGTGCTATAGTATGCCGTACGGTAGGGGCTATAGCCCATGGTCGAAAATGATGAAAACGAGGTTAACATTTTTTTTCAAATTTTCAAAAAACGATGGACTATAACCCATGTTTTTTTTTTTTTCATTTTTTTCAAATCCTCAAAAATGATGAAAAACGGCGTGCTATAGTATGCCGTACGGTAGGGGCTATAGCCCATGGTCGAAAATGATGAAAACGAGGTTAACATTTTTTTTCAATTTTTCAAAAAACGATGGACTATAACCCATGTTTTTTTTTTTTTCATTTTTTTCAAATCCTCAAAAATGATGAAAAACGGCGTGCTATAGTATGCCGTACGGTAGGGGCTATAGCCCATGGTCGAAAATGATGAAAACGAGGTTAACATTTTTTTTCAATTTTTCAAAAAACGATGGACTATAACCCATGTTTTTTTTTTTTTTTCATTTTTTTAAAATCCTCAAAAATAATGAAAAACGGCGTGCTATAGTATGCCGTACGGTAGGGGCTATAGCCCATGGTCGAAAATGATGAAAAACGAGGTTAACATTTTTTTTCAAAATTTCAAAAAACGATGGACTATAACCCATGTTTTTTTTTTTTTCATTTTTTTCAAATCCTCAAAAATGATGAAAAACGGCGTGCTATAGTATGCCGTACGGTAGGGGCTATAGCCCATGGTCGAAAATGATGAAAACGAGGTTAACATTTTTTTTCAATCTTTCAAAAAACGATGGACTATAACCCATGTTTTTTTTTTGTTTTTTTTTTTTTTCAAATCCTCAAAAATGATGAAAATCGGCGTGGTATAGTATGCCGTACGGTAGGGGCTATAGCCCATGGTCGAAAATGATGAAAAACGAGGTTAACATTTTTTTTCAAAATTTCAAAAAATGATGGACTATAACCCATGTTTTTTTTTTTTTTTTTTTTTTTCAAATCCTCAAAAATGATGAAAAACGGCGTGCTATAGTATGCCGTACGGTAGGGGCTATAGCCCATGGTCGAAAATGATGAAAAACGAGGTTAACATTTTTTTTCAAAATTTCAAAAAACGATGGACTATAACCCATGTTTTTTTTTTTTTTCATTTTTTTCAAATCCTCAAAAATGATGAAAAACGGCGTGCTATAGTATGCCGTACGGTAGGGGCTATAGCCCATGGTCGAAAATGATGAAAACGAGGTTAACATTTTTTTTCAATTTTTCAAAAAACGATGGACTATAACCCATGTTTTTTTTTTTTTTTTTTTTTTTTCAAATCCTCAAAAATGATGAAAAACGGCGTGCTATAGTATGCCGTACGGTAGGGGCTATAGCCCATGGTCGAAAATGATGAAAAACGAGGTTAACATTTTTTTTCAAAATTTCAAAAAACGATGGACTATAACCCATGTTTTTTTTTTTTTTTCATTTTTTTAAAATCCTCAAAAATAATGAAAAACGGCGTGCTATAGTATGCCGTACGGCATGGGCTATAGCCCATGGTCAAAAATGATGAAAAACGAGGATTAAAAAAAAATCAAAAATTCAAAAAACGATGGGCTATAACCCATGTTTTTTATTTTTTTTATTTTTTTCAAATCCTCAAAAATTATGAAAAACGGCGTGCTATAGTATGCCGTACAGTATGGGCTATAGCCCATGGTCGAAAATGATGAAAAACGAGGTTAACATTTTTTTTTCAAAATTTCAAAAAACGATGGACTATAACCCATGTTTTTTTTTTTTTTTCATTTTTTTAAAATCCTCAAAAATAATGAAAAACGGCGTGCTATAGTATGCCGTACGGTAGGGGCTATAGCCCATGGTCGAAAATGATGAAAAACGAGGTTAACATTTTTTTTCAAAATTTCAAAAAACGATGGACTATAACCCATGTTTTTTTTTTTTTCATTTTTTTCAAATCCTCAAAAATGATGAAAAACGGCGTGCTATAGTATGCCGTACGGTAGGGGCTATAGCCCATGGTCGAAAATGATGAAAACGAGGTTAACATTTTTTTTCAATTTTTCAAAAAACGATGGACTATAACCCATGTTTTTTTTTTTTTTTTTTTTTTTTTCAAATCCTCAAAAATGATGAAAAACGGCGTGCTATAGTATGCCGTACGGTAGGGGCTATAGCCCATGGTCGAAAATGATGAAAAACGAGGTTAACATTTTTTTTCAAATTTTCAAAAAACGATGGACTATAACCCATGTTTTTTTTTTTTTTTCATTTTTTTAAAATCCTCAAAAATAATGAAAAACGGCGTGCTATAGTATGCCGTACGGTAGGGGCTATAGCCCATGGTCGAAAATGATGAAAAACGAGGTTAACATTTTTTTTCAAAATTTCAAAAAACGATGGACTATAACCCATGTTTTTTTTTTTTTCATTTTTTTCAAATCCTCAAAAATGATGAAAAACGGCGTGCTATAGTATGCCGTACGGTAGGGGCTATAGCCCATGGTCGAAAATGATGAAAACGAGGTTAACATTTTTTTTCAATTTTTCAAAAAACGATGGACTATAACCCATGTTTTTTTTTTTTTTTTTTTTTTTTTTCAAATCCTCAAAAATGATGAAAAACGGCGTGGTATAGTATGCCGTACGGTAGGGGCTATAGCCCATGGTCGAAAATGATGAAAAACGAGGTTAACATTTTTTTTCAAAATTTCAAAAAATGATGGACTATAACCCATGTTTTTTTTTTTTTTTTCATTTTTTTCAAATCCTCAAAAATGATGAAAAACGGCGTGCTATAGTATGCCGTACGGTAGGGGCTATAGCCCATGGTCGAAAATGATGAAAAACGAGGTTAACATTTTTTTTCAAAATTTCAAAAAACGATGGACTATAACCCATGTTTTTTTTTTTTTCATTTTTTTCAAATCCTCAAAAATGATGAAAAACGGCGTGCTATAGTATGCCGTACGGTAGGGGCTATAGCCCATGGTCGAAAATGATGAAAAACGAGGTTAACATTTTTTTTCAAAATTTCAAAAAACGATGGACTATAACCCATGTTTTTTTTTTTTTTTCATTTTTTTAAAATCCTCAAAAATAATGAAAAACGGCGTGCTATAGTATGCCGTACGGCATGGGCTATAGCCCATGGTCAAAAATGATGAAAAACGAGGATTAAAAAAAAATCAAAAATTCAAAAAACGATGGGCTATAACCCATGTTTTTTTTTTTTTTTTTTTTTTCAAATCCTCAAAAATTATGAAAAACGGCGTGCTATAGTATGCCGTACAGTATGGGCTATAGCCCATGGTCGAAAATGATGAAAAACGAGGTTAACATTTTTTTTCAAAATTTCAAAAAACGATGGACTATAACCCATGTTTTTTTTTTTTTTTCATTTTTTTAAAATCCTCAAAAATAATGAAAAACGGCGTGCTATAGTATGCCGTACGGTAGGGGCTATAGCCCATGGTCGAAAATGATGAAAAACGAGGTTAACATTTTTTTTCAAAATTTCAAAAAACGATGGACTATAACCCATGTAATTTTTTTTTTTTCATTTTTTTCAAATCCTCAAAAATGATGAAAAACGGCGTGCTATAGTATGCCGTACGGTAGGGGCTATAGCCCATGGTCGAAAATGATGAAAACGAGGTTAACATTTTTTTTCAATTTTTCAAAAAACGATGGACTATAACCCATGTTTTTTTTTTTTTTTTTTTTTTTTCCAAATCCTCAAAAATGATGAAAAACGGCGTGCTATAGTATGCCGTACGGTAGGGGCTATAGCCCATGGTCGAAAATGATGAAAAACGAGGTTAACATTTTTTTTCAAATTTTCAAAAAACGATGGACTATAACCCATGTTTTTGTTTTTTTTTCATTTTTTTAAAATCCTCAAAAATAATGAAAAACGGCGTGCTATAGTATGCCGTACGGTAGGGGCTATAGCCCATGGTCGAAAATGATGAAAAACGAGGTTAACATTTTTTTTCAAAATTTCAAAAAACGATGGACTATAACCCATGTTTTTTTTTTTTTCATTTTTTTCAAATCCTCAAAAATGATGAAAAACGGCGTGCTATAGTATGCCGTACGGTAGGGGCTATAGCCCATGGTCGAAAATGATGAAAACGAGGTTAACATTTTTTTTCAATTTTTCAAAAAACGATGGACTATAACCCATGTTTTTTTTGTTTTTTTGTTTTTTTTTCAAATCCTCAAAAATGATGAAAAACGGCGTGGTATAGTATGCCGTACGGTAGGGGCTATAGCCCATGGTCGAAAATGATGAAAAACGAGGTTAACATTTTTTTTCAAAATTTCAAAAAATGATGGACTATAACCCATGTTTTTTTTTTTTTTTTCATTTTTTTCAAATCCTCAAAAATGATGAAAAACGGCGTGCTATAGTATGCCGTACGGTAGGGGCTATAGCCCATGGTCGAAAATGATGAAAAACGAGGTTAACATTTTTTTTCAAAATTTCAAAAAACGATGGACTATAACCCATGTTTTTTTTTTTTTCTTTTTTTTTAAATCCTCAAAAATGATGAAAAACGGCGTGCTATAGTATGCCGTACGATATGGGCTATAGCCCATGTTCAAAAATGATGAAAAACAAGGTTATTTTTTTTTCTCCAAAATTTCAAAAAACGATTGGCTATAACCCATGTTTTTTTTTTTTTTTTTTTTTTTCAAATCCTCAAAAATGATGAAAAACGGCGTGCTATAGTATGCCGTACGGTATGGGCTATAGCCCATGTTCAAAAATGATGAAAAACGAGTTTTTTTTTTTTTTTCAAAGTTTCAAAAAACGATGGGCTATAACCCATGTTTTTTTTTTTTTTTTCATATCCTCAAAACAGACGTCTAAAACACGTCTATTTTTAGACTTGTTTTAGACGTTTATAAACAGAACTGTCCATCTAAATTCTAAACGGATGGTTAAATATAAGTTCCCGATTGTACCTCACGTGCCAGTGTGGCACCGTAGATAAACCTGGGGTTTATAAGCAGAACATTCCGGGTTCAATTCTCCTGAAGAACATTTTCACTGTCCATCTAAATTCTAAACGGCTGGTTAAATATAAGTTCCCGATTGTACCTTACATGCCGATGTGGCTCAAAAGATAAATCTGAGGTTCATAATCCAAAGGTTACTGGTTCAAAACTAATACTCAACCAATGCTGCAGTAATTTGAACTTTTCAAGGCTAGAATAAAAAATAAAAACTCATAAGCACCAGGAGACATCTGCTGATTGCCCCAAGGTGCCTTAGCTCAATGGTGTGGTGTGCTTGATCGGTAGCCTCTGCTACCACCTGCCTGCAGGTTCAAGTCCCATGCAAGGTACTAGTGAGGACCATCGGGAGACGGTGCTCTCTCCCCCTGTTTCCTGAAAAGTAGCAGTTGGGGGTTATGTTTGAAAGAACCCTGTCCACCTAACATTTTACAGATAAGAATTAGGTCAAACGTTTAAAAATAAAATAGCAATTTGGCCCATCATCTGACAGAAAGAATAGTCTGTGTATTTGCATACTGGGCCAAAACTTGGTTGGAAAGTCCCTCTTTTATGTCTGGCTTCCAGGCCAGTTGGAAAAGGGCAAACTGAGAGGTGGTAAGAGTATGTTAAATTGGACATTTTCATGGTAAAAGGTTAGCTGGACAGGGTTCTTTCAGACATAAGCCCCAACCGTTACATCTCAGGAAACAGGGGGAGAGAGCACCCTCTCCCGATGGTCCTCCAGCACCTTGATGTCATGACATGGGACTTGAACCTGCCAACTGCCTGTAGCAGAGGCAACAGGTCAAGCACTCCACACCATTACGCCAAGGCACCTTTGGGCATTCAGCAGATGTCTCCTGGTGCTTTTGAGTTTTTATTTTTCATTCAAGCCTTGAAAAGTTCAAATTACTGCAGCATTGAGCTGTAGGAGGAACAGGACTTGAACATGGAATGTCTGTACTGAAAGCCTGATGATTAGACCATTGCACCATCAGTCAGACACTCTCAGGCAAAGTCTCCTGGTCATTTTGAAGTGATCTTTTGTTCGTTAGCCTTCAGTTAGTAAAGTTTAAATAACACAGAATCATATTAATCAGATGTTTCTTAGCGCTGTTGAGGTCTTCTTTTATATGATAGTGTAACAGCCGGGAATCGAACCCTGGTCTCCCACGTGGAAAGCCAACATCTTAACCACTGCGACAATTAGAGTTTTGAGGTAGTCAGGCTGAGGCTGTGAGCCACTGCTAGAATAGCAGTAAATGAAGCTCAATAACTAGCATTAAACTTTAGGAAGAGTGGGATTTGAAAATGAACTCTCTGTGCGGAATAACCCCTACTACACCATCACTCAGTAACATCTGCCTCTTTGTACTGTTAGCCTTCAGATAGTAAAGTTGAAAGAATCAAGAGTTGAACATAGAATCACGTTCATCAGAGTGTAACACCCAGGAATCGAACACAGGTCACCTGCACTGAAGGCCAACATCTTAACCACTAAGCCAAAGCAACTGCCTATGGCTCAGGGGAGATATGAGACTTTTGAGGTCATCAGGCTGAGGCTGTGAGCCACTGCTATACAATAAAAAAAAATCAAAAAACGATGGGCTATAACCCATGTTTTTTTAGTTTTTTTTTTTAATCCTCAAAAATGATGAAAAACGGCGTGCTATAGTATGCCGTACGGTATGGGCTATAGCCCATGGTAAAAAATGATGAAAAACGAGGATAACTTTTTTTTCAAAAATTCAAAAAACGATGGGCTATAACCCATGTTTTTTTTGTTTTTTTTTTCAAATCCTCAAAAATGATGAAAAACGGCGTGCTATAGTATGCCGTACGGTATGGGCTAAAGCCCCTGGTCAAAAATGATGAAAAACGAGGTTAAAAAAAAATTCAAAAATTCAAAAAACGATGGGCTATAACCCATGTTTTGTTTTTTTCATTTTTTTTTCCAAATCCTCAAAAATGATGAAAAACGGCGTGCTATAGTATGTTGTACGGTATGGGCTATAGCCCATGGTCAAAAATGATGAAAAACGAGGTTAATTTTTTTTTCAAAAATTCAAAAAACGATGGGCTATAACCCATGTTTTTTTTTTGTTTTTTTTTAATCCTCAAAAATGATGGAAAACGGCGTGCTACAGTATGCCGTACGGTATGGGCTATTAGACGAGCGTCTAAAAATGGGATAAAAAACGTCTAAAAATAGACGTCTAAAACACGTCTAAAAATAGACGTGTTTTAGACGTCAATTTTTAGACGTTTCTTAGACGTCTATTTTTAGACGTTTTTTATCCCATTTTTAGACGCACGTCTAATAGCCGGCTATTACTCAGTGGGATGGTCAAAAATGATGAAAAACGAGGATTAAAAAAAAAAGTTCAAAAAATCTAAAAACGATGGGCTATAACCCATGTTTTTATTTTTTTTTCATTTTTTTCAAATCCTCAAAAATGATGAAAAACGGCGTGCTATAGTATGCCGTACGGTATGGGCCATAGCCCCTGTTCAAAAATGATGAAAAACGAGGTTAATTATTTTTTTCAAATTTTCAAAAAACGATGGGCTATAACCCATGTTTTTTTTGTTTTTTTTTTCAAATCCTCAAAAATGATGAAAAACGGCGTGCTATAGTATGCCGTACGGTATGGGCTAAAGCCCCTGGTCAAAAATGATGAAAAACGAGGTTAATTATTTTTTTCAAATTTTCAAAAAACGATGGGCTATAACCCATGTTTTTTTTGTTTTTTTTTTCAAATCCTCAAAAATGATGAAAAACGGCGTGCTATAGTATGCCGTACGGTATGGGCTAAAGCCCCTGGTCAAAAATGATGAAAAACGAGGTTAAAAAAAAAATTCAAAAATTCAAAAAACGATGGGCTATAACCCATGTTTTGTTTTTTTCATTTTTTTTTCCAAATCCTCAAAAATGATGAAAAACGGCGTGCTATAGTATGTTGTACGGTATGGGCTATAGCCCATGGTCAAAAATGATGAAAAACGAGGTTAATTTTTTTTTCAAAAATTCAAAAAACGATGGGCTATAACCCATGTTTTTTTTTTGTTTTTTTTTTTAATCCTCAAAAATGATGGAAAACGGCGTGCTACAGTATGCCGTACGGTATGGGCTATTAGACGAGCGTCTAAAAATGGGATAAAAAACGTCTAAAAATAGACGTCTAAAACACGTCTAAAAATAGACGTGTTTTAGACGTCAATTTTTAGACGTTTCTTAGACGTCTATTTTTAGACGTTTTTTATCCCATTTTTAGACGCACGTCTAATAGCCGGCTATTACTCAGTGGGATGGTCAAAAATGATGAAAAACGAGGATTAAAAAAAAAAGTTCAAAAAATCTAAAAACGATGGGCTATAACCCATGTTTTTATTTTTTTTTCATTTTTTTCAAATCCTCAAAAATGATGAAAAACGGCGTGCTATAGTATGCCGTACGGTATGGGCCATAGCCCCTGTTCAAAAATGATGAAAAACGAGGTTAATTATTTTTTTCAAATTTTCAAAAAACGATGGGCTATAACCCATGTTTTTTTTGTTTTTTTTTTCAAATCCTCAAAAATGATGAAAAACGGCGTGCTATAGTATGCCGTACGGTATGGGCTAAAGCCCCTGGTCAAAAATGATGAAAAACGAGGTTAATTATTTTTTTCAAATTTTCAAAAAACGATGGGCTATAACCCATGTTTTTTTTGTTTTTTTTTTCAAATCCTCAAAAATGATGAAAAACGGCGTGCTATAGTATGCCGTACGGTATGGGCTAAAGCCCCTGGTCAAAAATGATGAAAAACGAGGTTAAAAAAAAAATTCAAAAATTCAAAAAACGATGGGCTATAACCCATGTTTTGTTTTTTTCATTTTTTTTTCCAAATCCTCAAAAATGATGAAAAACGGCGTGCTATAGTATGTTGTACGGTATGGGCTATAGCCCATGGTCAAAAATGATGAAAAACGAGGTTAATTTTTTTTTCAAAAATTCAAAAAACGATGGGCTATAACCCATGTTTTTTTTTTGTTTTTGTTTTTAATCCTCAAAAATGATGGAAAACGGCGTGCTACAGTATGCCGTACGGTATGGGCTATTAGACGAGCGTCTAAAAATGGGATAAAAAACGTCTAAAAATAGACGTCTAAAACACGTCTAAAAATAGACGTGTTTTAGACGTCAATTTTTAGACGTTTCTTAGACGTCTATTTTTAGACGTTTTTTATCCCATTTTTAGACGCACGTCTAATAGCCGGCTATTACTCAGTGGGATGGTCAAAAATGATGAAAAACGAGGATTAAAAAAAAAAGTTCAAAAAATCTAAAAACGATGGGCTATAACCCATGTTTTTATTTTTTTTTCATTTTTTTCAAATCCTCAAAAATGATGAAAAACGGCGTGCTATAGTATGCCGTACGGTATGGGCCATAGCCCCTGTTCAAAAATGATGAAAAACGAGGTTAATTATTTTTTTCAAATTTTCAAAAAACGATGGGCTATAACCCATGTTTTTTTTTTTTTTTTTCAAATCCTCAAAAATGATGAAAAAGGCGTGCTATAGTATGCCGTACGGTATGGGCTATAGCCCATGGTCAAAAATGATGAAAAACGAGGATAATTCTTTTTTCAAAAATAAAAAAAAACGATGGGCTATAACCCATGTATTTTTTTTCTTCATTTTTTTCAAATCCTCAAAAATGATGAAAAACGGCGTGCTATAGTATGCCGTACGGTATGGGCTATAGCCCATGTTCAAAAATGATGAAAAAATAGGTTAATTTTTTTTTTTATTCAAAGAACGATGGGCTATAACCCATGTTTTGTTTATTTTTTGTTTTTTTCAAATCCTCAAAAATGATGAAAAACGGCGTGCTATAGCATGCCGTACGGTATGGGCCATAGCCCATGGTCAAAAATTATGAAAAACGAGGATAATTTATTTATTTTTAATTTAAAAAACGATGGGCTATAACCCATGTATTATTATTTTTTTCATTTTTTTCAAATCCTCAAAAATGATGAAAAACGGCGTGCCATAGCATTGCCGTACGTTATGGGCTATAGCCCATGGTCAAAAATGATGAAAAACGAGGATAATTTCTTTTTTCAAAAATTCAAAAAACAATGGGCTATAACCCATGTTTTGTTTTTTTTTCATGTTTTTTCAAATCCTCAAAAATGATGAAAAACTGCGTGCTATAGTATGCCGTACGGTATGGGCTATAGCCCATGTTCAAAAATGATGAAAAACAAGGTTAATTTTCAAAAATTCAAAAAACTATGGGCTATAACCCATGTTTTGTTTTTTTTTCATTTTTTTCAAATCCTCAAAAATGATGAAAAACGGTGTGCTATAGTATGCCGTACGGTATGGTCTATAGCCCATGGTCCAAAATGATGACTTTCTCTACCGCAGCATACTTAAAAGTATAGCGGTTTATGATAATGGGTGTTGCGGAGGATGAGAAACTGTTTCTCATCCTCCGCAACACCCATGATGATGTTTTGCTAACAACATAGAAGCCTACATTCTTACACCTAGCAACCCCATTCTAGCCTACTTAGGTTCATCTTACGGTGGACATGTTTCCCTGAAAAGGAATATTTTAAATGTTTCATGGTTTTAGAAATATAGTGCTTTCAAATTTACAATGGGGCTCAATGGCAGACATTGGCACGTCAAAAATCACTTTCACCTAGAAACTCCATTCACACTTTTTATTATTCAGCTTACTGTGGAGAGTGGAGACACATGCTGGAACTTTTTTACTTTGAAATGTTTTATAGTTTCTGAGTTATTTAACTTAAACGCCCAATGCATTCTCTATGGCAATAGCACAAACTTTGGCACGCTACTAGTCCTACATACAAAATGATGAAAAACGAGGATAAAAAAGAAATTCAAAAATTCAAAAAACGATGGGCTATAACCCCTTTTTTTTTTTTTTTCTTCTTTTTTTCAAATCCTCAAAAATGATGAAAAACGGCGTGCTATAGCATGCCGTACGGTATGGGCCATAGCCCATGGTCAAAAATGATGAAAAACGAGGATAATTTTTTTTTCAAAGATTCTAAAAACGATGGGCTATAACCCATGTTTTTTCTTTTTTTCCATTTTTTTCAAATCCTCAAAAATGATGAAAAACGGCGTGCTATAGTATGCCGTACGGTATGGGCTATAGCCCATGTTCAAAAATGATGAAAAAATAGGTTAATTTGTTTTTCAAAAATTCAAAAAACGATGGGCTATAACCAATGTTTAGTTTTTTTTCAGTTTTTTTCAAATCCTCAAAAATGATGAAAAACCGCGTGCTATAGTATGCCGTACGGTATGGGCTATAGCCCATGTTCAAAAATGATGAACAAAACATTTCAAAGTAAAAAGTTCCAGCATGTGTCTCCACAGTAAGCTGAATAATAAAAAGTGTGAATGGAGTTTCTAGGTGAAAGTGATTTTTTGACGTGCCAAAATCTGCCATTGAGCCCCATTATAAAAGTCTCAAATTTGAAAGCACTATATTTCTAAAACTATGACACCTTTCAAAGATTCCTTTTCAGGCAAACATGTCCACCGTAAGATGAACCTAAGTAGGCTAGAATGGGGTTGGTAGGTTTAAGTATGTAGGACTAGTAGTAGTAGCATGCCAATATGTGTGCTATTGCCATTGAGAATGCATTGGGCGTTAAAGTTAAATAACTGCAGGAACTATGACATATTTCAAAGTAAAGAGTTCCATGTATGTGTGTGTGTGTGTGTGTGTGTGTGTGTGTGTGTGTGTGTGTGTGTGTGTGTGTGTGTGTGTGTGTGTGTGTGTGTGTGTGTGTTCACTGAATTATAAAAAGTGTGGTTAGGGTTACACATTTTTTACTCATTTTTTTGATGGGGGTCTGTGGCCAAATATATAATTTTTGGGGTCCTTGACATGAAAAAGTTTGAGCACCACTGATATAGGGATTTTCTAGAATAAATGTTTTCCTGTGTTAACGTGCTCCTTGTTGTATTGATGGCATGGGACAGTGACAGGCACCACCAGATCAATGCTCAGATGGTTTGAGATGCAGCCCCGAATAAAACAGCCCTTTGGATACATTCTTTCTGATTAATGAAATGAAATGGTACCACTCCTGGAATACGAGATGGCTCGCCCCTTTGCCAACTCAGAGTCAGTATTATGACAAACTGGTTCTAAATGTTCTCCTTTGACAAACAACATTGATTCTAAATGTTCTAATATGAGAAATAAGGTAAAAAATAAACATGAAATAAACATGGGGAGAGATATCCGTGCTTTGGGGCGAGATAACCACACTGTGGGGCGAGATATCCACGCTTTGGGGGCGAGATATCCACGGCTTGGGGCGAGACGTCTTTTAGTGGGGCGAGTTGGCAAAGGGGCGAGAAATAGATGACCTGTTACCCCACTCCTGTCATCTGAATTTTAGTTCTGGTAATATTAATCCTCTTTTGCAAATGAAATGCCATGCATTACTCACTATAAACCCATGTACAGTAGGCCTAATATAATTATTTTTCTAGCGACATTATGCAAATGTTTTAGACATAGAGTGCAAGTTGGAGAATGCAGATTTTTAAACTCCAAAGATCATCAGTTGATTAGTAACATAACATTCATCACACAAAATGAATGAATAGGCTTACCAGTTAGCTAAAATGCATTAAATTGTTTTTTCGTACCTTGCCAAGTCCACAACGTACGCTCTCTGGTTATTTATCTTTCTCTGTCCAGACGCCAACGTCTTGATCGCCGACACCGTGTACTGTACACGCGTGGACTAGTGTCACGGTCAGATCAACGTGCGCGTCACCGTCACGGCACGTTTTGCAAGAATCTACTAGCCTACTATACTGACTGAGACTGAGGAAAGGCTGCGACTACACACTAACGGTTTATGACGAGCCAGAGCCTCAAAGTTAGCCAATGGATATTGCACATTTGTTTAGTTTCAAATGAATCTAGGCGTTCATAACTTCAACCAGGAAACTCAAATCATGCCGCAGTTGGCAAGAATGTCAAAGTCAAAGAGATCGCCTCTCTCTTTCAACATAGCCTAATTTTCATGCAAAAGGAGGGCACCGTTTTAAAATTTCAGACAAACCCAGGTTTTGAAGTTTGAGCATCTCTGAAAAGATGTGGTTTGTTGCTTATAGTAAGATAAAGGATGTCACTCGATCTAGATTTCTGTGATTCAAACACGGAGTCACAGACTCAGTTTAATTCGATAGGTCACCGTTGACAATTTTGGTGAAATATACCTGGTCAAACCGTCAAACCCAGAGCCATATAGCTGAGAATTGCGCCATTGAGGGGTCAGAAAACACTATAGCTATGGTACTACGCACTAATGTGCAGTGTTTTGGAGCATATGCGACACCTAGTGGTGATGAGACGAATCAGAATAAACTAAACACCCCACAAAAGTGAGGGAGGTTCGGAAACTTACATTTGGTCGATTATAGGTTCATTCGTGGCTCAAATGCAGAATACATAATGGGCCTTGATATGAATAGGGTTGAAAACCACTGAAGATCAGGTTAACAATTACAGAAATATAATTGCCTGGTGATCGTTGATCACCACCTGGACATATATAGCTCTGTATGCAACGCAGAGCTATGTATGCAAATTAGAGCTATGGACCAGAGCAAACCTGGACATACACACACCGCCTCTGCTCTGCAGTAATGTGACTCAAGTCTCATTTCTCTTCAAAAGCCCTTGTATTGAATATGATGGAATAGGATTACTGTGATTATGGTAAACTATAAGCTCACATTTCATAGGACATACTGTGGGCCTACAACATACCTGTAACTTTTAAACAACCGACATCAAGGTCTCTTATCTAACTTTAATTAGTAAATTGTTCACCTGCAAAAATCTAAGCATTTTGATTGTCAAAGTGAATAAAGATTTATTCTGAAAAGGACGTGCAATATTAATTTGAAATAAAACCAGGGATGTGGTGGACTCTGCTAATGGCTAAACACCTCACACGTTTTAATGTTCTTAATCTAGTTTATTTTGTGGCCAATGTTACCATAAAGATCTTCTAAAAAAGTGTTTTAAGAACATTGCAGAGGCACCCAAATAAATTGCAAATAAAATTACTAACAGCTAGGAAACACAGGTAATCAACAAAATATTCTAAAATAACCTAAAACAATTTACATTTCTGAGAGCGAGTGGTGCATTGTGGTCAAGCCATGTCATAACAGTAGCTGGAAGGCGAGTGGATCAGGACGATGAGGGCAGTTACGTAGTAGAGGAAGAATAACCTTTAATACATCCGCACATTACACATCAACAACATCCAGACATAAGATTTAGATCAGTGTGATCGTCAAACCAAGTTTACACTGGGAACCCAAACTTACATTGTCATCATTATCATTAACAATATCTATGAAGTAAACTTCTTTGTCCATGCCCCTCATGATTGACCTTCGGGTCCGACCCAACCCCATGGGTGACGTAACATTAATGTACACTTCATACGTCGTCCTGTGAGGTCACACCCAAGTCCTTCCATCTGCAGCTCAGGGACTTGTTTTGTTTTGTGGCCCAGTTATAGTTTCTTGTTAATGGTTCTATCAATTGGGTGCAAAGATATCCTGGTGGATTATTCACAGAAATACATGTAGACAGACAGGAGGCAAAAACACGCGAAACATACAGAAAACAAAATAAGAGCGCCATGTGTTCAAAACATGATTGCTGAAGCTGTTGATTTTGGACGGAGTGAATGTTTGGAGTGCAAATTCATGACCTCATCACACAGAGACCTCCCTCCCAACCTTGAGACTTTTATGAGTCTTCCTAGATGAATGGACAAGCATTGCAGTCAGAGGCTGTATTCTTCTGTTTCAGGTCTCTAACAATCTTTCAGTGGTAGCAATGTTTGCCTCAATCTACAATCCAAACATCAACATTACGAATTAAACACATTTTTGGGGCCATCTAAACGACTCACAAAAAGTTTGAAAACTTAACTTGGTTGATTACTTGTCCCCTTTAAGAATACCAATAGGTATTTTATTTTACATCGTTTTTATCGTTGATTAGTCACCTTTACGAGTTACAGCTTGTAAGGACCAGGCATTCATGGAATGATCAACACAGCTAAATGTGTGCGTAGTGCCCCCAAAGAATTTGGCAAATGGTTGGTATTCACCCTTGCTTTGAGTTGCTTATAGGCTAGCCTCTGTACCAGGCTTTCATTTTTGTTGGTGCAAAAATTGAAAGCCTGGAGGAACGCATTGGCCGCTCTGGTCTAAAAGTGGGAGTCAACCCTTCCGGGTGGGCGTCGCTCCAAATGATGTGACGTAGCGCTGCACTAGGGGGAGAGGAGGGGCCGGGGGTGACGGACAGATCGATGAGATCCAATCAGGGCATGCGCAAATCTCAGCCGCGACCCGCCCCTCTAGACCAGAAACCTAACACGTTAGCTCAGGCTACTTATAGGCTAGTGAAACTGTGAATCTAAGGTTTGACCCAAAATAAATTGCAATAGTACTCGGCCATAGCCGTCAGAAATTGCCCAAATGTGATGAGGTCATCACATTTGGGCAAGTGGCTATGGCCGAATTTAGCCCAAGGAGTGTTTTCTGTGCAAAACTAATGCTTGGGAAGGATTCAGAATCATGAAAATAACCACAAATGCCTGGCCGAAAGCTGTACCTTGTTGTAAGGGTGACTCAACGATATAAAATACAACACCAATTGGTATTATTAACCCATTTAGACCTGGTGTAACCTATACGTTTTACCTTTTATGCCGGGAGCTACCTCTGCGTCTTTTTCTTAACAGCTACTTGGCAGCCATTATCAGGCTTCCCCACCTACCATTCGTACGTACTGGTGACATAGTTAAATTTCCGTGACATTCCTGGTGGTTGCATCGGGTGCAAACTTATTCCAAGTACTGTTCCGGCGTTTAGTACCTTGACCAGTAGCCCGACTCAGCTGTGGTCACCACTCACCGCTGTGATGTACCATAGCGACTGCAGCAGTATACTGTCTGTGTAGTGGAAGACTGGAGCGGCCAGCGACGCTGCCACCAGGAGGAGCTGGATGGCTGTGCTCACCTTGCTAAACATGGGTTTGAGCTGGGCTGTTGCTCTCATATAGCAATAGTTTGTTTTTAATAAGAATTTGAAGGTTTTCAGAAATCCTGAGGTTTGGTTTTAGAAGGCGTTTTTAGAATCTGCTTCAGGTCTAAAAAGGTTAAAGGGGAGAAATAATTGACCAAAGTTAATTTTCAAACTTTTGTGAGAAGTTTAGTTGTAAGCAACAGGGAACAGAGATAGGATAGGACAGTAAAAAGCTTTAAGCTTTTATTTACACCACATTGCCCCATAGATTAAGTTATTTTCCTGTTTGCCTGTCGCATGATGGGAAATGGAGTTCCTCCACAGGACGCAGCTGATGGTACCTAGTGGGTAAGGGAGTTACATTTCCAATGTGGCAAGCCTTGATGTGGCCAGGCAGTTCAACATGTAGCCTCCTCAATTCCAGAGCTTAATCACTGGCCTAGCCGCTGCTCACACGATGCATACGTCTGTAGAGCACCCAATAAGTCCTTGTAAGACACATCTATATGTGAAGGCAGGGAACTGTAACAGAGACAGACAAGAGAAGGAAGACTTTTAAGAGAAGGGTGACTTTTATCCACTGGAATATTGAAGTAAGAGTAGCTTACAACATGGAACGTCTGATCTTTAAAATCACTTTCAACCTAGCATCCCAATTTAGGGAATGCCATTATACTGTAGATGACATTTTTCAAAGTTAATAAACAAATAATATCAGAGCTTGTAGATTGGCAATTCTTGTATAAAATAGCTAAGATCTAAGACACAGCAACAGCATACCTAAATCTATTATTTACGCATACATTGAAAGCTGATGACGCCATGATGTATTGAGTATTTTATTCCACTGTGACAACCTTTTAAATGAGAACGATGTCACTGTCAAAGAGTTCAAGTACACTTGTACTTCTGTACTAAATGCATCTTCTAAAAACTGTACTGTACAAGCAGAGTCTCAGTCAAAGTTATACTTTTTAAATTAATGACATAATATACCACACTAGCCTGCATGTGGACATGCACATACACAAAGTATAGGAGGGAGCTCCTGGTTAAATATATTTTTAAACTGCTCCAGCTCTCCCTGCACTGACTCACATGAAACTTACTTCTCCTGCGCATTGCCACACTGACCCTTCCACAAGGTGGCCACTTTGGGCATGGATGGGTATCATGTAAGAGCCAAAAGGTCGCTCACACACACGGACACACACACACATTTCTTACATGAACTCGGTGAGTCTGATGTGCCAGGGGAGGAATCCCAGTGTGCTGTCCACTGAGCCAAACTTCACCACCAGCTCTGGGTCTGGAATATTCTTTGACTCTGAAAAGGAAGCAATATGACTTTTGACATAACAGGAAATACTTTTAAATCTAAAACGGGTAGTCCCAATACTTGATTCTGATTGTCTGGTTACCGTGACGTGACCGGTGTAAATTTCACCGATACCCACACCTTCAATCACTTTATATCATTCACAGCTGATTCTGCGTCTCTGTAGCTGTACTGGGGAAGGGGAGCGCTTGATTGCCTTGCAAACCCATGCCGTGCGGGCGTCTAAGCGCCGCATACGACTGTGGATGTGTGGCTCCAGGCGGCCCCGTAAAGACATCAAGCGCTATTCTCCCGTCACATAGCCTACTTGCAGCAAAACCAAGGAAGCTCTGAGAAGGAAGGGAAGTGGTCACGTGACTGGGCTGCGCCATGACACTTTCATGGACACTTTCATGGGAGCCAAACTCACGAAAAGTGCAATGAATACATGGCAGTGAATGGAGCCGGCTGGACCAGCTCATAACAAACATTATTTATGAACAATTGAGACCTTTTGTGAAGTAATCACTTCTGGAAAATAAGTTAACAGAAGACATATCACAGGTTGTTTTCTAATCACTTACTTTTCGATGTGCACAGAGTGCACACTGCACAGTATATAATTTTATCCGGCAGCAGGTATCGTTTCTGGCTCCGAAGTATCGCGAGATTTTGCTGCCAGACAGGAAACGGTGGGAAGTCTCGCGATACTTTGGTGTGTTCAGAAAGGTACTTTGTGCTCTTTAGATACCATACCTCTATAACAATTACACAGTGTACACATCGAATAACAACACAGCAGACAATAATGTGTTACATGTCTTCTGTTATTTTCCAGAAGTGATTACTTTACAAAAGGTCTCAATTGTTCATAAATAATGTTTGTTCATAAGCTGGTCACTGAGCTCTCATTGACTCTAGTGCATTCTGCCAAACTTCCGGGTAGTTTGGCTCCCACGAAAGTGTCATGGCGCAGCCCAGTCACGTGACCACTTCACTTCCTTCTCAGAGCTTCCTTGAGCAAAACAAGGAAGTGATGTGGCTCACTCTGGTGGCGCAAAGCGTAGCTACTTTCGTGAATTTAATAGTTTTATTAGGTTAATATTGTTTGTAACCGTTTTAGAAAAGCAATAAGCCACCCGAGGCCCCAGCTTACTCGGCTGCGCCTCGGGTCTGCCTACGCCCCCAGCCATTGTAAAATACCCAGGTAAACTGAGACCTCGCATGGCTTATTGCTTTAGTATATATCTGCTGTCGGGGAGAAACCACCTAACCCAAACTACAAAATATTCATTTTTCAGGAAATATATATTTTTTCCAGGAAATTAAGGAAATACATACCGTATCACAATCTAGAAAAATAAGTCAAAATAAATACTTTAATTTGACTTCTGCACACATCATGTCATGTGTAGAAGTCACTTCTTTGATTGCATCGCTTGCCCCCACAGCTTTGTGTGTGTTTGTACCACGAAATGTGATGATTTGATTGGCTGAGCACGGAATGTGATGTATGATGATAAGAGCGCCCTTTTGTCAAATGTCTGCCTATAATGACTAGCAATGCAATAGTTCACATGGTTAATCCCATCCCGGTGGATGGCATTTTGTGCCTGGTCACCCAGAGTTGTGCTAAACACAATTATGCAGAATAGATTATTTGCTAGTTCAGGGCAGGCTAATAATTTATCATTACACAACAAAAGGAAAAAAGCTAATTAATATAATGACTTGACCCTGAGATTTTATCAAATGCACCCCTAACTTTAGAGAAACAGACACTGATTGTAAAGGAATGTCTATGCCCCAATGTGTGTCTCACACACACACACACACACACACACACACACCTCTCAGTAGTGCATCTAGCATGGAGACATTTATGTCTTTGGAGCGCCTCTCTTTTTGTTCCACGGAACGACACAGCTGCTGGGCTGCTGAAACGATGCTCTGCTTCCCATCGGCTGGTGACAGAACCTTCACTACCGGCTGACAGGATAGCACTGAGGAACACAAAAACACACACATGACATTACAAATATAATATACCCAGACTGATTGTCTCTTTTTTATACAACATTGAACTAAAATGGAGCATGTCACTTGCATCATGCCAACAGCCTGATAGCTGTAGGAGGCATATTTTAGATTAATCACCGACTATCCATTACTGAACCGAATTCACTGTCCAGCATGGAACAATTGACTTCACCATCCCTTACTGAACTCAATTCATGTTCCATTAAGGAATTGAATTAACGATCTGCCACTGAATTGAAAGCACTATCCATCACTGAACTGAAAAATTCACTGTCCATCCATCACTTTATATCTATTTTCTGTAGTGGTCCTGGTGTTTGAAAATGCTATCATTATTATAATAAGCTCAGCTTGAGTGACTTATTGCGGACACACATGTACTTGCTAATTGTATGTAACTGTCGGTAATCCTAACCCCTCCCTAAAATGGTCCTTAACGGGTGAGAGCCAGCGACATTATGTTGTCGTGTGTCCTCCCCCCCCCCCCGCTTCCATTTGTCCCTCAAACAGATAGTACAAGAGCACACATTGCAAAATAACTGTTGTTGAACTTTAGACTTTCCAACACACTGTTGATGACTGTATGTGAGCTTTTATGACCAGACCCCATGAATAACATTTTACCAAGATGGACCAGAATTTTTTCTATTTTATTTCAGTCCAGATGAGTCGAAAATCTTTTTTTATTCACATCCCTAATTAATATTTGTAATTAGAGTTACAATGCCATTTTATTTAGCTGTAGTTTTAATAAAAATCACACCGTGTGAAGTGAGGGGCGCTAATATATTAAAGTCTAACTCATGTTGATTAGGTGATGTAATGGTGATGTGAAACAAACAGTGCCAACACAAACGCCATGCCATTAACAATAAAGAGACAATATGACGTAATGAGGGACAATATGACGTCAATTTTCCCTTCATTGTTAAAGGCGTTTTTAAAACAAACATTGAACTAAAAACAAACATTAAATCTGTATATTGAGGAGCTAGCGCTCCTCAAAATTATTATTTATTTTTTCCATTTCCACTTTAGATAGATGCAGATACAGATTGAGAGACAGTTTGGGGGGAGGGGGGCCATATGACATAGGTTATGATGAGCTACATTCATCTTGACATACATGGGTATTTTTAACCACTATTGGACTTACAGATGAAGTCCAGGAAAGGCATTTTGCCCTCAATACTGCCTGTATATCATCTGACAAATTCAGTAGCTGAGGGACAATAGAGCTATTCCACTATCAGGGTTGAACACATGGGCTGTAAGCAGACACTTCTCCTAGTCAGTGCATATTGGCTGACATAATTCCATCTCCATTAGCCCAACCCTTCCCCATATTAGTTATTTCACACGGGCATGATGGGAGCCATACAAGCAGCTACTGTAGAGCTAGTCTTCTAATAATAAAATAATAATAATAGCTCAAATTTATATAGCGCTTTTCTAAATACCCAAAGAGCTTTACATAGGAACACTAGGAACAGACTTTATTAAGAAGAAATCACACACGTGTGAACTGAGTGGTGCAATTCCCCCCCCCCCCCTCTCTCTCTCTCTCTCTATCTCTCTCTCTCATTAGAGTCACTACCTCTCTCACTCTCTCTCATTAGAGTCACTACCCCTCTCACTGTTTCTGGCGCCCCCTACTGCTATTTTTAAGTCACATACTCATGCTCACACAGACACACAAACAAGTACGAGACACACACACAGACACACACACAGACACACAAACACGTACGAGGACATTGCAAGCTGGTTGTAGGAGTGGTTGCACCACTCAAAAAACAAACAAAACATTCTCCCTCTGAAACGAGATGTTCAGGTCTAAACTGACAGCTGAGAAGAGTAGCTGTCTACAAAGGGTATTCTAGCATGGTGCCCGTTGCCATAGAACGCAGCCCACAAAAACATCGGAGAGAAAAGAAATTACCCTTTCACATCTGGAGGGTGTAAGTGGAGACATTGACAATATGGACTTTGGGGTAGTTTCTGTCCCATTGTTCCAACATATCATTTTCTGCATTTGACCAACTGTTCTATCTATGTCAGTTACTCGTCAGACGAGCCACCAGATGAGCAAAACTTGTCTGGTGGGTATTAGGTGGCAAAAGTTGGGCAATGACTGAGTGATGATGCAACACATGGCTGAAGAGATTCTGTACCATATTTCCATCCATTTGTTTCCAGAACATGCTGATGAACCAATTATCCATCAGCAACTAGGCTATACATTTATAAGTGTGGACAGCTTGGTTATAATATGTTTCCTTGAGGCATTTTGATTGTGTATAAATACTTAATGTACGACATTGTAGCCAAAAGCAAATGAGCCAACAGAAAGATTTCTATTCTAGGATTCAATTTTGATAGCCTCCATCTTCTAGAGTAAAAATAGCCTTCTCTTTTGCTTAAACGAACAAACAGGTGGGATCAGAATTCTCACACACAAAGGACTGGAATACACACCTCTTTAACGCTGAAGGTATTAGGTATACAAATGAACTCATAATGGTTAATGTTTAGTCGTTTACAGTTTCAGAGTTAAACAGGAACGTTGTAAGATCTAGACTAGCACTAGGTCTTAGTATGCCCTTGTGTCTCTCCACTGTCCTCTCATCCTTAAAATGAGAGGACAACAAATAAAGAAGGATAATTCAATCTAATTATTAATTTATTATCACGCGAAACATTGCCAAAATAAAATGGCTGTCCATCTCTGTTCATGCTTGCATTCACACCTCCAGTAAAGGCTCATACATAGTCTGGATTTTCGGTGGTTAGGTGACCACCGAACTACAACATGACGTCACGAGCCGCGGTGAAGAGCAAACCACCGCCCCTCTCTCTGTTTTTACTCACCACCGCTCAATGTTATTTAAGCTCAGGTGGTCACCTCACCACTGAAAATTCAGACTATGAATGAGCCTTAAGTCTCAGTCTGGACACCAGTCTTACCCAAAAGTCTCTCCATTGTTTGCAAATGGTATAGAACATTTCAGTTTGGCTTTCAACTGCCTCCAAAATAATTTGACCACATTTCTTCAATCCTATCATCCATAGACTGGCTTCCTATCTTTTAGAATCGTTTTAAAATGTTTACTAATCATCTTCAAGGTCAGGTCTGGTCAAGCTCCAACCTACATTTGTGAACCACTTTCGGCCTATGAACAAACGTGTAGCCTGGGCTCTTCAAGCAAAGCACTGCTCATCATTCCAAAGTTCAAGTTAATGCCCAGTACTCATAATTCCCATTTATTTACCATGTTTATTTACCAGTCTCTTCCGATGCCGTTGGTTACTCTGACTCTGAGTCTATACTACATGTGTATTTAATTTCTTTATTTTGTAACGCTGCTTTTGAGAAGTGCTATACATAGAACGTGAATCATTATTATTGTCAATCAAGATCGAATTTGAACTTTATGAAAATCAAAACTGAGCTTCTATGTGATACCCACACTGACTACAACTCGACAGCCAAAAGGTTAAGGGCCGGACCTCACAGCAAAGATATTATCTTGCCATATCCTCTACTATCAGAGGTGCTTATTAACAGATGTTGCGTAATACGATTACTGAATCAGACAGTATAAAATGTAATATCTTGGACATCCATAAGGTTACTCTTGTATCTGTGATTATGCAAAAGAAAGTTACTGTCACTGTACATGGGATACATTAGAGTAGAGTATGTCGGGAATACCGGAGAACTCGCCAGTTTACCAAGTCGCCACGGTGAAGATTCTTCATCAATGTCTTCATTGTTATGCATGCTGTCTTCCTCAGTGTAGTATGTCAAACTCTCAGATGTTATAGTTAATTTCCAAAGTAATCAAATTATTTTGTGCAATTAAATGGTCAGCTAGCTAGATGATAAAAAGGTGAGTATGTGAATACCAATGATACGAAGGCCTACCATCTCAGGAATTGTTTACTAATTACATTGTTTCGGTTTCGGTACTTTGGTGTTTAAACTTTTAGCATTCCTACTTTCTCTAGTATTAACTCTAAACAACTATCTTTTCTCTCTCTCAATTCAATGCAATTTAAATTAAGGTGAAGTAAAACTAGAATGCACTAAATCGCGGAGAGTTGGTAAACTGGCGAGTTCTTCGGATACCCATGTCGGCTTCTCTGAGTGAGAAGTGAAACTAGCCTCATACTGGAGGACACCAAATCCTAGATGTAGAACAGAAAAATCAAGTGAAAAACTGAAAATCAAATGGCATTTCAGCCTTTCTGTGTGGAGTTTGCATGTTCTCCCCGTGTCCCCTAGGGTAGGTATCCTCAAACAAAAACATGCAGTAATCCTGGTCTCTAAACTACCTACCCCTGGCCAGCCAGGGCACCTGATGGAGGGAAAAGGAACTGGTCGGAATAACGTGTACTTCCACGCTACGTCCGGCCGGGGAAACTCCCCCCTGTCAGGTGAAAAGAAGCAGCTTGGACTCCTCATGCATAGAAGGAAGCATGAGGTTAGTCCTCTGCCCCCTCAGGTTGGCAGAGGAAGTGTAGCGCCCAGGATTACATTAGATAATTGACACTGGGTGAAAATATTGGTTACAATTAAATAGAAAAAAATGGCATTACCTTGGTGCTGGTGCTTGTCATTCCCATTGCTGAGGAACTGCATGTTATATTTAGAAGCCTCTAGGCCCAACAGGTCCTGTTGTTGCCTCTCTATCTCCTCCAGGAGGCGAGAGTTGTTCTTCTGGAAAACTCCTGGCAGAAGAGAGTTATTTTCACAAGAGCTATTTAGACATTTAGTTGACTGAAGGGACTTACTGTACATCAAGAACTGAGCCAGGAAGCTCTGGGGCCAGTCCACTCCATACAGATTGTGGAAAATTAAGTAATACACAATAACATGTTTGGAGATTATCTGGGTTAGGGGCCAATATGTTAATGTTGTTATATGGCATAAATTATGTCTTTTTACTAGTTTTAAAGGTACCATAACCAGGAGAAAACTAAGTAACTAACATTTTGTTTTTAAATTACCATAGCCTATGTATTGTGAAAAAGTGTGTTATTTATAATGTACATGAATAAAAGTCCAAGTTTATTATCAGGTTTCAGTTTTTGACCTATTATTATAGTATCATCCTAGTACCGTATCTTATATTTACCAGTGGGTCTGGTATTGTTACCAGTTGAAATAGTGTGGCTGGTATTGTTTACTATTCACCTTTAATCTGGCACATTTAATCTGTTTCGCCAAACACACTTCTCTCATATCATGTGTTCCACTTCCATTCCACTGACCATCTGATAGCCAGTTTGGTAGATTTTACTTAGGTAAAGGTTACTATTAGTCATGGGGCTCATGCCAATAAATCAGCTTATGAGTGTCAGAAGATGAGAACAGAAACACATGTATGGATGTTTGTGGCCTTACTAGCCTAGCCTATAGGAACTTGTTTAAGAACAGTGTGTCTATATGTGATTCTAAGATGGGGTTCAAATGTGCCAAATCAGGTCTATTGTTTCATTCTGTAGTTGTAAATTGTTTTCTAATCTCTGCGAGAACAACAAACATTAGCACAAGTCTAAGTTATGCATATAGGAAAATGAACACTGGAAGCTTAATAACTAGTAGACACATACTGTGGAACAAATTAACTTTGTTAGTCATAGTAAAGAGGAACTACTGTCATGTTACTGAAATGTCCCAGCCAGAGTCAATGTGTGTGTAGCCGGGGAAATCTCAATGTCAAATACAGCCTGAAAAAACAATAGTCAAGATAAACCACAATGCTACTGTAATGAAGGGCAAAGTAGCTTTCAAGAATCAAGAAACAGCAAAATGTTGGTGTGACATGATTCACAACTAAGATTGTGCAACAATTGTAAAACAGCAATAAAATAAAGCAATACTTTGAGACACGTATAGAAGCTTTACAGTGAAAGCTGCGGAAAATAAAGGGACAGGGTCGTGCTTGGCAGCATCCATATGCAGCTGTAAATTCCAGATATTTGTGAGGAAATCTGTTTTTGCAGTAAATCACTGTCGATTCTCAATTGGGTAAATGGGTCATGCCGATATGGGGCCTCATAACTTTAGCCAAGTGGTGTGTCATTCTGCAATAAATAAGAGGTTAGCTAAGGTAACCGTAATGTTAGACATGAGCGCCATTATTGTACACGTATTGGTATTGAAGAGGATGGCCCTGTGACTGTGCTGCAAGTGCACACAAACCAGAATGAATGTATACATTTTGTATTGTAACTCGGACAGTGTATTACAATCTCAAGAGTAAATTCATTAACAAATATTTAACTGGGTAAGTAAAGCCATGATTCAGGTTAGAAATGTAGGAATGTAGTAGCTCTGGTCCAT
This sequence comes from Protomyctophum parallelum, assembly GCF_964188405.1. Lineage (NCBI taxonomy): Eukaryota > Metazoa > Chordata > Actinopteri > Myctophiformes > Myctophidae > Protomyctophum > Protomyctophum parallelum. The sequence goes on from NC_139717.1 coordinate 30,086,324, forward strand.
AGCCTAATGCCGTTAGAACAGAGCTAGGAGGAATATATGATACAAATATAGATCTAGACATTAGTACAAGCCCACTTCTTGTAAACAGAACAACCGCTGGCGGAAAAACAGAAGCTGGAGCTAGCTCTGGTCCATAGCCTTGTTTTACTGCTTAGCTGGAGCACATGACCGTGGAGTGTAGGGAGACGGGGCGGGGAGGTGTATTTCCAATAAATTAATTTGAAACATAAAGAAAAGCATAACGCTCACCTTGGCTATCGTATACACTGATATACGATATGCCGACGGCCATGCACCAGACCACGAGGTTGGCGATGTCCGTGTAGCTCAGCTCCTCTTCGGCTATCAACAAGCCGATGTGCAACGGCAGCTTCTCCAGAGCTTTGCCGTCGGCGGTGCACCGCACACGGCGACCGCCCGCCGAACGCTTCCCCTGGCCGCCGGCCCCGCCGGCCACCGGGGTGAGTTTCTTGTAGTGGTCCGGGAAGCCGGCGAGCGCTATGGGCATGAGGAGAGCCGCGACCGCCCGCTTCCACCACGGCCGCGCGTTCCAGTTCCGAAGCCGCAGTCGGAACCAAGTGACGAGCGTCCTGTGGAGGTGAAGGAATACATGCAACACCCGCCACACCAGCTCCCAGATGAGCGCCATGACGAGGGAGCTGCAGTCCGTTCCCAGGACCCCACCCACCGCTTTCCTCGCTAAAGAGTGTCAAAGGATAGCGGGTTAGAAGTCGCAACAGAGCCACATGTCAGTTCGGTAGTAAGTTGTGACGCATACATACGCGGCTAATCTACTTTAAGGTTTGAGCCATTTAGCTTCGCTGCCAAGTTCCATCTCAGTCCCTCGGCTGCCATCTTCATTCATCTGTCAGCAACCCTTCACCCCTGAACCCGGTGCGTGGTCATGCGACTGTGGTGACGCATGTGCCGATCTACAAGCCCATGACGCATGGTGAAGCGACGCCCTGTGGGCTTGTAGATCGTCAATTTATTTTGTTGCGCGACTCCGTCGTACAACGAATTATATATCAGGGCAGCTGTAGCAGTGACGTTGTGTTATGTCGCCCTCTAGTGTGTACCATCATGTCCAGTAGGCTAGGTTTTCAACTGATTGTGAACCAGGGACTACCACCCTGACTTTCAACCTGGGGACCACCTGTTGTGTTTGATGGGATATGGGCTAAGATTAGTGCTTTGGTAACACTTGCTAATTGCTATGCAATGCATGCACCCCATGTCTGTTTCTCAATGGATGGTCCACGGACTACTGAGGTGGTCCATCTGAAAATGTTTTAAAATATAAATATAATGCCTTTGTTAAACTTATTAAAATGTTTAAATAATACAGTATTTCAAATGTTGTCGAGAGTGTGGTCTAGCCAACACCAACTCGGGATTCCTGGATCGCTCCCCTCCACAATTTCCTATCCAACATCAGGTTCTTGAGCTCTGCAGTGTTGTCAGCCAAGCTGTCGCGCCGCAGCACGTCTACATAGGTGGTACGCCTCTTTCCCCTCCTGGCTTTGCCCTGGGTTGGCTCCCATAGGGTCAATTTACTTCTGGGTGCCTGATGCAGTGCCCTGCCAGCCTCATCCTTCTCCCTCTGACTTTGTCCGTGACCCATGGTAGGTCCCCATAGAGGTCCACATTTCTGATGCGGTCCGTCCATGTGACACCTAGTGCCATTCGTAGCATTCTTGTGTAGACTCACTCAATCCAGGGCTTTTTCCTGTTGTATTGTAAGGGTCCATGTCTCGGCCCTATACAGCAGTGCTGCAGTACTGCCTCAGTAACTATGAACAGCCTCTTAAGGTCTTCTCCCATATCTGATTTCCACACTCTCCTCATCCCATACTGGTTAACAAGCTTAAAGCTATTGGTTTTGATAGCACATCAGTGAGCTGGATGCAATCCTACCTGGAGGGGAGAGAACAGATGGTGGAGGTGAACGGAACACTGTCCCCTCCCCTCCCAGTGAGCTGTGGCGTCCCACAAGGAAGCATACTAGGGCCTTTACTGTTCCTAATTTATGTTAACGACATGACTTCAGCTTGTGACTGCAACTTGTTCCTGTTCGCAGATGACTCAGCACTGCTGGTCTCGGACAGGAACAAACTGCAGGTTGAAAAGACCCTCAGCTCTGAACTCGGTAGAATCTGCACCTGGCTCGCTGATAACAAACTATCCTTACACCTGGGAAAAACTGAATCCATCCTCTTCGGATCAAATAGTAAACTCAGCAAGGCAGATGGCTTCTTGGTTAGAGTGGGTGACAATATTATCACACGAAAAGATGAAATTACCTACCTAGGTTCCATCCTGGAGGCCAATCTTTCCGGTGATAAAATGGCCACCAACGTAATCAAAAAAGTCAATCAAAGAACAAGATTCCTTTACAGGATCTCCTCACTGGTCAGCAAAAACACCTTGAAGACCTTAACAGGAGCCCTCGTACAAGGTTTCTTTGACTATGCATCCACCTCTTGGTACCACAGCACCTCAAAGGCCCTTAAAACAAGGCTCCAGACCTCCCAAAACAAACTGGTCAGGCTCCTACTTGGCCTCACCCCCCGAACCCACCTCACCCCTGCCCACTTTGACAGGCTGGGATGGCTTAGGGTCAACGACAGAGTACAGCATCTTGCAATGGGTCTGGTCCACAAGATTCGATACACCACCAAGATACCCATGTACCTGTCTAAATACTTCCTTAATGTAAACGAAGTCCACACCCACAACACCAGAGGGAGTGCAACAAACCATGTACAACCCAGATTCGGCACAAACAAGGGACTAAATTCTTTTCGCTCCTATGCCACCAAAATGTGGAACGCCCTACCAACAGTCATTAAGACATGTGAATCCCTTGACTCCTTCAAAACCGCTCTCAAAGGGCACCTACAGATGGCTGCAATTCGAAACTGGCCTCTGTAAAATCTGAATCCCCCCCACCCCCCCCATTTTCCCTCACTGTATATTGTATCTTTTCCCTTTTTTGCTTCCCATATGATGAATTCCTGTTCTGTACTTTAGCTACATAGAAATGTCTATTTGTATGTCTCTAAATGTCTGTATGTCTTTAAATGTTTTGATGAATTGAACAATGTGGACCCTGTTGTAAACAAGTGTAATGCTTAATTGGGTTGTCCACTCACAGTTGACAGTCTTTGTATTGAGTTTGTGCTTAAAATGTACTGTAAATTCTACAAACTGTTAATAAATATTTCAATCAATCAATCAAAACCGTGCAAGGCTTTCCAGGCAAGTGCTCTCCGAACCTTCAGATCCTGTTTAGTTGAGGCAGTCCAGGCCCCGAGGTACTTGAAGTCCTCGACTCGCTCGAGCAGCAACTATTGTCTGCAGTGGCAATGGTTTTGTCCTCGGTTTTGACTGTCATTACCTTTGTTTTCTTGGCATTGAGCTTGAGGCCGATCTTCCTGCATGCACTCCTTTTCTACTGCCAGTAGTAGCTCCCTTGTACAGTATGTACCGTAAGAAAATATTTTAATTAATTGCTAATAAAAAGATTGAAATTAAATCATGACTGTTAAGGGCTTGATTTAATATACGTGCAACAAATGATATCAAGCTGAGGCTTTTTTTTAATCCCACGATTTTGCAACCCAGTTTTTTCACCCAGTGCCAATTATCTAATGTAATCCTGGGTGCTGCACTTCCTCTGCCAACCTGGGGGGGCAGTGGACTGACCTCATGCCTCCTTTCTATGCATGAGGAGTCCAAGCTGCTTCTTTTCACCTGACAGGGGGGAATTTCTCTGGCCAGACGTAGCGCATGGAAGGAACGTGTTATTATTCTTTCCCCTCCATCAGGCGCCCGGCTGGCCAGGGGGAGGTAGTTTTAGAGACCAGGATTACTGCATGTTTTTGTGAGGGTACCTACCCTAGGGGACACGGGGAGAACATGCACACTCCACACAGAAAGGCCCTTTCGCCAACCCCACCTCGGGTATGGGCACTGATGATGTGCCCACAGTGTCCCCAGCAGGAATCGAACCCAGGACCTTCTAGCTGTGAGGCGACAGCACTACCGACTGTGCCACCGTGCCCCTAGGCAGAGGCATTATTTAACTGAAAATAATGCTCCAGAGCCGAAAAGATTATTATTATTATTATGAATTAATTTATTTTATTTTTTGAGAACCACACTGATCTATTCCTATCCCACGGTTAACCTTATTCCATTCTTACTTTATCCAACCTTCCATTAAACTCAGCAGGTTGACAGTACAGTACTCAGATGAGGATGATGACATGATTATATGGGTACATTTGATGACTCAATCAGGCAAGCTGGTACACTTACCCTTCTTGAGATTCTAACTCTCTTTTCTAATTTCTTAACCTCAGACTTCCCAGTAACTGACAACAGTGTCGCACTTCCATGGAACAGTGCACAAGTTTAGTGCACTGTTCCATGGAAGAAAATAAAAATCACACATGTGTGAAGTGAGTGGTGCAACTCCGTGTGGGGGTCCCCGGAACATACAGACCCCCAGGAACGCGCCCAGGGGGCCGGGCCGATTCCGGCGAGCCGCCCCACGTCCGAAACGGTTGAGACAGAGTTACCGTGTGGGGGTCCCTCTACTGTACTGTACTGTACTGTCACCCCAGAAATAATCATATATACAGTTAATATGTGTGTGTGTGTGTGTTAATATGTGTGCGCACAACAACCATGCTGTTTTCGTGCTCAGACCCAGGCATCCACTTTGCTACATTACTAAATGCATGGTCAGGGACCACATGCCTAGTGGTCCCTGAAAACCCCTGCCCTAGGCTATATCTATCAATTAACTACATAAAAATATATTCATATAGAAAGCCAATTGTGTATTTTATAAAGAACAGTTATAGTTTATCATATTAATATGCTGTCTGACCCCAGTAATGCATTAGAGCAAAATACATTAAATTGTATAGCAATCTCTATGCAGGACATGTAGCCTAATATTTATGTTTAATTATTATTATATAACACATTGTGTATGCATTCAAATCCATTTTTAGTGATGGAACATAATCTGTAACGTGAAAAACACTGAAATTCGGTGAATATCATGATTTAATTCGATTTCTGGGCATCAGAATATACCAAGAAAATAATTCACAAAGACAATGCATCCCGTTTTAAATGGTGCTTTTATTGCAATGTGTTGCATTCTCACATTCATGGATGTTATAGATTTGTTAGTCAAAGCATCATTTCTTCAAGGTCAGCATCCTCACCTTGGAAAAAAGCAGAGGGACCAAATGCACGAGGTGTCAGTGTTTTTGAGTGTAGTCGGAGAAGTGTGTGTAAACTTTTAAAAACTAATCCCAGTTTGAGCAGCCACGTACATATGAATGAACAAACCTCCAAAATATGGACAAATTACTTTTCAGTAGATGCAAAAAAAGAAAAGAAAAGAAAAAAAAGTTTGTTTCTTTAACCAGCAAACAGAGTTTTGTGTTTGTTTTATCAGCCTACAGGGCTCTCATTCCCTGCAGGGACTGGACCCAGCCTGAGACTGATTGTCTACGACATTCCTAAGATCCACACACCTGAACAGAGGCGAGAGACAGAGACAGACAGAGAAAGAGGGAGAGAGAGAACATAACATGCATAAAAGTCTCCCACATGAACATCATTCATATTGTCCCGTTATAGCTGCTCCAAATTGGTGCCTCTTTAAAAACAAACTTTACAAAGTGTAATATACAAAACTGGACAAAAACGAGTAAAATGTATAATATATATTTATTTATATTAATTTGTACAGGGGAGAAAGTGGAACCTTGGTCTTTTTTTCTCTCAAGCTCTCCAGAGGAAGCATAATTGCCCAACCCTAAAACACAAAGGAGGGAGATACTGTAATAAGCCTTCTAAATCATTGCTTTACCACATCCAACCTCAGTTCCAATAAGGCAGCACATAAAAATACTTGAAAAATATTGGATCAGCGACCCGATTGCTCCAGTAAGTAACTCACATACAGAAAGGATGGGAAGTGTTAAAATACCTGCTTTAGGAATGAGTGGGGATTAGGCCTAGTACTAAACATGTATAGGCCTAAGCATATACAGTGCACCATTACCACTGTCCACTGCTGAATTAATTATTCAGTAGTTCTCAACTAGCTTTGTACTGGGACCCACATTTGGCAATGACCGTGGCGTGCAGTAGGGTACAACAGACCAATTTACACTTTAATACTTTCCAATTCCATTAAAGCATATGGTGACAACTGTTTGGGTTTCCCAAAGACTGCAGTTGAGAAATACACAACATATATTCAACTGCCAATCAAACGACGACATGCCATCTATTTTTGCTGTTGAATTCATCAATGGAAATTATACCAGCTTCAAAGAGCATCGTCCTAGCTTAGTCACTTAGTTAATTCTCTATGGATTTCACCTTTTTGCACAGAGCAACACTTCAGCCTGGCATTGGTGCAATGCTGTATAACAATAGGCAGAACATGATTATGACAGTGTGAGATGACAACTAGGTTAGTATGTTGTCATTTCGATCAGTGCACAAAGTGTTAGTTAGCAGAAGCACAGTCTCGACTAGCCAGACAGATGCGTCCACCTTAGTTTAAGGGAAAACACGCTGAGGGGTAGAGATGCATCGCAGAGACCTAGTGGTCATAGATGGAACAGAGTGGAGCATGGGCCATTAAAGCAGAGCTAAGTAGGAATGTTCAATCGCTAAAGCTGCAGGACATTAAAAGTACAACTAAACCCAAATCTATAAGTGAAGTCTTGACATCTAAAGCTGAAAAGCAGGGTACTGAATTGGTGATCTGCTACTGGCTGGGACACCAAACCGATGTCTATGGGCAGACATCGCTTTTAGGCTAACATCAAACCCAGTCAGTAGTAGACAGTTTGCACCCATCTTTTCCCCTTTAGTATAAGTCGCCACACAGATTTGAGTTTGTAGTTTTGTTGCACTTAAGGTGAAGCTTAGTATATACTAAACAAGGGGAAAAGGAGACGTGGAGGTCACCTGAAGAAGATAGGCATAGTTTTTATACTGAGAATCAGCTGGCAGGCAGAGCAAGACAGAGATAATTTAATTACATAGAAGTTAAAGCATGTACAATTTCTCAATCATCATCTTGGATGTATGATATCCCTTACAACCAAGTTCTTTGCGAGAAGATCATGACACTTCAAGGACTTCTCATTAAAGTAACACAACTGACTAGTGACTAGTTTACTTTCTTTATACATTCAGGGGATATCTTTTCTTTACTCAATCTCCAAATTGTGATCCGATTCAAACAGTAGACTTCTGATGGCCTCTTTCCTCCAGTAAATTCAATATAAAGTGCAAAACTAGATTGTATTTGCAAATTCCTGGAATAATTTTGATTAATATTGTACATATGTAAAAAAAGTCATGTAAAATACAGTAAACTTGTTTTTTCTATAAAGATAAGAAAGTCCTTAACAAGGTCATTATCATTAAACAGTAAAGGAGCAATCTCCTCTGCAGAAAATATATACAAGAGGCACCTCAAATTTGGTAAAAAGTATTCACCTAATGAAATGAACTGAACTTTTTCACAATCAGTTTTATAAGTGAGATTAATAGTTGAGAGAAGTCAAAAGATTATCAATAACCCAAATCAAAAGTCAATGATGGGTAAAATGGATGATCCCATCTCTGGGATCTTTTTATTATATATTTGTTTATGATTATGAAAAGAGGTAATAATTAACTACAACTAACTTGACTATGAAATTACTGATTTTTGATTCAAGACCTGGAATTTACTGAGCCAAATCCATGTGAAGAAATGCTTGTTTTTAGTAAGGTGCATAGCTAGCTGTTGCAAGTTCTTTTTTTTCCTGCAAATACTGATGCCACTTCGGGCTCAAAGGAGCGGTTTTGTGTTTCACTATGGAAGTGACTGGCAATGGGGGGATGGGAAGGGATATCTAAATGAAGCTAACTTTGGGATCGACTATGTAATACAATATGATATTATTGATAGGCCACTTGTCAGGGTGGGTTACAAGACTAAAGTACTTAGGACAAACAAATGCACAGCATCAATGCATAGAATACATTTGCAGAGGGATATACCGTATAAGCTACATCTGGGAAATTTAGGGATTGGGTACCATGAACTCTTTCAAATACAACTGAAAGGGCCGCTACATTATGTCTTGTTGTCCAATGATGATGAGGCTTGCATATGATCTACAAACATACTGAAGCTTTGGTCATTTACTTTTGACAAATAAAAAATAAAATCAATCGGTCGGTGTGAAAAACTAAACTAAAATCAACAAACAGAAAGCCCTCTCACAGAACATCACAACTCAGCCAGGCAATGCTTCTCCAGAAAACCAAGGCTCCACTCTCCCAAGATCTGCTTTTAAACTTTTTTTTTTTCCTTTTTTTTGACAACAGAGAAAATTAAATAATATGGCCTTTTTTCTGTCTGTTTGTTTTAAATTAACCCGTACAAAAAGCCAGTCCACACTGCTTCTCTCTCAGTAAAATCACATTCAGCAGTCGTCGCTTACAAAAAACAAAACAAAAACAAAACAAAACCATTCTCTGGCATTTAAAGAGTTAGGACTGAACACCCACAGTTTGGCTGTGCAGGGTCGAGAAAGTAGAAAGAAGGAGAAATAAAACAAGGACATAGAACGCCAGATATACAGTATTAATCACGTACACACATACACACTCGCTGATAGTCATATACATACATACATCAGAGAAATAGAACATAAAATAAAATAAAAAAATAGAAAAAATAAAACATGATGGAGGCAAGTAGTTATTTTACCACAAACTTGGAGCACTATGTTTTTTTTTTTTTTTTTTTTTTTTTTTGTCGATTCTGAACAAATACATATTCACATTTGTCTGTTATATACATTATGGTAACATCTTGAACCAATGTTAAAAAATATTTATTCTTGTACCTGTTAACTGTAGTGAGGAGGAACTGTCTTTGCCAACTACCGGCTCTTGCATAAAAATAACGTCTAAATGGTTACATGTGCATCGTTTTGTATTTGGCATGTATTCATCACACGATCAGTTCTGACAAGAGTTGCTGAACATCTGCGTTTTAACAGGGTGACTATATATACAGGCGACTATATATATATATATATATATATATATATATATTATATATATGAATGCCTATTCCAACGGCGAAGAGAGGGAGGTGAAGGGAGGGCATATTACAATATGCATGAAAAGAAACAACTTATCTTTTCAAACAAACAAAATAAAAAAATAACACTTAAGTGAGTGAGTGAGTGAGGCGGAATCATCAGTTAGAGTAGACACACACAGGCCTACGCTGAAAGTGTCCTTCCAAAATACATTCTGTCCTTTTTCGCGTTGCTTTTGTGTCTTTTGAGGTGTCTAAATATTTACAAACAGACCAAACAGTGGCGCAGGACTGTCTGACCCTGAAGCCTCATTTATACTGTCATACGACGATGTGTTGTGAGCTTGTAGAACAGCTAGTTTCAGCACGCAACATCGCCATAAGATGGAGTATAAATTATACATCACACAGCTCTTTCAGCTAGGGAAAGAAAAGATCAAAAAGAGCTCTTAATTCTGTACGTTATGAGGGTACAATTAATAGCATACTGAGGTAATGAAAAGGTGCTCTAACGTATCAACTATTGATTATATATATATTGACATTTCTCTAATCATAAATATGTACAAAAGGAGTTATAAAAATAAGTGCAACTGCAATGCAACACTCGAATGACCTTAAAACTGACATCAGCAATGATCGGTATAGCGTTACCAATGGATCTGCTTGAGTTGTTAAGGAACTGCATGAAAAAGAGGATTCCTGCTTTTTAAGGGTCAAATTGCAAAGCAAGTTGGGGGGGGGGGGGTGGACTGTTCATGGGCCACGCGCTCGCACACACACACACACACACACACACACACACACACACACACACACACACACACACACACACACACACCCCTGTACACAAAGTGGTTCTCAAATCACAACTGTTGTTGTTGGCTGGTATATTTCCTAAGGTAAGGGGGCTTAACAGGCAGGATGTTGATTTTGTGTACAGTCCCCCCTGTATTTGGGTGAAGTTGCACACTTTGTGAAAAACTGAGCAGCCAATTATTCCACCAATAGCTATGTTTCCATCCATTTTCTCGTCTATTTTAAGTGGACTTTTCAAACTTCGCTACATTGGAGAAAATCTCTGCCAGAAAAAAATGAAATTGTCCTTCAAAGGGTAGAGTAGTACTGCTGGGCAAATTGACAGAGGAAACACTGTTGCATTGTTATTTATCTGGCAGCAATAAATAGTTGCCTTTGTTTGCATCCATTCATCACTTACACTTGCCACCACAAGTGACTGGAATTACTGTTTTGCGATACTAAGGAAGATCAATGAAATGTTCCATTTCCATTCAGCCATTGTAATGCAGTATATTGTAATTTGCATAAAATACTTGGATGGAGATCTAGCTACTAAAGCCTTAAGGTTATAATTTGAGCCCCGTATCAGTAGATACCAAAGAAAGAAAAACAATCAATCCAAAAACAAAACAAAACTAACATTTCATCTTTTCATATGCATCAAAATATTAGTGTACAGTATATTCATTTGGGAGTGGGGGGCCCATTGCAAATGCAACAATAGCTTACTTTGCAACCAAGGTCTGGTCAGGGGTTTGAATTATTCTCTTTACTTTACTAAAATGTGTATTACATAATTCACACACCTTATTTTATGCGTTAAGATGTATTGTTGCTGAGGGACACAGTGTCTGACTGGGAAACAGTAGTCATAGAAGCACTCAAAAGGAAATTAGTGTGTGGTCAAGTGGAGTGATAGCACTGGGGTACAACATGTGGAGCAAACAAAATAAAGTTGTCAATTATTTTCTGGGGCACAATCTGTGATCTATTGCTGAAACAGATTTTTGGAGAAGGTGATCTGAAAAGCGGCAATGTAATGTAAGACTTAATCACTTCTCTTTTTTCAGGATAAACTTTTAACTATGGTAAAATATCATCAGTACCTCTTTTTTAACTTCTATGACTAAAAGCTCTATACAATAAAATCCTCAGTGTTCATTTATTTTGTACACTCAAAGTTAACTCAACTCAATTAACTCAACTATTTTATTAAGTAAAAGTCTCACATCTTTTCTATTAGAGGTAGAAACAGAATTTGCTGTGGCTACAAACATTTAACACAAATATATATGTTTTCATATATTTATCATAGCTTATTATGTAGAGAAATTAGGAGAGAAAAAAAAGAGACTAATATAACTTTCCTATAAGCATTCATTTGACAAGCTAAATATGACATTAACACTGGATCAAAGCACATATTATTGAAATTTAACCTTCTGAATCAAGTGGTATCATGCAACTCCCTTTAGTTTTTAATCATATCATTTTCTTTTACAATCCTTTTGAGTTATGATTATGAATATGTAAAATGCCTTACCTATTGTTCTAGATGTATCTTGGTGGATAATCAAGAAACCACAAACCCCTAGTGAATTAAAATTAAGTGTGTAAGTGTGTGTGTGTGTGTGTGTGTGTGTGTGTGTGTGTGTGTGCACACTTTCAACTTTCAAAGTGATGTAAAGGAAATTATAAAATTCCACTCTGGACACTAATGGCTTAAATTAACACTGAGGATTTTACTGTGGACTTGAACATTTTGTTATTATAGTAATGACTTACATGCTTACAAGGTGCTACAATCACCATATTCACATGGCGGTCATCTTGCTATTAAGTTAATGAAATGCCACCCCAATCCGCAAATATGACGTGAGAGCAAAATGGCCGCTGTGTGGATATAGTCAATAACGGTCTGTGAAGCCTAGTTCAGACCTACGATTCGTGGCGGGACATAACGGTTTTAAAACATCCTAGAGAAACATTGCATGGTCTGCATTAGTCTGCACTAGGCTTAGAGTAGAGTGAAAATAAAAGGATCGGTCCTATTATAGAGTAGAGTCAGGTAAGTAAATATGGTTTAAGTGGTTGAAGAAGATTAAATAATGGGGGGGGGGGGGGGGGGGGGGTAACTAAGGTGACCATAAAGGATAGTTGAGTGAACCACACCACTTTAATGGGATATATCAGTTTATCGTTTAGAACACCTGTTTGTCCTCTCAGAATTCCTTTGTTGAAGCTATATGTTGTGCGATGAACGACCCCGTTCCCTATTTGTTTTGCAGTTCATTCGATTGGGGGTGGGGTGGGGTGGGGTGGGGGGGAACCTAGCCATTTCAAAATCAATGTTACTCAGATAAAAAAAAAATCTCACACATTTTAGAAGATGGAATAATTTCCTCCTTCACAACAATTATTTGCACTATTACATTATGATGCCAAACATCAACGTTTAAACAGAAATTAAAACAAAAGAAAACATAACCGGAGCTAAGATTATTTGGATCAGATCTCAACTCTGAATAGATTTTTTTTAAAGGATTGAATCACACTATATATAGTTTGAGTTTTTCTGCTGTGAGACATCATTCGAACATTTCTTTGAAGAGGAAAAGCAGTTAGAAAATTCTTTGTCCTTCGGTGCTGTACAATACTACCCACCTTGCATGATGCACATGGCAAACAACACTGATAGGCCAGGAGCGAGGAAGTTGGAACGAGAGAAAGGGAGGGAGGGAGGGGGGGGGGGGGGAAGAGAGCCTGACAGGGCCCTATATTCACAGCTGCTGAGGTGATGGGTAAAAAAATGTGAAGGACAGACAGTTTTAATAATCATAACAGTCTATTTCTTTTTTTATAACTCTGGAAAAAACAAAAACTCCTCCCAGCAGAGAGGTACACAAGTTCCAAACTGAGCAGCATCCGGTCTGTCTCCCATCCATCCATCTGTCCATCCAGCCATCCAGCTATCCATCCATCCTGTCTGTTAAAACGAAGCTTGTTCCGATGTTGATGGTGGTGTTGATGATGATGATGATGATGATGGTGGTGAGAACAGATATTAAAAAATGTAAAATAAAAAACAAAATTAAACTAAATAATTCCCGAAAAAGATTAAAAAAAATAAAAATCCCAAAATAGAATAAGTAGAAGTTGAGCTTGGGAAAACTACAACTTCCATCAGGCACTGCAGCGTGGAGAGAAAAAGAACAAAACAGAGAGAGAAAGAGAGAGAGTCAGTCACAGATCCAGCTGAAACTGAGCTTCTATCCCACAATGCCACACAGGTCTGAATCGTTATATTCCAACATTGCAGAGCGAGAGAAGGAAGTAGGAAAAAACAACAAAAAAGGCAACCATACTCTCTCTACGACGCTCCCACGCACAGAAAAAACTAAACTAAATAAAAACCAAACCAAAAAATAAAATAAAAAAACAACTGGGCTCAGCTGTATGAGCTCCAAGATGCACGGCTGCTTTGAAAGCCCGGTGGAGCGAACGGGTCCGGTCCCAGATCAACAACAAGGACGACATTGGTGACTTGATGAATCTGGACCACGTTTGCCGGTTGATTCTTTCTCGGGTGGCGTTGGCAGGGCATGGAGTCAAGAAGCAGAGGAAGAAGAAGATAGGTAGGTAACCAGGAATGAGCAGCGAGACAACACTGTCTTCTTTGATAGGCTGAGGCAGACAAAGACAGGTTGTCGGACAGATTCTAGACAGACAGGTGGGTTTGAAAAACAAAAACAGCAAAACAAATAAAATAATAATAATAATAAAAGAAAAAAACGTAAAAAAAAAAAAAAAAAACGCACTGCTGCCATCGCTTCTGACTCCCGTGTAAGTTCGCCCTTAGTAGTTTAGGCTGCACGACGCCATATGACAGCCAGGCCTGTCGGAGCCCGTCTTCCGTCCTTCCGTCCGTCCTTCCTTCCCAAATCCAAATGTGCGATAGAAAGACCTGTGGGTCTGGAGCGGCAGCCAATCCCATCCTCCTGATGATAACGGAGCCGTAGCAATAGCTAGAAGAAGTACGACGAGGAAGAGGAGGAGGAAGGAGAGCAGGGGTGGGGGTCGGGTGGGTAAGGTGGCGTCACTCGGTGAGCAGCTGTTGGAGGAGACTCTTCTGCTGAGCCTGGCTGGTCTGGGCGCCGTCTTGGGCGCCGCCTACGGGGCCTTTCTGGGAACCGCCGCCCGCTATGGAGCCCTGCTGGCTCAGGTACGCGTCGCCACCACCGACCAGGTTCACAGTGCACTGGACATCCGCGAACACCTGGACCTGCTGCACCTGATGGAGCCAGGGAGGGAGAGAGAGACAGAGGCAACGTTACTGGTGGAGAGAGAAGCAAGGCTGGGCTGCCTGGTAAGAAATGATCAGATCAGTGGTTCAGAGTTCAATGACAATTTGTAATTGAGGGAGGGGGGGGGGCATTTTCTTAAACACTTACCACTTACTTCGTTGTACTTTAAATGGACAGAAATCTATGATCAAACATAATAATAATAATGTGTCTGGAATTCATATAGCACTTTTCTAAGTACTCAAATATATATCAGAAGATTTCCCAAAAGGAATTCACACAGACCACAATGATGGATAAGACATATCCCCACCAGAATAGAAGCAATAACCAGCGTGTGGTGGCATATCAAAAATAGAGGTCCAGAATAGGCAGAGAATACTAATAAAGACAGGATTCACTGACCTGCTGGTCGCTGCACATGGGGCTGACATTACTGCTGCTTATGCCCACAGGCTGCCCCATAGGAGGCAGGGGTCCCACGCTGCCTGGCCCACCGGCCATAGAGACTGTGATGCTCATGTTGTTGTACACCCCCTGCTGGCCAAAAGCCTGCACTGCACCCTGTCCTGGCTGGCTGAACAAGCTGTGGCACGGAAACAACAAAGCAAAGAACAGGACATTCTGGTGGTGTTCAGTGCTATTCCTTAAAACTGCCACTGCACAGATCCTGTAAGTTTACATATAGCTGCAGATGTCACTAATGACAAACTCTGTAGTAGTATCTGTCTAGGATAATATTAATTATAATTTAACATATTTTAGATTTGCTCAGTGTTTCAGTTTATGGATTAATGAGGGGCACCACATTATTCTGAATAATGTAATACCTACCTGTAACGTAGGACATCTATCACCTCAATGGTGCCTATTTATATAGCGCCTTTATCCAAGGTGCTTTACATAGATTGTGCATTACATTCACACAGGAGGAGGAAACCATGCAAGGCCAACCTGCACTTAGGGAGCAATTAGGGGTTCAGAGTAGGGATGGTTATCGTTAGGATTTTTGTGAGTCCAGTACCGATGCGGCTTATCGATTCCGGTTCTTAACGGTTCCCTATTTCGGTTCCAAAATGGTATAAGATAACTTAAATAAGAGGTCAAATGATTATTTAACAAAAAAGCTCAAGACATGTAATGAATATTGTAACATCCTCTCCTTTATTCAACAGTTGAACCATTTGTGCTGGATAATATAGTGAGCTATGTTTTCCTTATTTTAAATATAATATATCTATTCTGTATTTACCCAGGGCAATAGTGTTGTAGGCTACTTCCCTTACTACTAACTACTGACAATAACAAATAAAAGTATGTCTGAGAGCAGCGCGCGCACACACACACACACAGTCACACAGTCTCGCAGGCAACTCAGGCAAGGCACAAAAGTTTCGCCCCTTAAACGTCACTTGAAAATTAGTTACGTTTAAGAAACTTTAATAATTATGTCAACAGCTAAAGTTTGTATGTAACGTTGTCCGTCTGTACACTGGCACAGCGTGCCTATCTGTCTCGGGACCCACCCCTAGTTCAGATTCTTGCTCAAGGACACTAACTCTGGGGGAGCCTGGGTTCGAACTGGGAACCTTGTGGTTCCTATCCGGCCACTCTACCCCTGAGTACATGTATGCTATGCAGGGGGCAACAACACAAGTTTCCTATTCACAGTATGTTTGACAAATGAAGTGGCTCTGTACTGTATATCTGTGCATGATTTTGTCTCTTTGAAGATATTATGTAGGCCATTTTAACTTGCCCAGCTCACCTGTTGGTGCCGATGGCTGTTTGTTGCCAATTCTTTATGTCAGGCGACTGATAGCCAGGGGGTGGAGCCTGAAGCAATGGACTTTGGGGGGTGGAGTTTTGAGGTGACAACAGCGGGCTTGTGGGACCGAGCTCAGCAGGGAAAGGCGGATCTTGCTGGACTATAGCTGTGACAAAAAGAAGCACACGTTTAAGAAGAGCATAATACACTCAGGATGCTAAGGATCTTGTTTTGTACACAGTAAAATCACAAGTATCCATTTATCCACTCTAAAGACCAATAAGGAGCGTATACAAATGTTACCGTTATGTTACATTTGTTCACTTTCTGAGTTAAATGGAACACTCGGATCGGATGTTTACTGTGCACTCACCAGATGCTCCGAACTGCTGAAACAGCCCCTGCTGCACCGACGAGTTCCCAACGGTGCCCCCAAATTGGCCCTGGATGCCCCCAATCAGCGCCTGGCTCCCTAGGGGTCCTCGTCCTGACAACTTAGGGTCCAGCGGTCCGCCCGACATGGCGTTGAAGTGGCTGGGTGAGGTAGGGGGGTTCCCTGCCATGGGGCTGTAACCCGGTGGGAAGTTCAACTGCTGCTGCTGCTGGGGTGTGGCGGGGGGACCCTTGGGGAGCCGGGCGGCTCCGGCGGCAGGCCCCCCAACGATGCCCTGCCTCATCAGCAGGACCTTCTGCTGGAGGAGCTGACGCTGGCGGTGCTGGAAGCTGTAGAGCTCCCTCTGACGCTGGGCCAGCATCTGGGCATTCAACGGAGGCTGAGGACAGACGGACGGACAGACAGAGGAGGCGGAAATATGGAGGACAAACAACAGAGAAGATGGATGGACGGATGTGAGAGGGGCAGTGTAATGGGGAAGGAAAAGCAATGGGTCGATAACAAATACGGGAAGAACAGAAACAGCATATACTGAAAATACACAGTATATATTGTATTTATTTATATTTAAAAGCCATGTAGTAGATAGGCTTGCGTCAATTAAAACAAAAAATATGTATATACATAAATACAATGGACCAAACACTAGTAGTAGGTACACAGTAATGACCTCAGTGTTCCATTAACCCATTTGTAAGTGTGAGAGTGTAGGTGGGGTGACTCACCTGAGAGGGCATCTGAGGCTGCTGCACTCCCGGACGCATCCCCATGGAAATGTGCTGCTGCGCTCCCCCCGGAAACTGGTTCATGGCCGTCAGTCTGTTCTGCAGCTGACACACACACACACACACACACACACACACACACACTGCCTGATGTGCCTTTGTGGGACAAATTGCACCCTCTCTCCCCCACAATTCTTCTACATTAATATAAGCGGAGCACACACACACCACCACAGCAGGTGCTCCCCAAGCATTCCTGACATTTTGTCACCATTCGATTTATTCTTTCAAGGCAGTACTTGAAATACATTTCCTCATACACAGTTGCGAACTATAAAACCTAGACGGCACAAACAAAATGAATACTAGTGGATGTGTGTTTCCGGACAATACAGATATGCTTCCTGGCTTAAATAATGTTTCTTAGCAGGTCTGTAAGTAATTAAGTAAATAGGTAGCTTATGGTTGGTATCAGCCGAGTGATGATGTCCCCTATCCCCTTTACAGTGTGCTAGACCCCTGGGAGGTGGAGCAGCAGACATACCATCAGCTCCCAATACTTACCACATGTCTTAATTACCCAAGCTCCAACACTGGACCTTGCATTTCAAATGTCATGTCATCTGTTGACTCCATGTCAACACTTATTAAATAGATATGATGACGCCATGTCAGCCACTGGCATCCACAGCTGGTGAGTGGGGCTTTTTTTTCCAACAACTTTTTATTAAAAAATATATTTAACATAATATCCAAGACAGCAGTTCGAATGTAAGGATTGTGGTTTTGTTTTGTGGCCTTTTTTTAACAGTGTTTTTGCTGAACAATTCTGAGAAGGAGCATGTTCCAGGACAGCAGTGATTACTAAATGCAGGAAGGGAAGGACAGCAGAGATAAGAGAAGGAGTCAGAAGATGAAACAGATCAGTGAAATTCACCAAGGCCAGGTAGGGGAGGGATGAATTATGGCAGTGGTAGAATATGAACAGATGAAGAAAAATCTGTCTGTCTGTCTGTGTAAAAGCTGGACATAAGAGGTGCTAGCGCCCCAACATTCTATCCTCACCTGCTGAGGACCTTGCAACCTCTGCTGTAGCTGCAGTCTCAGCTGGTTTGGAGGCAGTCGGAGCTGGGGTGCCATGCCCTGCGGTCGGGCCATGCCTGGCCTCAGCCCCATAGTCATGGTCCCGCCGGGGAAAGCAGCACGCGGGGCCCCAAATCCCAGCCCCTGTGGCCCCACGGTGGGCAGCTCTGTGGAAAATTGGGCTTGGGGGGCCGGGGTGAACGTCGATGGGTAGCTGGGTAGTTTGGGATCCATGGCAATGGGGGTGGTAGTGGGCGGTTGCGAGGGGAAGCGTTGGGGCAGGGGCTCGAAACATCCTCCCTGGACACAGCAGAGCATGCTACTGTTCAACGCAACTTTTTATTACACCCAAGGTGATTAAATAGTCTAGTAGCCAGCCCATAGAGCCCCATTGTGAACCCGGACATGTTGAGTACACCAAGGTTTTATGTTATAAAGGTTTAGTATGGGTCCCCAGCATGTAGAAACTGCCGGATGCTAACTTGCATATGTTGGGCAATTTTCATAATTGGCATAAGATGTGACCATACCATTAACAACATATAGAAGGCAAAATATTCAAAAATGTCATCATGCTTTATGTAGCATGTGACATGTCAAACTAGGGGGTTTTCATGATGCTGAATCCATTCCAGGCATTAGTTTTGCAAAAAAAGTGGGCATAGCCGTTTTAAGACCAATGAGTGTTTTTTTACTAGTGTTTTTTAAACTAATGCTTGGAATGGATTCAGCATCATGAAAACCCCCTAGTTTGACACATATAGATAAAGCTAGATAAAGCATGATGACATTTTGAATATTTTGCCTTCTATAGGTTGTTAATGGTATGGTCATATATTATGCCAATTATGAAAATAACATATACAAGTTAGCATCCGGCAGTTTCTACATGCTGGGGACCCATACTAAACATTTATAACATAAAACCTTGGTGTAATCAACATGTCCGGGTTCACTTTTTGGCTACTAGGCTAAAACGTCATTGTGCTTTTATCAAATTCATACATCCATCTCTCTCTCACCTGTACCAGTTTGTCTATGCCAAGGGCCTTGTCCAGCTCGGCCAATTCACTCTCGTCTGTCCCGCTGAGGAAGGACACCAGCTGCTCCAGCAGAGCCTTCTCGTCGTTGCGACCCTCAGGTGTGGTGGGCGGACACAACATTTCATCCAGCGGACAGGGAACGCACTGCCTGCTCAAATGAAGACATCCACACACGCACCCCATAGGGAAATTAACGATTATTGACACTTTTGTTCAAGCACACAGGGGAACATCTGTCTTGGCAGGGCACTGCAAGCAAGCACACTATTCAAGCACACTATTCACAGATGGGGAAACCGTTTGGGGAGTGCCATTTCTGTTCCCCGATTCCTACAGGTTGGTCGAGGCGCCTACTGTATACAGCAGTAGGGATGACAAACCCGGTTCTGAATTTATCGAGACAACGAGATACACTTTTAAGCTTGTCGAGCCTGTTATCGGTATATAGTGGCCCCGCTAATACAGTGAATGGGACGGATGGTTGCATGATGCGTCATTGTGCGATACCTTTGCATGTCTGCGACACCTGAGTCGAAACAACACCGGCATGGCGGCGCCGTCAGCTGCTGCAGCTGGTCTCTATGTTGCCATTATTTAAAATATATAGTTAGAATATATATCTCTCCCTTTGCGAATGAATAGTGTCGCCTAGACGTGATGTAGTCCATGTGCGACTTCTTCTTAGTCTACCGTTGCCGAAAAGAGCAGCTCTACAAGCAGACGCAGTCGTACGATGACGTATACAATACACTTTTAAAGTAACGGTACACACACATTTAGAAAATGCTCAATAGTGGGCTCGATAAAAGCCTGCTCAATAAGGCGTTTATTATCAATAAAATAGAACGAGCGTCAACACGGGGTTGTACACAGACTAAACGGTACTAGTAGTGGTCAGCAGTGACTATACATGGGGGGATATTGGCATGAGGACTATAGTGTTACATAGCCAGATGATCAGATATCTCTCTCTACTGATTAAGACTGTCCCCAAACATTCAAGGTTCGAATGTTCGCTCGTTAGGGTTGGCACTCGAATCTTAATTAATGGGTTTGGACCATTCTTTTTTTTCTTCTTTTTTTTAATAAAAATAAAAATTATTATTTTTTCCTTTTTTATTAACTCGAAAATATATCTCGGCGAGAATGTGATATAAGCATGTCAAAAAAAGTGTCTAGTGCATTCCTGTCAGAAGTTATGTCTATCTCTGCTGTCCCTCTCCAAAATCCCCTGTGCACATTAATTTGGTGATGGGCTGCAGCCAATCAGCCAATCAGCAACACACACACACACACACACACCAGCACGATCGCAAAACGGTGTTCTCTTCTCTCTCTCTCTGCGCTGTGTTGCGCTGCCCTCGACAGAACCGAAAGTGCTATATATACTTAGTACAGCAGTGCAGAACCGAGAGAGTGACACATTCTTTTGGATCTAAACTGCGCAGCTTTTAGCTTTTATGATCGGATTTGCGGATCGATTTATTTTGTGTGTGTGTGTGTGTGTGTGTGTGTTGGGAGAGACGAGAGAGATTTATAAAGAGCGGGGGAGACGCGCTGTGCGCTCTGATCGAGACGGTTATTTTTTTAATTAATTAGAAACAAATGGTCCGAATGTTCACTCGGAAATTCCTGCCGAAGTTCGAGTCCTAAAATAAGGGCTAGGGTACAGCCTTAATACTGATACATCTGGGGAAATCAAAATTAAATGAAGGTCTTGGACGCCCGAGAAGACCAGTCCAGCAGTAACAAACCTATTCTTACTGCTTTGAAAACCCATTCCTTTTTCTGACATTTCCGAATTGTTTCCACACAAATTTAGCCCATTCATATAATTCTTATATGATTTTATAATCATAAAAAATCGTAAAAGCGTGTGACAGAATTGGGAAATTTGGGAAGGGGAAAAAAAGATGGTGGGGCTTTACTCTCTTTAAAGAGTAAAGTGCTATTCACATTGAGTACTATACTATATTGTTCTCCATTTTATTTTATTTATGGTTGGTGTGAAATCTGTCATCCACTTGACTTGGCCCTTTACTGTTTAAAGAGGGTAGAAGTGTCAGTAAAGCACGGCAGCAGAAGGTCAAAATGCAGAGGTTCCAGTCAAGGTGCCTGGGGATTACTTACACACCCAATTCTATTATTCAGAAGCTTGATGTTCTTTATCATCCAGTTTGCTATAAATGCTCCGTTTAGAACACACCACTGTACTCTATATTCCTCTGTAATGTGAGCTAAGATTTTACCATCCGTTTTGACTACAGTGAGGGGGACAGACATAGTATGATTATATATCTGGGGTTAACAAGAAAGTACGGTAATATTTACTCTTGTGGGGATCCTAGCGGAGCTTGCACAGGGGTCCCCATGCTTCCGTCGAAGGACAGCGTATCGGACATGGCCAACGGCTGAAACTGGGAGTCTGCACCGTCCATCTTGGAAAGACCTGGGACAGAAACACAAAACATTGAACAGATGTAGTCAAAAACTCTACAGAAATACAGAATCAAATATACAGCAGGTTGGGGGGAAAGAATACAGAATAATTCAGACACCCGTCAATGTTTAATGTCTTCTCAAAATAATGTCACAAGTCAAAACAAGGAATCAGATTTTAGAAGTGACCTTGTGCTAATTGCAAATGACACAAACGAATGCAGAATGTAGTTGTAGATTGCAGAGCCAAATCCTTCCTTACCGGTGGTAGAGTTGAAGGGGTTGATGACATCTGCCTCTGGGAAGGGGCTGGTGGTGTCTTTGGGGTTCTGGAAGGGGTCTCCGTGTCCCGGGGTCTGGCCGGGAGTTTGGGGTCCACAGAAATCCAAGGGTGACTGACTCTGCAGGCTACAAACTGAGGGGGGGCCTCCGTCACTGAGACCTGATGCAGGGAACACACACACACAGTGGGTTACCCACATACACTGACTGCATTTAGATGCACACACCTGGATTACTGGCAATAAGCAATAACCAGTCAACCTTCCTAAAACCCTATGTGTTAATTTTAGGGGTGTAACTATATAGTTTAATTTAAGAAATCTAAGTAAATTGATATGTAAACAGCAAAATATCATATCGTTTGACTTTGTATCGTTTTGCAATGGAAATATTCGGTATCGAATCATTTTGCGATGCAAATAATGGATTGTATCGATACTAAGTCCTTGTGCATTGTATTTAGCAATTTTAAGAAGAAAAAAGAAAAAGAGGGGTTTAATTACTTTTCCATTCCATATACTACACTTGGTCTACTCTATTGATAAATGTGTGTATTCTCTGTGTTCATGTCAAGGTGCGGGTTTGTCCATGTGTTCAAATACAAAATCTAAATGTGACGTCCTGGATAAATGTTATATATCTTTCACACATTTACATTTAACACACACATCCAACGAAGATGTTTCCATCCTGTTTCCCCCAGGGTTTCTCTCTACACCAAGTCTCTTTGATTTAAATATTTGGAACTATACAGTAGTGTTTGGAACTATTGGTCACCTGATGGCAAGCGTTCCGCTTTCTTCTTGTTCTTGTTATTGTAAGTTGGTTGTAGCAATAAATTATTGAATATTCTTTGTTTACAATGTCTCTCTCTCTCGCTCACTCAATAATTCTGGTCTAGTTAACTCTCCCCCCCCCCCCCCCCAAGTCTGTATATATACGGACGTTGACGCTAGGTGGCGTCATATCCCAGGTCTGTACGCACCCCAACGTATAGTCTATATAATGGTTGAGTCCTACAGAAGCTTTTAACATTGGCCCAGTTCCTATAGCAACGCCCCACCGTTCCAACTATGGGATTGCAAATATAACCAGTTGAAAGGAGGATTTTCAAAACCTCTATAAGTCGGAATCCAGGAGAGTTGTCCTTGACAGATTTTCTGCCATTCACATTTCAGATTTAATTTGTGCCTTTGTACCGCGACATTGCTGCCATGTAAAAGCTTCTGACGAAAGGTAAACAGTGTGTGCTTGTTCCAATGCTGTGTGTAGTGTATGCTGGCACTGGGGTTTATGCTAACAGCTAGCGGTAGAGATAGAGTTAAGCTGGCCGTCTCGCCACTAAACACCCCGAGCCAGGGGCGGAGCTACCGGGGGTGTAGGGGGGGTGGTCACACCCCGGCCCGGACCTCCTGAGGGCCCGGGCTGTCAGCTGACCGATTGACGATTTTTTACACAGTCACTCACGACTGATAAAACCAGCGGGCCCCCGCGAATCCCGCAATTAACCAGATACAGAGCTTATATAGCCTATATAATAGCCTACACTTTAGCAAAATATCATGTCTGATGAGAATGTACTGCGCTGGACTGTACAAGCACCGTGGAGTCTGTCTCACACTCTCTCCAACAGACATCCTCAGCCACGCTCCAAAAGTGCAGCACCTGTCACTCATTAGTAGGCTAATCACTCTGTGAGGATTTAGGAGTGCATATGTGTGGATAACTTCCTTTTCTCCACAACGGACTGTTTAGATTCTAAACCCCTTCTTGTTTCTTTTCCCTGTGTGCGATCACTCACTAAGGTGAAACAGAACACAAAGATGAGTAGTAGCCTATTTATTTTTTAACACACTGACGCACGCACCTCTCTCTCTCTCTACGTCTCTCTCTCCGTCTCCACGTCTCTCTCTCTCTCTCTCGTGTGTGCACTGCTGCGCAATGTCACAGACACAGGCGCGATCAATAATATATAGCATAAATATTAGGCAAAATATTGCACTTTCCCTTTCCCTCTATCTGTGACTGTGATCAGCTCCTCACACACAACTCCTCTCTCGACTCTCGTTCATGCACGCCTGCTCAAATTAGCAGCAACTGTTTGCGTGGCCCGGTCGTGCCGTCTCACACCCCGGCCCGGGCCAATGTTGTTCCGCCACTGCCCCGAGCGGCATAAACATCCTATCAAATAGTAACGCCCAGCACTCAATAAAAGGATGGATATTTATTGATATCAAAACCGATCACATCGCTCCACAGGCTGGGAGCGTCTGTTGCATGAATAACTCTTGATCTAAATCATTCCGTCCAATTCTTTTAATTTTGTATCCCACGATTGTATAACCCATTTTTCACCCCTGTGTCAATTATCTAATGTGATCCTGGGCTCTACGCATGGAAGGAACACGTTATTCCAACCAGTTCCTTTTCCCTCCATCAGGCCCTTTCGCCAACGCCGCCTTGGGTATGGGCACTGATGACGCGGAGGAGACGACACGCCGCCAGCGCCCACAGCATCACGAGCGGGAATCGAACCCAGGACCTTCTACCGACTGTACCACTGTGCCCCATTCCGTCCAATTCTAAGCAAAGAGATTATGTTTTCGTGGTGTTAATGACCGACCATGATGGCCTTTTTTAGCTCCTTGCACCCATCAAACCCCTCTCAGTTACCTCTATTAGGAGTGCCGGGGGGCTCTCTCTTCACGGTCACACCACGGGGGACGTTGGCCTCGGCTGGCTGGGGCTGCGACTGGGTGGGCGACTGGAGCATGAGCTGGGGGGAGGGCGACTGGAGTTGGGGCGAGGGGGAATGCAGCTGTGGAAGGGACTGCGGCTGGGACAAAGGCGACTGGAGCTGAGGCAAAGGGGAAGGCAGTTGGGGACCACCTCCTCCTGCTGCTGGGGTCACGGAGTCCTCGCATCCTTGTTTGGCCCCGACGGGGCCCTTGAGGCCGGGCAGCAGCTGGTTCAGAGGATCCAGGTCGCCGGGGCCAGAGAACTGAGGGGCGGGTAGGAGGGATATGAAAAGTTGAACGAGTGATTTCAGAGAGGGAAGGCAGATAGCAACAGAGAGGACAACAAAGCATTCATAACAGAAGATGAATAGGAGAGACAACATGGACTACATTAACCCTGGCATCCCTATGAACTGTAAGGCAACAGATAAGGGACAATGTCTGATATTTACATACTAGTCAATCCAAACAACTACGTTTCTTTTTTTAAATAATTAAATGTAATTTATTTAAAATTAGTTATTGTACAGGTAGCAAAACGGTATCATAGAGTGTTACAGTGACCATATGATGTACCGTGGAGTCTCGGCTGTCCTTCCGGCTGTCTCGTCGAGCCTCCCCAACAGGACTGGCTTTGGGGCTGAGGCACCTGGCGGCCGCACTAGGGACCGATCCAGATTTAGAAGCCCCGCCCCCTGGAGTGGTGGCCGCCACGCCACCACTGCACGGCGCTCCGTCCACGCTGGTTCTCTTCTCCACCTTCACCCTGACCGTCTGCAGGCTGAGGGCTGACGGTGGAGGCAGGTCGCCCAGGTCCTTTCCAAAAGCACACCGACGCTCCGTCAGAAACACAACATTCACATGCCTACTTAGCGCATTTTGGGCGGGAACCCCTTTTGGTGTTAGCATTATGTTATGCTTTAGCTATTGAAAAATATTGGCGCGCTATGAGCTTGTAGATCTGCTGTTTTTGAAAAATCATAAAAATTTGCCTCAAATCTTTCAGAAAATTGTCATGATTTAGAAAACATTTATTTAAAACTTCGACGTCAGGCCTGAACGGGTTAAAGGCAAGCTACTGGACTCCAGATGCACGACTGATGAGAATAACTGACGAGTCATGTGACCCAATTGCTAGATCCAATACATCATTGTAAGGCTGGGTGTTATGATTTCAAATCACAGTTAGTAATTTCTCCTCGTTTAATGAAAGATGACTTTATCTTTTACACTACCCTTGTAGTTCTTTGACAAGGTCTGTACAATAAATAAGTACTAATATTTTAGCTTGACTACTGCTATATCTGTTCTTTTTGGCAACACAGCTTTGTACCAGAGAAATGTGAACAGAGTGAGAAAGGCGAGTGTCGACAACTCCGTTCACTGCTACTCAATTCCTCTTCCTTTTTTTTAAGTAGTTGGCAGGCAAGAGGCCATACAACTTTATTGTACAATCAATGTCTGATCTGTCAATGTCAGCACAGGCAAAGTGAGGTTGTTTTATTTTCTTATTGACTATATTCACACAGCAGCCATTTTGCTCTCACATCATTTGCGGGTGGGGAAAAGCAAGCCCCCATAGCGGCTGGCCCACGTTGAAGCGTGTGCTTCAAAACGCCAATGAGCAACTTCCATTGAAATGAATAGCTGGGGGCGGGGCTGTCGCTCCTGGTACTATACGTCATTTCTTCAGCGATGCGATACAAACTCTCAAATGATTTACGATCGTCGGGTGCGCAACGGCTCACCATGGACAGCTCTCGAACCTTTGGAGATACGGCGCTTTTAAATTTGGGTTATAATGGAGGCTCAACGGAGCTGGATTTAGAAATCGCATCGCTGCTGGTGAAGGAGGAGGTGGATACTACCCGGAGCAATGCTAAAAGGTAAACAAACGGTCGGCGCGTTCATATATGGATAAACTGTTGTCTACGCTTATAAGCGTAGCAGGCATAGATACCGGTAGCTCCCAATAGCCTAGCTACGTTTATAAGCGTAGATGGCATAGATAGGTCCCAATAGCCTAGCTACGTTTATAAGCGTAGATGGCAAGAAAATAATGTAACAAATAATCAAATTTTGGCATAAAGCGGTTTGTAAACTGAGATCTACCAACAATGTGACAGTTCATGAATGTATGCAATCAAATTTAAGACATGAGAAAGATTAATTTGGTGAGAAATGTTGGTTTCGATATATTTTTGGTTAAATGCCCAGCCCTACGTCATAGCATCAGACTAACCACCCCAGAAAAACAAAAAGCATGACACATTATCTTACGAGATATGACCTATCAACAATCATATATAACAAGCCTAGACGTATTTTAAGCTCACCTTTTCGTCTGTGTCCAGGAGGAAGCGAAGGAGCTGGTGGTCCTGCGGTTCTCTGGAGCCAGCTTTAGCGGGTCCCGTGGCTGGGCTGGCCGGTGGTTCTTTCTTAATCTCCACGTCCTTACTGCAGAGTCCGTCCTCCGTGGCGCCAGCGGAGGAGGAGTCATTGGGGCTGCTGTCCTGGAGCAGCCGGTGGAGGATCTTGTGTCGTTCCGTCAGGGTGCTGTGGGAAGCGGGGCACTGGGGGTGAGGGGGAGGAGGCGGAGGAGGAGTGGGGTGGGTATGTGGGCGGGGCGACGGCGTCAACGACGAGCGCTGGCTGCCGCCACTGTGGTTGTTGTTGGGGTCAGCACCCCCGACGGCCCCAGCCACCCCGTTGCCCAGTTGTGACATCTTGACCGCATCCTCCCCCCCTCCTCCTTCCCCTCCTCCTCCCTCTGGGGGTTTGGCTGGTGGGCGAGCGGGGGAACTGATGGGCGTGCTGGTTTGTCTCTGAGGAAGAGGGGAAGGCAGGGAGAAGGACCCAGCCGTCCCACCGCCACCACTCCCACTCCCATCCCCGCCGGACTGCTGTCTACCGAGGCTACCTCCGCCCGCCGGAGAGTGGAGGCCAGGCGTAGGAGTGGAGGGAGAGAAGGGGTTCCCTGGAATGCGCGGGCTGCCCCCCAGCCCGGGGCTGGCCCGAGGCAGCCGGGGTGAAATAAAGGAGGTAGGGGTGGTTGCTGTCGTTGCAAGCGGGCTGCCCAGAGGGGAGGGGCTGTTGTTGACCTGCTGGGGGCACATACGATTGGGCGTTAGGTAGCCTGCGGGTGTCGCCGGGCCATGTCCGTGGGAGGAGCCGGTTCCATTGTTGAGGTGGTTGGCCGTGGAGGTGTCGTTGCCAGGAGAGAGGGCCGGGGATCGGGAGGCGGTCGGGGCTGAGTTGGCTGGGGTGAGTGGAAGGCTGGGGTTAGCGTTTTCCTGAGAGCTAGCAGTGTTGTGTTCCCTGGTAAAACAGAGGAGGGAATATCATGATGGAAATGACAAATCTCAATCTATCCCAAAAATATTCTAGCTCGCTTGGGAAGGAACTGTTTAGTGTTGATAAGACCAGTACACCATAAATATGAAAGACTGGTAAATGTTTACTGACCTACAGTAGCGTATGCCCAAGAAATGACATTCAACCAAAACAATGTTACTCTGGGAAATGTTGAACGTGAAGCTTAGACTATGCATGGAGGACAAGTGGGTATTGCCAAGAAAATAACTAACGCATAAATACTGCATGGGGGTATTGAACATGAGTAATTGACAACTTCCAGCAGAGAGTATCTTGGGATGTCGTTTTTCCAATGTTATACACAAAGGACTGTGGAGTGTGTGTTCTTTCAGTACCTGTCAATAGTGTGCATGCCCATGATGAAGGGTTTCAGTACCTGTCAATAGTGTGCATGCCCATGATGAAGGGCTGTACGTCGGGGTTGGGGGGGCAGCAGAACCTGCAGCGCGTCTGAGCGCTGAGGGGTGTGCCGTCACTTAACGTGAACCGGTACAGAGGACTGATGGCCGTGCCATGAGTCATCACTGATGGATGCGCGCACACACACACACACACACACACACACACACACACACACACACACACACACACACACACACACACACACACACACACACACACACACACACACACACACACACACACACACACACACACACACACACACACACACACACACACAGGTTTTAACGGGTTAAGTTACAACTCTCGAAAACTGATTTTACCCTCATGCAACAACATATTGGAGGGAGGGCCTGTTGCCTGCATCTCCCCCCCCCCTCATCTGTGGCAGTACGCCCCCGTCCCGTCCCGTCCCGTCCCGCCCCGTCCCGTCCCGTCCCGTCCCGTCCCGTCCCGCCCCGCCCCGTCCCGTCCCGTCCCGTCCCGTCCCGTCCCGTCCCGCCCCGTCCCGTCCCGTCCCGTCCCGTCCCGTCCCGTCCCGTCCCGTCCCGTCCCGTCCCGCCCCGTCCCGTCCCGTCCCGTCCCGTCCCGTGCTCCTTACCCTCATGCAGCAGTTTCTTGGCGTGTGAGGGTTCTTTGCCCTGTGGCTGGAAGAAAGCATAGATGCACTTCCGGACCAGATCCTCCCAACCGGGGCGACCCGTCGCTCGCAGAGCACTGGTCTCTATGGAGATGATCTTCCCTGGAGGAAGAACGTGAACATAGTCAAATGAGTCCACATATGGCGCAGCACAATTCATCGAAAGTACATGAAAAACGTGATGTTACAATTAATACAAGTGTGCAATTAACACCTGCTGATGATAATAGATCACACATAGCGATTTTGATCATTGCAATGAATAACCTTTGCCAGAGTAGTTCACATGAACTATGCTGTAGTGGCTGGGGTATTTGAGGGGCAATATATATTTTATATGCTCCGATTACAAATAAAAGAGAATTAATGTGTTGAGAGCCAGTGAATCTCGATCGGTCTTTGCCTCCGCCACTTCGCACTTCCTCATTTGCGACGGTCACTACAGGACTCGTGTCAGTCAGGGATTATGCTACAGTTACCCTTAAAAAAATCCTGTCCACTCAATGTCATTGTAACTAGATATCGATAGAAATTCATATTTTTTTAATGTCATATTTAGACATACGAGCGCTAATCCATAACGTCCCTCCCAGCAGCAACAACAACAACCCCATTGCCTGAAGTGATATCATAATTGAAACATTGCAAACAAAAGAAAATACACAAAAGCATATGACTCATATGAGCACAAAACTTGAGCTCATAGTGATGTTACCTGTGGGGTCCTGCTTGGTGATGAAGGACTCTGTGCTGACAGGCAGCGGCTGGGGGCGCGGAATCCGACAGGCGATACAAATCAGACAGCTCTGCAGGTCTGAAAACACACACACACACACACACACACACATACACACGCTGTCAGTCTGTGTGCGCGTGTCTGCGCGTGTCTGCTTTCTAAAATAGCGATCAGGCTATGTGTATCTCTGAAAGTTACACTTATGATGCAATGCATTGTGAAATTGTAGATCGGCTATTTTTGCAGAGCTGCCAACCTGCACACATTTTGTGTACCAACCACGCAATTATAGGTGTATAGACACCTAGAATTGCGTGGTTGGTACACAAAATGTGTGCAGGTTGGCAGCTCTGTTTTTGGTGTGTGACACGATTGTATGATTAGGTAAATTATGAATCAGGCTTTACACCAAGGTCCTGAAGCATTCACACCAGGTAGGCGATATTCAATATCAGCCTGCGTTTCGTGGATTTGATTTGTCACTCGCTGCTCAGTCTGGAAAGGGTCCTATCTCCAAAGTAGGCAGTCCATGAAAAAGCATGGCTTCTGTGGTGCACGACCGAGTAGCAAGTGACAATACAAATCTACGAACACAGCGGATCAGGCTGGAACCCAGGCTAAGATATCGTAACATGCTAATGTTGCTTAAACGATAATATTTTCAGAACTCCATAGACCACTCTACTCTACTGAGGGAAATGAACGATGAATGCCTCTATGCCTCTACCCGTTTGATAACCGTCCACATTATTATTAAATAATAATTATTACTACTATTGCCCTGTGGTTGTTCAAAACTATGTCAAGCCATAAATTTCTTCTGAAATCACCAATTGCGCATCCACCAAAATTTATGGAGTTATTTTGTCAAAAGTATATTGATTTTAACAATATCAACCAGCTCCAACCTCAGGTCACACAGGATGCTCACATCTGTGTTCACTCTGGTTATGGGCACTTAAAGGAATTATTCAGCCGCTACTTATTTAATGATTACATTGGTTTCCGTCAAAATCTCCAAATTAAACCCTCTAGACTTCGTACACTGGACCCGAGTTGGCTTTGTACTTGGACCGCTTTTTTCTGTCTGTACCAAATCTCTTCACCAAAACTAGCCGGGTTTATAGATGTGTTATTTTGTGTAATTTATGTGTTGTTCCCCCCAGAATATGGATGCAGGGGTTTAAGTGTTTAAATAACATGCTAAGGCACCTTTAAGGTCCATTATCCATAGATGGTTTTGTCTCAGTCACCCGCTTGAGGTTGTGAACGCATGTTACAACTAGAACATCATCGGTCAAAAAAACAAATCATGCCTTTTCCAGAACCTTCTTGAATATTCCAGCCCATTCCTGACCTTACATATTTGAATTAAAATATTCCAAACCCTATTACTAACATTTTTCATCGTATCAGAGAAGTTTGAAGTAATTAGACTTGGTCAGGCAGCACAGAAATTAGACACTTTGATATGATTGGCTGAATATCACGTGCCTAAAATGAATGAGAGGAATATGAGAAAGTGGCATGTGTATGTGTATGCGTATAGTCTATATTAATAGCAGCGTGTGCACTGTGCACGTACCATCTCCTTCCTCCTGCAGGGCACGCGGCTGGGAGATGGTGAAACACTGCATGATCTCGTATTGCTGCCGCGCCTCCTGGTTCTCCGAATCCATCTCATCTGGCGGCCTCTTCAGCATGCGGCAGTTGAAGGTGTGGCTGTTCCTCCGACCTGGTTCCTGTGGCCATGGTACGCCATTTACTGCGCACACACGCACGCACACACGCACACACAAATTAGTTTACACAGTTGAATTAGTTTTATTTTATTTTATTGTTTATCACACGAAATATATTTAATGTATTCGCTCATTGGTAACCATAGTCATAATGATGAGGTTATTGTATGAACAAATATGTGTCCTGTGACATACAGTAAGTGCAAACCTATACTGGGAAAACATACATAACTTGATAACATACAAGTGATGTGTATGTTGTGACGATTAGCATTTTACGTTTTAGTTGCATAGCAAAACTATGTCTGCAATTGTATATTATCCATTATTGTCCCTTATAGTAAAGATAATAAAGATGAAAACATTTCGGTGTGACAACCTTCATCAGGTTATACTTGGCCGTTTTGTCCATGTGGATCACATCCAAGACAATATACTGTAAATGTAAACATTCAAATCTCCTCAAACTTCATGTGTAAAGAATATAAATATATATAAAAAGAGCTAAAGCATGCATGATCATCATTAATAATAAGTTGGAGGCTGGAAAGGACTGTCTCCCAGGACCTGTCCTTAGATAAAGGGTTAGGCCGTCATTTCAGTACAGAAAGTATGTCAATCAATCCTGAAGCCCAAACCCCCCAAATCACGCTATAACATATCGTCAATGTCGGGGGGAAACCTCCATTTTTGAGTTTTTATTAAAAATATATAAATTAATCCTATTGAACACCCTTTAACTCCGTGTGTTGGTTAAAAGAAATTGAACCAATGAAAAGTATTTAAAAAATCGCTTCTGACAAAACCTCTTAACTCCATTGGAAGGTTTTCTTCATTTCCTGAAAAATCCGTCCGACAGCAGATATGTCGTTTGAAGCCTCTAGGAATTGAATTCCAGTGAAGAAAATCTGGACATTTTCATGAGATCAAGTGAAGAGGGGCATGCGTTAACAGTTAATGAAGTTTGCATGGCTTTAGTGACTAATCTAGAGTTATAAGGTCAGTGATTGTACAGCTCTGTGCAGCATTAACCCAGGGGGGATTACAGGGTTTGGGAAAACTAATTGGACAGCTCAGACACTGCTCAGACATATTGTTTTGCTCTTCCTTCTCGTATCTTCTGTCCTCGTATGACCTTTTCTGACCCCGTAATTCCTTGCTACTTTCCTCACAGCAACAAATGAACACAAACCGTTTCTCAACGTGCGGTCCGAGGACCGCCAGGGGACCAAATGGACTTTAACAGACTGTTTCTCAACTTGAAAGTCTGTAACTTTCAAGAGTGTACAAATGGAACCAAAAGCTGAATTAACAATGGTAAAGCCTCCTGGTACAGTCAACCTGTGGCATGGTGCTGTATCAATAGACTTACAATACACATACTGGTATACTATTCATACTAAATCTGGCACTATCAAGATATATTTTTAGTCACATCATTCAATAAAACATATCCATCACAAAGGGGGAATCCGATATTTTGCCCGGATACCGGAGAACTCGCCAGTTTACCGAGTTGCCATGGTATAGTGCATTTTAGTTTTACTTCACCTTCATTTAAATTGCATTGAATTGAGAGATAGAGGATAGTTGTTTTAAATTGCATTGAATTGAGAGATAGAGGATAGTTGTTTTAAATTGCATTGAATTGAGAGATAGAGGATAGTTGTTTTAAATTGCATTGAATTGAGAGATAGAGGATAGTTGTTTAGAGTTTAAACTAAATGAAGTGGGAATGTTAAGTTTAAACACCAAAGTACAGAAACAATGAAATTCATTAGTAAACAATATCCTGAATTGGTAGGCCTACTATCATTAGTATTCACATACAACTTTATCATTGAATAGCTGACCATTTAATTGCACAAAATAATTTGATCACTTTGGAGATTAACTACAACATCTGTAGGTTTGACATACTACACTAACAGCATGTTAGCATAACGATGAAGTCATTGATGAAGAATTTTCGGTGCAGCGAGTTGGTAAACTGGCGAGTTCTCCGGATACCTTTTGCCCAAACCCTACACAGTAGAAATCCAAAGTTTTTATTCCACACCGAATAGTGTTTAAATGGAAGCAAATGGATTTGGTTCCCTTTTGTTCACTCTTTGGAGTTAGATTAACATGCAGTGTTTTTATTGTGTGTTCATAAATCATCCTGACACCATAGCCCTGTCTGCTGAATGCTCCTAGTGTTGGATGACATTCATTCATATCTAGCACACCACGAGGAAACATCTTAGGGCTGCAAACAGGCCATTATGTTATAAGCGACTATTCTATCGATTAAGTTTTTAATCGAATAATTGAGAAGCACTTTTTTTGGTGATACTTAATTGATAATTAATCTACAGACTACAGGTACATCGATTCAATCGTGGTATGTTTATACCAACAGTAATATACCATTTTAAAGTTGGTCGTACATCAGTGGCACACAAAAATAGCAAAGATAGCAGATCGAAAAGCTGATTTGCTGGCTTTGTGAGCATGTGACATTTTTGCTATGAAAGAATTGAGAGATAAAAACTAGAAATTGTCACATCCAAAAACTAAAACTAAAACTAAATTCAATTTGTTATCGACATTGTTTTTATAAATTAGCTTGATTACCCATTCTGGGCAGGAACCCCTTTTGGTGTTTTAAACATTGTTATAATTTAGCTATTGAAAAATAGCAGATCTACAAGCTCATAGCGTGCCACCGAGTGGCGCGCTATGAGCTTGTAGGTCTGCTATTTTTGAAAAATCGTTAAAATGTGCCTCAAATCTTTCAGAAAATTGTCATGATTTAGAAACCGTTTTTTTTTTCTTTTTTCGACGTCAGGCCTGAATGGGTTAACTGTTGCACCCATAGAAACATGTCAACTCACCCAAGCTCTTGGGCAGCAGGTTGCGTACGAACTCGTTGTGGTCGCCCACGTGCAGGATGCTGTATACACTGGAGGTCATGAGCTCCTCCTGGCCATAGCCCAGGTAGCCCGTCACGTTCTCAGACACAAACACAATGCGACCCTCTCGGTTGACCACAAAGAAGAAGCCGTCCAGTGCCTGAGGGAAGGAATGGAAGTACTGTAAAAATCTGGTTCAATGTCATTGGCCCGACTGTGATGAAATGAGTTACGGACGCTAATAATGTATGTCATCGCTGTGGGGTGGAAACCTTGTATGTCCAAACCATTTTTAAAATGGTGAAAATAGGCCAATCAACAAGTTTTAGTAACCATGGCAATCAAATGTGGTCAACCCTAGATGGCAAATGTACGTTATGTATATTATGGAGTCATTATGCACAAGTTCACAACTCAAATACACATAATATGGAGATCAACATGCACTGATGTCATACACAACATGAATCCAATGCCCATGTATGGATATCAACATGCACTGATGTCACAACACAACAGCAACCGTGTCAAATACGCACAGAGTAAATGGAAATGATGTCAGACCAACAAGGTGTCCCGACAGCAACGATACATACTGTACATGTAAACCACTAGAGAAAGAGCATGAGAGCAGAGTTGAGTCAAGTGGGGGAGAATACCACTCCATACTCACAAGACTGTTCTTATACTCCACTCTGCCGCTCAAAGAGATGCCCTGCTGCTCAATTCAAAAGCACTCACCGATTTCTTCATTTAAAAATGTTGTTGTAAACATGCAGTGGAAGCCTTTGCCATTTAGATGCCCATTTCATAACCCAATTGCAGTACAGTAAGCTCTTTTGACACAAACATCTACCCAATAATCAGTGTACTGTATATACCCTTAGAGACTACCCCAATGCACACTTAAGCACCATGGACAGCGACGCTGTCGCAAAACTCATGCCATCCACTGGGGGCTAACCTTTGACATCATTTAATAAGTAATTAACAATCAGGCTTTGCTGATTACAGAGAATGACAGAAATCTGTTCAGAATGACTAGGTACTGTATGTGCTGGATCTTACGATATATTGTTGTAACCTTATTACTTATCAATCACAGGGATTGACACAAATCTTAAGATTACAATGTTATAATGGAGTGGGAGTGAAGGCTGGTGCTCAGACCTTTTGAAAACCCGCTCCACACTCCAATAAACATCTGCTCACTCCACTCTCTATGCGCGTTTTGCTCACATAACTGATATACACACATTTTCTTTTTAAGAATGCGAAAAATTGGTTAACCGTCGAACCACTGAGACAAGTTTATTCACTGTAGTTATAACAATTCCATACCATCACAGTCCTAGCTGGTTGCTGTTAAATAACAGTCTTGTGTAGCACCAGCCACACTGCACGAACATGACCAAAGATTTCAGACACCGACACCTTCAACAGTGGGATTTAGATGCTATGCTATCTTCTAACAGCTGTTCTGAGGAAGTTTGCAATGATTATGGCTAGGGATGTCCCGATCACGTTTTTTGCTCTCGATCCGATTCCGATCATTTGATTTTGAGCATCTGCTGATACCGATTTTTCCCGATCCGATATTTATATTTTATAGAACACGTTTATGCCATATCAGTCACAATAGTATATATGTGACTGAGTACAGTGGTTTGATAAACAAGGGGGTCATTATATGGTCAATATAATAATATCCCAAATCAGACAATTTCCAGTCTAATATCATGATATGGATATAACATTGATACTAGGGATGTCCCGATCCCGTTTTTGGCTCCCGATCCGATCCCGATCATTTGAAAATGACGTGATCGGCCCAGACTTCCGATCACCCGATCCGATCGGGACAACCCTAGTTATGGCTAATGTAAAGTGTGTTCAGTCTCACCTCTAGCAGCATGGGCCCCAGGGCCTCCTTCTCCACCAGGCCCTGGCTACTGGAGGAGATGTCGCTCTTCTGTACCTCGTCGTCAGGGGACAGCAGCGCCGCTTTCTCTGTGGGC
The DNA here is from genome assembly GCF_964188405.1 of Protomyctophum parallelum. Lineage (NCBI taxonomy): Eukaryota > Metazoa > Chordata > Actinopteri > Myctophiformes > Myctophidae > Protomyctophum > Protomyctophum parallelum. The sequence continues at coordinate 30,122,862 of NC_139717.1, forward strand.
AGAAGTAACACATCATTTATCAAATAAAAACAAAAAAAACAAATTCATCAAGGTACTGCGAGTGTGAATGTGTCGCAGCTACAGTACTAGGCCTATGACATAATAGGCCTGATTATACTGTAACTTTATAGCCATTATAAAATAGGCATGATTATAACTGGATGATGAGGAATCTTACAATATAAGGCTTTGAACAGGGGACGTCGAACTTGGTCACAGCGATGAAATTATATGCCGGTGAGATGGAACTGTAAGTGTGTTTACAAGACCTATATTCAAGTCTAAGGAATTTGAGGCCATTACAATGTTTGTTCAGAGCACTTGACGTAAATCGTTTGCCAGCTAAGTCTATTGACTTTAATGTTTGTTTAATGACGTTGTTTTAACTGCCGTAAGGTAAGACGTCATGTGGCAGATAAAAATACAGTGGGTGCCCCTCACTTCACACAAGTGTGATTTTATTTAAATGTTTTTATTTAAATGTTTTTGTCCTAACCTCCTAATAGGCACACCAGGTTGAAAATAGCATGGACAACGATGTGGAAATAATAATGAAAATATGACTTCATCCAGCTGTCCTTAGCTCAAACAATTGTGATCAGGTGATTATGTAATAATTGTGACAGACCTACTGATGTGTAGGTCTAATAATCCTGGTGCTCTAGGTTTGAATGCTGCTTGTGACCTACGGGTATGTCACACATACACACACCCCCCCCCCCCCCCCCCATTCTCTACACACCGCATTATGCCTTCACACAGAAGGGCCTCAAAAGGCTCCGTGTTAGGACAAGTTTGCAAAGTTTTGTTCAGGTACAGTAGGTTTTATACTGGAACTGGGTAGTGGGTATTCTGTTAAATGTCAATCAAATTTAGAATGACCGTGAACATTCATAATGGCCGGACTTATTTCAGCTACTAACGGCTTATTTACATAGTTCACTGATGTTGACCACTTGTTATTCACCCTTTTTGTCCTTAACTCCCTCTGTGGCCTCATACACAGCTGCTCTTGTGAGAGAGGATGGGGCATGGTGGTGGAAAATGTCCTCCGTCGGCAGGTGACCTCAGTGTGCACTACTATTTGAGTGTCATGTGTAGAAGTTAGAAGTTGAAAATGTATGACCCTTATGCAGAGAATCAATGCAGTTACACAAGTATTGGCTTGTTCCCAGTCTTTGATGTATTGAACGTCAAAAGAACAGAGGGGTCTGATCTTTCAGTGACACAAACGCTGCACATCAACACAAGACAACTGCTACACAACATGCTTACTGTAAATTAACGTTGAGACTGCCATTTCTAGTTCTGTGGTTCCTATGGCAACACAGAGTGAAAACGACGACTGTGGAGAATCTTCCATATTTGTACATTTTGTCCCAGATTTGGGATGTGAGACATATTTGCCTCTTTAGCCGTCACTTTTGTCTCTTGTGAAACAAATTAGCCATGGAAGGGATTGGTGACAACTTCAGGTTATGATTTTGCATGCTGCAATCAAACCCAATGCAATCAGTTTCAACATTGCAGCAACACAATTTACAATTTAGGCATTTAGCAGACACTCTGTAGACAAACAGAATATTGCATTGTATTTCTTCTTGTGTCTACACTCCACAGGGGTGTGATGGCAGCCTAGCTTACTGAGGGTCTGGAAAGTGAGACATGGACGACAAGGGGAGATGCAGGTGAGAGGTAGAGGACATTAGGTTTAAAGAGAGAAAGAAAATAATTGGAGGAGGAAGCGAATATTGTGTGTTGTGTGTTCCCATTTCTGTGTAGTGACAGAGGAGGAAAAACATTGAGATGGGGGGAGAGAGAGAGAGAGAGAGAGAGAGAGAGAGAGAGAGAGAGAGAGAGAGAGAGAAAATTGGTGAAAGAAAGAGGGTGAGAGGCCCCCTTACAGAAGGTCAGGGGGGCCTGGCTGCTTGGCAATTGGCTGCACTGTCACACACCCTGCTTCACTCCAGAAGCTGACAGAAAGAGGGAGAGAGAGAGAGAGAGAGAGAGAGAGAGAGAGAGAGAGAGAGAGAGAGAGAGAGGAAGAGGAAGAGAGGAGGGGGTGGAAGGAAGGACAGAGACTAAGAGAAAAACAGAGCGGGAATGAGAACAGAGAAAGAGAAAAAGAGGGGGATGTCTTTGGTTAGCAAAATGATTAGTGTCAGGGTCAGAGGCCACAAGACGCACAGTGATAAGAGAGAGTAATTCATGACATTAGCTTCAGAGCAGAACAGGGAACAGCTCTGTCTTTCTAATGTAAAAAAACAAAGAAGCTTTTTTCTATTGAGCTGTTTGAGCCTGGTAGCTAAAATCCTGAGTGTTTATTTTACACTGGGAGTGTAAAAATGGACCTCCTAGGTCCGATGACACAAGTCCTCCACCAATGCTTAGGGCGGTGTTTTGCCATGGCTGCCATATCTGTCAACGCATCCATTTGGCTTTGTCTTCCGACACTGTTGTCGTCCTACAGAGAAAATTCCTGCATCCTTGTAGCTCATACTAACTCTTGTTGCTTTTATGACAATGTCTAGAGTCAGAGTGAAGGCTGGCAGCAACATTTGAGGGCTGTCTTTTATATCCCAGAGGCACCCAGAGACACCTACTCTCGGCGCTCAGGGCATTTCAAATGGTAATAGTGATGGTGATGGTTGGGTAGCGGGGATACTAAACTTACTTCTGGGTAGCCCCATAATGGAACCTCTCCCTCCGCTATGTACTGTAGGTCCGAGATGAGGTCCCACCCACCCGTATACCGGCAGTGGTTATGACCAGAGAATATTTTCCCACGATACACAATTCTTACCCTTTTCTACATACCGTATCCAAAAAGTAAAGGTCGGGGAACCCATTCTCAGATGTTTTATTTTTTAGCGGCCAAGACAATCTAAGTGACGATTTAATCAAGCGTTTTGTGTATTTGGGGTAGTTTAGGGCAATTTTTTGCCAGCCAAGTTTATGGACTAATGTTTGTTTAGGGCAGTAAAGGACAACCTAAGGCATCATCTGGCTGATATAGCCCTCGCTGCACCCCTCACTTCACACGAGTGTGATCTTTTTTTCCCCTCATTTTAGTAAATCCATGTATGCGAATGTATGTAGTTTTGATTTCCTTCAAAATATTGTAGTCCAGAGAAAACCCTTGGTTCAAAAGGCCAAGGCTTAAGTAGAAAAGATTACATAAAGCCTCACAACAACTCACATCATCACATGTAGCACCTTCGGCCACACATTCCTCTATTGAGCCCCATACACCCATATAAAGAAAATCAGGGCTGGCTCAAGGGCATGCTGGCTTAGAACTGGCCAATCTTTAACCTGCTAGCTACAATTCTGGCCACTAGGTGTGTGTTTAAAGTTAAACATGTGAGAGGGTTGCCTACTTTAGGGCTGCTCACTTTCAAGTTCAACCAACACTTTAGATTGTTTGCGACTCTGATTTGAAAATAACCCACATAAAAGCTGTAGTAAAGATATCAACGGGATCATAAATAACGCTTCCTCCTCTTCCCCACAGAACACACACAGCCATGCTGTCACCTACATCATGAATTCCCAAACTATTCAGCCCCCGACCACAAAATAATGCTGCCATTGACTCGCGACCCCAATCTAACCCAGGAGAAAGTTTTATGCACGTAAGCGTGCAATTTGGTGTGCATTTGTCCTCACATGTAATGTAGGACTATGTTGGGGTTTTGTAACAATTATGGTTAAAATGTACTTTTTTGTGTTTTCGAAATCACTCATTCTGTTCATCTGTTGAATGAGATAATAAAAATAAAAAAGTAAATTGTAAAAAAAAAATATATATGACCTGCACCACAGTTATTGTGTCCTTTTTAGCTCATCTACAGTAACAACTAACCACTAACCACAAAAAAAAACGTTTGCTCTGAAAGAATATATAGTAACCTATTCAAAGATGTGTGCCGCATTTTTACGATTTTTCAAAAATAGCAGACCTACAAGCTTGTAGATCTGTTTGTATCTAGCTTGTAGAGCTATTTTTCAATAGCTAAAGTATAACAGAATGCTTGAAACACCAAAAGGGGTTCCCGCCCAAAATGGGTTAAGGCATGGATGATCTTCAAAAGACAGAGGTAGAAGTAATGCTGAGATAAGAATGGAGCGTTTGTAGCTGCTGGAGGTCGACACACGACAGCCCAATGTTTACACGGAGAAAACACGCTCAACTGTGACTTGACTCACACAACAGAGGATGGAGGACCAACATTACTCACTCTCCAGGCGCCACCATAGAGTAATAAAGGGACAGAGACTAAAGCTATTCATTTCAGTGGAAGTTGCTCAGTGGCGTTTTGAAGCACCCAGTAGAACCGTCTACTTCCGCATTTTTTTAATTTGGACACAAATTTGGTGTCCAAAATGCGGAAGTGCAAACGGGCGCTCAATGTTAAAGCCCAGCTGCACGGCTGTTTCCCAGCTGTTTCCTCGTCATAAATCCACGGGTCCGCCTGCAGTCCCACCTCTTACCACTAGGACAGAGTGCTTCAACGTTGGAGAGCCTCACTGGGGGCTTGGGCGCCATGCGCCATACTCTGGCGACTCCATTCATATGATGCATGCATCCAAGGTAAGGGGCTGGGTCTGGGTGTCAGAGGTGCGGCCAATCAGATCCACATTACTAGCAGACAGAGACTGAGGGTGCATACTATGGGTACTAGTTAACGTGAGTTGTCAGAATATGAAATGTCCATTACTTTGGCTGATCTCCACACAGCATCAAATTATACTTCCATTCACATCCAATATATAAAATAAAATTACATATTAAAAAAATATATATACAACATAAGTGAATGGAGGTACTTCCTTGGCCTAGTACTGGCAGCAGGCACAAATAATTTGGCGTACAGTGGTTTACGAGACTAGCCCCAGACAAAAAGAACAGACGGAGTCGAACAGACCCATTTGTAGACATCTTGCCTCTCAGAGTCCTGCACTGTAAAAACATCAGCCTGACATCAGCACCGATGGCCTAGCGTTAAAGGCACAACGTATAGGCTCTAATGCAGCCTGACAGCGTGTGGCAGGTTCAATTCCCCAGCCTGAAGACCTTTGCTGTGTGTCACTCCCTGTCTTTCTCTCCTCCTGTTTCCTGTCTCTCTCTACTACTATCCAAAATAAAGGCAGAAAAGCCCCAAAACAAATCTTAAAAAACAGCAACAAAAAAACAGCCTGATTTATACTAAGCTGTGAAATAACCATCAAGTTGCACTCTGCAAGACATACATTTGTTCAATAGCTTTAGTGAGCAAGTGGAATAACTAAGGCTGAATACCTGCGGCATCCATCCCTTTACACCATTTGTATGTGCGCGGTATGTGGGTGTGCACACTGCACATCATACACAAAGGGCCCTATTTTCACCAGTGCATTAACCCGTTCCCCTAAACTTCTTTGACTTCACACCCCTGGGGACCCCTACATGGTAACTGTCGTTTCTCTACTGTTTCGGACGCGGGGCGGCTCGCCGGAACCGGGCCGGCACCCTGGGTGCGATCCTGTGGGTCTGGAACCCCCCCCCCCCCCCCCCCCCGGGAACCCCACACACTTCACACGGGTGTGATTTTATTTATTTATTTATTTTATTTCTTATTTTGACAATCATTTTTGAATATTTCAAATAGCCGATCCTCACAACGTGCGGCTAGTTGACCAATTTTAAAATGTTTTTTTTTTTTAAAAGGTAAAGAAATAGGGGTAAGGCACTGATGAAAATGGGACCAGAAGTGTCTACTGTTAAGTAAGTGTTGCTAGGTGTAAAGACCTCTGTGATTCAAATCAGACAAAAGAAAAAGAGTAAGCCACCTAAGGAGGTGTGTTTGTGTGTGCGTGCGTGCGTGCGTGTGTGTACTTATGTCTGATGAATGGGAGATTGTGTGGACTAACACTAATTGTACACCAAAACATACATGACATTTCAGTGTCGCTGATAAATTGTTATCAGCGACAATGACATTAGAATGAAACAATGAACAATTTCAGCTCCTGTCGTCATTGCCGCGTGTTCAATATGAGGTGATCACAGATTCCATCGGAGGTGTCATAATGTTAACATTTACCTCATCTCCTGATCAAATGTTTGCCATCATATACTGTTGTTTGCAAAGCCTAACAGCAATCTGAAAGAATCCTGCTAAAGACACACAACGTGTGATGATGCCATATGACTCCCAAGCAGGGCCAGAATCATGTTGTGTGAGCAGCACTAGGACCATCAAAAATGCTTGCTAAATGCGTATTTCTGGATTTCATTTTATGAGATTTGGTCCTGTAACGCATGGATGGCGGCAAGAGTTACGGTCAACATAAGGAAAATGTGAAAATAACACAATGTTGTCATAGTAGTGGCTAGTGGGTAAACAAACTGTTGTAATCGTGTGTGTGTGTGTGTGTGTGTGTGTGTGTGTGTGTGTGTGTGTGTGTGTGTGTGTGTGTGTGTGTGTGTGTGTGTGTGTGTGTGTGTGTGTGTGTGTGTGTGTGTTTCTTACCCTGCTCACGGCGTTTGATCTGTTGGATCTGGTCCACCGTGCTCTTGAGTATGTGGCACTTGTCTGGCTTGACGTTGAGGCTGGCGATGTCACCCATGTTGGCTGAAAGCAGGTCGGCCAGCTCCTCGATGTAGCGGCATTCCAGCTCCCGCCTCCGCTTCTCCACGCTATGCAATGCAACACACAAGAGAGGCATCGGTAAACAGTGTCATTAAATGTTGAGGACAAGATGAGGGCATGGAGGAATGAAAGGTGGCAATGACGGAAGAGAAGATGTGGACTGGACAGTGGAGTGTCTCAATAATTAATGCTATAAAAGAGGATCATGCAGAGAGAGAAAGAGATTGTGTGTGTGTGTGTGTGTGTGTGTGTGTGTGTGTGTGTGTGTGTGTGTGTGTGTGTGTGTATATATATATATATATATATATATATACTGTATGTGTGGAAGGAACTACCAGCTAATGTATTAATACATTCTAAAAGGTCTTACTTCAGCTGACTTGTAGTACTCTTTTTCAGTAGCTTCTTGACACATGCTTGCCCTCATCTCAAATTCCAGAAACCTCTGTTAATATTAAATGAAAGTACAAAGTGGAGCAGTGTACTGTATTAAACTTTTTTGTTCTTGGTTATAGATGTATAACTTTTAGTCTTTCTATTTTACAGTACCTCTGCTTACAGTATAACATACTGCGGGTTCTTGAACCACCCACATTTTCCGTAGAAGAATTACTGTAGGTTTATCTTATCTTCATATATTCTGAAATATGTGACGCTGTTGGAAAATCCTGTGGTCTCCGATATTTGGGCAGCAGAGGTAAACACTAAACAGTAGCATAACCACTTAAACCTTCTCTTCTTAGTAAAACAGACATGAGTTACAACTGTACTTGGACACCCTGGTGTGTCCCAAATTAGGGACACCAGGGTGAAAGTGGTTAAAACCTTGGGTGGACCTTCTCAGTGGACTGTGGAAGGAATGTTAGCATGTTTTCTCTCTGGTGGTCCAAAGTTTGGATAAAACTAGGGATGCACCGAAAGGGAAATTCTTGGCCGAAACCGAATACCAAATATAGGAAAGAGTTGGCCGAAAACCGAATATGATTAATATTCTATATATTTTTTCCTACCAATGCTGTCATGGCCGCACCTTAAATCTACCCGATTATGGCAAAATACATGATTATGGCAAAACCTAACTTAAATAATAATCACTATTATGGGTCCATAAAACATTTATTCAGCGCTTTTGAATGCATTAATTGCATACAATATTCAGTGATATATTTCCGGCCTTTTAGGGCCGAAACCGAATAGGCCGAAAATGCATTTTTAGCCATTTTCGGCAGAATATCTTCTGCGGCCGAATACTCGGTGCATCACTAGATAAAACATCTATGGTTAGTGTGAGTACCATGAAATACATAGACCAAATTACATCATGATGGGTTCAAATTCAGCTCATGGTCTGTGTTGCATGTTTTCTCTCTCCTGTCTGTCTCTTACTGTACTAATAAAGTTTTTATTGCAGGTCACAGTGATTAGATGCATGTCGCCCTGTTTTTCTATCTCTTTCCCCTCTGTTTCTCTCTCACTCTGCATTCCTCCACTGCTGTGTGTGTGTGTGTGTGTGTGTGTGTGTGTGTGTGTGTGTGTGTGTGTGTGTGTGTGTGTGTGTGAAAAAGTTCATTTCCCGTCAGTTAGTTACCGGTAGTTAGTCACCCCAGGCATGACCATATATGGTATGGTATATACGCTATATGCTAATTACCCAACATATGCAAGTTAGCATCCGTCAGTTTCTAAATGCTGGGGACTTTATGAAAAGCAGAGTGGGTGTCAAAATAGGTAGCAGCGCACGCAACACGCCGATTATTGTATCAATCTTGCTCGTTATTTGAGAGAGAGAGATTCTCTCCTCCAATTTATTCTATGTTAAATGATCCGATCATTATTTTTTTAAAGTTGAATGTAGGTACACAGTGGGTCCCTGCTTCACTAGAAGTGATTAGATGCATGTCGCCCTGTTTTTCTATCTCTTTCCCCTCTGTTTCTCTCTCACTCTGCATTCCTCCACTGCTGTGTGTGTGTGTGTGCGCGGGCGTTTGTTTTCAAATGCGGCTTGTTGGCAAACCAAGTGAGGAGATGGGAGATATAAAGACATATCATCATACTATAATTCTAACAATGTCTGTGTGAGTGTGTGTGTGTCAGAAACACCGCCGTATCTCCTCATTGCCTGCACCAATCGCTCCCACTTTTCACACAGGCATTGACCATATGAATATGGAGGGCGTAACGAAGCCCTTTTTTCGATTTGACACATTAATGATTAATAATGAATTTATTAGTGAATTAACCTCGCACCCTCACACACCTCCGCCCCTTAGCGACACCTGCATCACAGGCCACCGTTCTCACCGCTACCCCACTGGCATGCTTCCTCTAGCTACCGCCGCAACACAACAACGAGTGCCCTATACAATTTGGCGCCGCTGACTGTGTGTGTGTGTTGCATCCTTTGGCCGTCTTCTCCTGCTAAACTACACCGTTTGCACACATCTCACCATGCACAACAGCAACAGCTAGCCTGTCCACACATCAACCACTACTTTGCATTCATATTCATGTCATATTTACAGTACTACGGCCTTCACAGTGAGCGGGATATTTCCAACCCCCTCAATGCACCTACCCTTTTTCACACCGCCCCCAGGCAGGCATCTGACCACACGGGGAAAACAACTCAGACGCATACTACAGCTATTCCCAGGGCTCGACAGTGCGACTAGGTACTCGCATTTGCGACTAAAAATATCACCGTGTGAGTTGTAAAATTAGATTTGTAGCACAGGTGCGACTACAGGATTTGACCATTCAATCGTGATAAAGACAAGTCTCTGTCTACAGCAAGTGCACATTCTATAGTCGCGGTTCTATACCTAAATTTATATTTCTGAACGGCGGTGTCGTTCGCCAAAAAGAGCAGAGCTACAAGCTAACAACGAGGGTCAATGAGGTGTTCATTTGAAGATCTGTCCCTTTGCTCCCACCGCCCCTCCCCTCCCTGTGTTGCTGCTCAGTTCTCTTCCCTGTCAGCACTCAGCAGCGGAGCGAACGCAGCAGGGTAGTACAGAAGACAGAAGGAGTTGCTAGGACCCCGACACGTTGAATACTAAAGTTATTTAGAAAGTTTGTAATGTTAAAACATCACTTGATATAACTTTTAACCAAACGTGGGTGAAACAGCTTGCAGCCGCGCACGTAAAGAGTGCACGTGCGCACGCACTTGGAGTGGACGGATTGATTGATATACCAAAACAACCCTTGCTAGCACCTCGCTAAAAGCTTGTGCGCAGCGCAATATGAATGACCGACCTGGCTGGATATATTAGTCAGTGCCTAGCTCAGGTCCATAACTCTAAATGCAACGCTTCTGAACTGAAGCAGTCAAAGCCAAGGAGAATGTTACATTACTAATTCACCATCGAGTAGCCTCTGCACTAAATGTCACACTCACATGATAGAACAGCAAGATAAAAACGGATAGTCTGTCTGTCCATCCATTCATAAAATGAATTGACTATCTATCTATCTATCTATCTATCTATCTATCTATCTATCTGCATAGCAAACTAATAGTCTATCAGTATAAAAACTAATTGATTATATAGATTATATAAAAAATATGATATCCAGATGAATATCAATATTGTGATAATTTCTGAAAAGATATTGTGATATAATATTTTGTCATATTGCCTGCCCCTACCTCACCTCATATCACTTTATTAAAGAAAAATCACACCTGTGTGAAGTGAGGGGCACTCTTATCATCATACATCATGATTTAATTTACGTCATATTTAGCGGAATTTTGACCTAATTTCGTTATCGCTTGGACACCCAGCAACATATCCATATCCACTTTTGTGCCCAACCCAACTTACCAAGACCATCTGTAAACAATTCCCCACACTGAACATAATTTGCTGTTCATATATTCAGAACGGGTAAGGACTAGTATGTTATAACTAGGGCAAATAGGGCATTCCCTGTGATAATTATATGACATGTCATATAGAATAAATTGCAGAAGAGAATATCTCTCTAGCATATCACTGCTACGCTGATGACACTCAACTGTTTCTATCCTTCCCCACCTCTGCTACTCAGGTGGAAGAACGCATCACTGCATGCCTGGTTGACATCTCACAGCGGATGTCTTCTCACCACCTCAAGCTGAACCCAGCTTCTCTTCTTCCCAGCTACGTCCTGCCCCATGCAGGAGCTAACTAGCCAATTGATCGAAAATGCCGCAGCTCACCTGGTCTTCAACCAGCCAAAATTCTCACGTCTCCCCCTTTCTCCGCTCCCTCCATTAGCTCCCGGTCGCCGCCCACACAGAGTACAAAAATCTGATGCTAGCCTTAAAAGCAACCAAAGGAATGGCACCCCCATATCTTGCAAGTCTGATTGGACCCTACAGACCCTCCCGTGCACACGAATCAGCCGACGCAGGGAGGCTGGAAGTACCTTCGCTAAAATATCTGGGACAACGCTCCACACGTCCCAAACTCTTCTCCTTTCTGGCTCCAAAACTATGGAATGCACTTCCCATAACAATCAGAACTGCAGACTCACTCATCTCCTCACTTCTGCCGTAGTCTGAAAACCCACCTCTTCAGACTCCATTTTAGTACATAGCACTTGCTGTAGCACTTGCCTTAGCCTCAACAACCTACAGGTGTATGCATAGGCTCAACTTATGTAGACATACAGTAGCACTTTATAGTGTATACGCATAGTCTCATTATATAGACATTCTACTGTTAGGTTCTTAGCTTACGTATGATTCATGATGACTATTTTTATGTATTTGATGTATTACCATGTTTTTTTTTGCTCTTGCTTACTGTAAATTGCTGTTCAAAGGGTGAAAGACCATGTCTAGCTATGTGAAAGACAACTGCGAAAACGGATTAAATCGACCCCGGTCCGAATACTTTTTATACAGACGTAATATTTGGCGGCAGTGTGCAACGTGATTGACATTACGTGAGGTTGATTATTTTTTCCCATGCTCTGACATCTGGTCCGATATTCTTATTAATGGGTAAAATGGCACGGCAAGGCCTAACTAACCGATTAATAAAATGTCTCCAGATGGCCACCCCTTACAGAAATCATGTTGAATCTGGGGCTTCAACCCATTTTGGACAGAGGCCGATTCTAAAAACGCCTTGATGCTGCTATTTAAAAACAATGTTTTAAATACCATAATACTCATACTGTACAGAACCCCAAAAGGGGTTCCAGTCCAGAAGGGTTAGAACACCAAGAGGGGTCCTTCCCAGAATGGGTTAAAACCAAAACCTCTATGTAATGAACTAGGACTAGGCTTTTTCAGTTGTCCTGCTTTGAACAGGAACCACACACAACCCCACACACACACACACACACACACACACCACCTTGCCTTTCACCTTGCCTTTGAATCGTGTCATAAGGCTGAGTACCTGAGGCTAACCGGGAGATCCATCTAATTACCCCATTTGTATGTGCGAGGTATATGGGTGTGCACTGTGCACATATCGGGAGACACAGAATGTCTGGTATAAATTGCAAGTTATAAATGTGGCAAATCCCACTGTAAAATCTTACTTCATACCAGCAACTGAGAGAAAATGAGATGCCTGTACGCATCACACCCAGAGGTTGTGCACCCAGAGGTTAAGTTAACATTACACAGATTATACCATGGACCACACATCCCATCCCTAGTGCATTACTGCTAGCTTTATACACCCATGCCTGAGGAAGGTCATGTGTGACCGAAATGTTGCCAATACACACATTTTCATGTATTGGCAACTAGCGAAACCACAATTGCAGCAATATAACTTAACATACTGTAAAGTGGTATTTAACCTATGCCTTAATAAGCTTCATGGTATTGAGGGTCATCTCCTCTAATTGAAATATGTGCTTTAGAGAGGGATGTGAGTGGAGCACAAAAATAGATTTTGCAATACAAAATGTTCAATTCGTGCAAGTGGGCAGTGTGCAGTACTTTTTTTATTGTTGAGCTTTATACACCCAGAAATGTGTTTATGATGATTTGGTCCAAAGATTTGTGTATTTATCTTCAAAATGGGAGACTACACTGAGTGTTAATTTACCTCTGAAAGTGTACATGGTTTTTGTTCCATTTGCACAGCGTACAAGTTAAATTACCACCAGTGATTTGATTTGACTGTGTAGAGGTCTAGATAAGGTTGTTTAGTGTATGTGTTCCTGTGTGTAGGCTATGAGAGTGGGGAGGGAGTGCCATCCACTCTGATAACCTCTACAGGAAGATGGTGGAGCGACAGAGCTACGTGTCAACGCATGGGTTAGACCAGGGAAGCACGGGAGTGAGTCGAGTGGGTGAGAGGAAACGTGAGAAATTGAGCGATGATAATATTTGCCTGTTTGATAATATTCGCCTGTTTGCCGCACTCCTGCGGTGTGCAAGAACAAGCCTATGAGTACATGCCGTTATTATGGTGTGAGTCCAACAGCGGGAGTCACTGAGTGCATGTGTGACTTACGGCCTGATGTATGTTTAGCACTATGTGTATATATCCCTGTCCGTGTGTGTGGGAGACAACAACAAGGAAAAGTAGGTCAGCGCATTGCATAGCTTGAACACGCAGGCGCACTGAACATGAGAAAGAGAGAGAGAAATAGAGTGTGCTTGCGCAGGTCAGTGGCTGTGTGAGGTTGCTGTAGAAACTGCTAGCTGGGCTGTGTTTGTGGGCCAGATTCAACTAGGCCTCGAAGTGGACACCCCCACTGTACGCGCGCACACATGTGCACACACATGTGCACACACATGCACGCACACACGCGCACACGCACACACACACACACACACACACACACACACACAAATAAAATCTTCAGAAGGCTACTCGATGCCTTCCAACCTTGAGAGATGGATATCTGTATATCCGTTTCATGTTGCCAACTTAGCCACAGTGGAAATACAACAACACTGTTGCACAACCAAACATTGGTATTGTCTGTCAATCAGTCACTTAGCACCTGACCTTAGGTGCTGTGGCGGTGAGAAGTGAGCAGTTGCTTGTTTCACTGAGTGGGCTGTGCATGTACTGTATAGTGCTGCCTACACTACAGTATATAATGACACAAAATACTGTTTTCAACACATGAACCCTATTGTCCCTCTTCTGGGCATGTCATCATAGGTGCACATCGGGGGAACTGAAAAACATTTTCTGTGAAGACATATGTGACCAGTGCCAGTGATTTCAACCACAAGTCGGCACAGTTGATATACAGTTATAGATGAAAATACAATTAATTTCTTTTTTTGGTGGTTTTCGTTTTTAACACAGTTGGAATGTTAAAGAATGTTTTTATTCCATCAGAAAGTCGTTTTAGTGTCATTAAGTCGTTGCAATTGCTTAAACAAGTCACTATGTCTAATGTTTTAACAATTGGGTTAAGCAATGCTAACCAATGCTAATCAGAAAATCAGCTTTCCTTTCAAAGTATGCAAATTCCGCTAAAATCCGCTTTTTTGTACACAATCGTTTTTGAAGATAATACTAGTCTTTTACTAACTGGCTAACAGAAATAGCAGAGAAAGAAGTATTAACCATCGTATTTTGTAAAAAGTGTGTTTATTTTCGGTCCGCCTAAAGCTAATGTTCCAGATGGGGGCACTGGTGAATCAGAACAATGGAACATGCTTCCTGTTTCCAATAGCAGAAGAAGAAGACAATGTAAACATTGTAAACATTGTAACATTATGTCACCATAACGTGGCTATTATTAGTTACTTTGGAATGTACCTGCCATGAAAATTAAGGTCATAATAACGCAGATCACATCGATATGTAATATAGCGCGATATGTACTTGTTCTAGCTACAGGATTGATATCAATATAATGCTAAACGTAGCTAAAAAGCTATTGCGGGGTTGCCAGGTTCTGAGAAATAAGCAACCCGGTATATGAAAACAAGCCCAAAATAAGCGAAAATAGCCGATCTACAACAATACAAATCTTGTCCCTGGACCCTGGCAAGGCTGGCATACATTATTTTCTGCAGACAAATAATAATAACAGGCTAATATAGCTATTTTATTTGTAGGCTACTCATCTGGAACATTTACATAGGCCTGATCTAATAAGGGTCCACTTGGTTACCAACTCTCCATAATCAACTACACTTTAAAAACAAGCCCAAATAATCAACTACACTTTATTTTTGTCAAATACATTTTTAGTAACATGTTATAAATGATTATAAAATTGGTACAGTAGGCCTATGCATTATTTTTCTTTAGAAACAAGGCCAACTAATTATAATAAGCAGACATGGCAACACTGCTAATGGAGGAATGAAGGGAAAACAGCGCCCCCTAAAGTCATAGATCACTGCTGAAATCTTAGATGGGCTAATTCTTTACTTTCAGGTTTCCAATTCAACAAGTTTCAAATGGTCATATCTTCTTCATTTCCCCCCCAATTTCATAGCAATACATCATATGAAAGGTTACAGTGTGCAGTTTCATAATATGTAAAGAACTGAAAAATGACCATGGCCCCCTTGTATATTAAACCACTGGCACTGGTCACATATGTTGTAGTGGCCAAAAAGGTAGGGACTAAGTATAGAATCATGGGCGACCCTGGTCATCAAAGTATATAGGGTTTAAGTGGTTAAAATACATCCTACTTCAATACTTCCTACTTCAGGGATTCATCCCTTTCAAGTGGTCAACTAAAGACTATTCATCGTGAGTGGGGTGTAGTGTTTGAAATTTGAGCCAGGCAGAGGACAAACAACTGAGTGGGAGGTACCTCCCAGTGCAGTGAACAACTGACCACAGAAAACTAACAGGTCAGGAGGTGAGGCATGTTTGGACCATATGCAGCAGGTAGGAAACTAATATAAACGATTTGCCGTCTTATTGGAAAATTCTATTATGTAGCCATAGAGTGGATTATGATACGAGCGCTAATGATCTTTATCCTCACATACTGCAGCCGCTGAATGCATACATAATCCAAGTTCTTATGACTTTGACAATGAAAGAAGCAATACATTGTTCTACAAAATGGGAAATTCTTGATCATCAATTAAGGCTGTCACGATTCTCGATACGTATCGAAATCGAATCGAAATTGACGTTCGATACAGTGTATCGAAATCACGAGCTGACTATATATGAAATATTTCATTGCATGCGCACGTCCGTCAGTTTTTTCACCCCGGAACGTTTCTTACGGGACGTGTTTCAGCCAGTCGGACCGGATACAACGGTGCACCAAGCAGCCTTTAGCTCATTGCGTGCAGTCAGCAAAGAGCAGACAACAACATAGTCAAATTCATTCAATGAAGAAGCCGTTTATATCGCTTTTGTCCCGTGGATGAGACATTTAGATTTAAAAACGGATGAAAAGCATAGATAAAAGCATATAGTTGTGTACAGCACAGCGGAGTGACAGGTTCCATATGGGGCTGCCTGGAGTCTGGACTGATGCTGGTTTACACACTACGGCTGCTTCAGTGTGTTTCGCGACGAGCATAATATCACGGCAGCGTGAACAAAGCTGTGTTCGGTGCAAGACATGCTGACGCAGCCGGCGTGGAGGCTAGTAACGCCAGTCCAGCCCCATGGAAGCTCTCCCTAAGAGGCTGCTACATTATAGCGCAGTGAGCTCCTTTACAACTCTATGGCAGTGGTTCCCAAAGTGGGGTCCGGGGACCCCCAGGGGCACTTGAGGGAGTTCCAGGGGGTACCCAGCTAAATGATAGTTAGGAACCAAATGGAACCTTATGGGTCTGTAACTCAGAGAGTGTACAAATGGAACTAAATGGACCCTAGCGGCTCCATTTGGTTCCATTTGTACGCTCTCAGAGTTAAATTAGCATTGATTTTACAATATAAATTGGGGGTCCCAGAGATAGAAATGCCATTAAATAAGAGTCTGTAGACTAATGCATGTCAAACTGGGGGTCCTTGAAATTAAACGGGTTGAGAATGCTAGAGTCAAACTGGGGGTCCTTGAAATTAAACTGGTTGAGAATGCTAGAGCCGTAAAAATCTTCTCTTATTGGGATCCCTGGCATATATTTTCAAATGGGGGTCCACAGGCTAATTAGTGTCAATTTGGGGGTCCTTGACGTGAAAAGGTTTGGGAACCACTGGGGACTGGGAGTGAGAGGTTCCACCATGTGGGGCTAATGTTAGTCCCGACTCCAAGTAGGAGTTACAAAATGTTGGTATTGGTAAATCTGTTAAGGATGTTATGTCCTCTGAAGCAAAATAGATGTTTTCTAATGTTGTTAGTCACAGCACAATTATTTACTTACTTTCATTTTATTTAGTTTCTTAGAGTAGAGCTTAACAATAATGTAATCTCATCCTCTTAAAGAAACATCTGAAAATGATTGGTATAAAAACAAAAGTTTATATTGTTGGTTATTCTCATTCTCATGTATTATTAGTCACATAAAAGTAACATTGCAGAGATACAAGTGTTTTTCTTTACAAATCAAAACATTAGCCTAAATTAATAATCAATGTCATATATCGCTCTGCACTGAAAATACGAGGTTTTAAAAAATATCGATTGAATCGTATGGAATATCGTATCGTATCGAATCGTGACCTTACAATCGAAAGTTGAATCGAATTGTGGATTAGGCGAATCGTGACAGCCCTATTATCAATCAATGTAGCATCAAACAAAGGTTACTGAGTGTGGCTGTTTGATGTGTTTATAGCCACTGGCTTTATTTGCTGCCAACTTGAAACATTGGAGGCTGCTCCAAATTGAGAAAACACATAGCAGCCCACGCTGCACCACCACCACGCCACTAGCATGCTGCTGAACTCTGCCTTGCCCAGTCATCATCGCTCCACCCTACACCCTCCCGGCCTCCACAATGTTGGACTGACCGCTCCAGCCAGAGAAGTGTCTCTCTATTTTGTGTTGTAGCCCTGTAGCGTTGCTTGTTAAGAAGGAACATTATCTCAGCCATCAGACTCCTCCAACTGTTTCTACATTTGTGCTTGTTGTGAACCTCATGGATAATGAATTTACTGGCCTTTGTTTTTTTCTTTTTTCTTACTGAACTACCACTTGAGTCTTAATCCTGACCTATGAGTGTAGACTACCGAGAGGGGAGACGAGCAGCTAAAAATGAGCCAAGAATTCTTGGTTCATTTCTTGCCAAGTTTCGCTATTTTGGTTTTTCACAATAAAAGCTCCTGGATGTTGCGCAATGGGGTGAGTGTTGGCAGCATGGTACATTGAGAAGAGATCCTTGCCCAATCAGAAGACCTAGGTTCAAGTCCACCGTCTGTCCGGTTGATGTTTAGTGGCGCTCAAAACTTCACATGGAGGGAAGGCAGCAAGAAGAGAAATGCCAACCCCCAAGGCCTCATAATATCACGAATAAAAATAAACAACTTCAATTTTGGCTCTCCCTTCCTGTTACATTGCACACAACTGAAGCTGGCAGAAAAACAAATGGGAGACATGTCCAAATGTGACAAAAGTGGTGAGTAGGGCTATAGCCATAGACATATAAACGTAGACGCCCTTTCCGGCTCTGGAGTGGATGTGCTCAAGGGAGGGCAAAACTTTCCAGAGATTCCTTGCAAAGCACTGCGGAAGCATGAGCGTGCGTCGGGTCTGTAAGTCCCGGGAAAGATACGCTGTGATTGGCCAGTAATCAATTGAGTGGCAGCGTGACGTAACATGCCTTCCACACTTCCGGCGTACTTCCTCTCCCAGTGTAAATTCTTCTGGCCCTCCTTCAACACACATCGCTCCAACGAACTGCAGCGGCCAATGAGGCATCTATTTTATGGCTATTATAGCCATAATCGCAAGATTGCCATACACCCAAACAGTGTCAGGGCTCGAAATTTAACTGGGAGCACCAGTGCCACTGCAAATAATTGCTGTAGTGCGACCAAAACGATCGCGACCAAAGCTAGTCGCGACCAAAGCTGGCCAGTTCCGTCCCGCGAGATGATTTAATCCAATTTAGAGCATAAATATCTGAGCATGTAAAAAAAAAAAGTAAGTTCCTCCTAGTCCTAGTCCATTCCTGTCCAGAGTTATGATTTTTTAAAGAAATATCTCCTTGGCTTGTTCTGCTCACCCGTTGTCAGTCCGTGGACATTAAGTGGGTGAACATCAGACCTAAGGTCCTCAGCTGTGAGAGACAATAAAAGGGCTCAATTGAATGGAATGTGTGGAGGAAACACACACCCCTTTTTCCTAGACATGCAAATTAATGATGTTATGAAAATATTTTATATATATAAAAAGATTACTTAAATAAAAAAGCAGGCCTGCATAAAACAAAGGGTTTTGTAGCCATTTACAAATCCAGAAATTATAGCAGACAGTATTTAGAATTTAATTATATTTTCAAATGGTTTATTAATAATAATGAATTGCATTTTTATAGCGCTTTTCCAAGTGCTCAAAGCGCTTTACAATGGTTCATTCATTCATACATTGGGAGGTGAAGCGAACAGTCGACGCCAGCGTCCTCACTTCCCACATTCAGACACCAATGGTGGCAAGCTCACACCGACCAACTCATTGGAGGCAATGTAGGGTTCAGTGTCTTGCCCAAGGACACTTGACATGTGGACAGGAGGAGCCGGGATTCGAACCGCCGACCCAGGGATCATTGGACGACCTGCTCTACCTCCTGAGCCACAGCCGCCCACAAATTAAACGCTTCTTAAACAAAAATAGCATCTCATACCAACTGGCTTGTAGGCCAGTGGTTCCCAAAGTGGGGTCCAGGGACCGCTAGGGGTCCTTGAGGGAGTAACAGAGGGTGCACAGCTAAATGATAGTTAGGAACCAAATGGACCCTTATGGGTCTGAAACTGAGAGTGTACATACTATGGGTATACCAATTTCCCTGTTTAACTTTGATTTTGCAATATACAGTGGCGTCCCAGAGATATAAATGGGGAATGGTAGCCTAATTCAGGTCAAACTGGGAGTCCTTGAAATTAAAATGGCTGAAAATCATTGCTAGAGCCGTAAAAATCTTCTCTTATGGGGGTCCCTGGCATATATTTTCAAATGTGGGTCCGTGGGCTAATGACATGAAAAGGTTTGGGAACCACTGTTGTAGGCCAGTGGTTCCCAAACTTTTTCATGTCAAGGACCCCCCAGTTTGACATGAATTAGTCCACGGACCCCCATTTAATGGCATTTCTATCTCTGGGACCCCCAATTTATATTGTAAAATCAATGCTAATTTAACTCTGAGAGCATAGAAACGGAACCAAATAGACCCGTTATGGTCCTTTTGGTTCGATTTGTACACTCTCGAGTTACTGACCCATAAGGGTCCATTTGGTTCCAAATGATCATTTAGCTGGGTCCCCCCTGGAACACCTCCAAGTACCCATTGGGGTCCCCGGACCCCACTTTGGGAACCACTGTTGTAGGCTACAAGTGTAATACCAATAATGAATGTAAAAAATCGATTACATATTGGTGCTCGTTAAATTTTGGTGGGTGCTCCTAATTTTTTCTGGTGCTCCTTCATTCTGAATTTACATTCTGAGACTGAAAGTACAAATTTCGAGCCCTGGGTGTGCTGCCATTGATTGCCAGCTGTCATTGAACATGCATTGGGCGCTTCAAGTTATATATTTTGAAAACTGCCAATAATTTCAAAGTAATAATCTGCATGTCCACAGTAAATTGGATTTTTTTTTAAACTGTGAATTGAGTTTAACTGTGAAAGTATGAAGGAATAGGGAGGGTCCAAAGTTTCTAAGTGAAAGCATGTAAGACTAGTTAGGTGCCAAAGTTTTCTATTGACGATATTATGCTGGTGGCTCTGCTAAAGCAGCGCCGCACAATTATGGGGCCCTATTACAGGTCATCTCGACTCCACCAAGTCACTTCTCTGCTCTCTACACTCTTTTTGGTAATGTTTCGAAACTGTATTTATTCCCTATACCTCTTGTCTGTTACTCCTTCATTGTGCATTATAGTCTGGTGTTGTTGTCTTGTTTTTAGTCTGTCTTAGCTATTAAAAACCCAATAAAAACATAATATCTCCATCTTGGGGCAGGTTGGTATCTGTGTGTATCTGTGTTTACCTTTGTCCTGACGTGTCGCATGGAGAGGCCTTCCTCTTCCGGGAATCCGGTGTGGCAGGGTCCAGGGGACCTTCCCCTACTGCGCTCATCTTCAACACACCTGAAGCAGGAAAGAGTCACATTCAGCATAGTTATTATTATTCATTTATTTTATCATTTTCAATTAGGGCTATTATTTGTTTGCAACGTGTGTGGTGCTCAAATGATGTGAAGGTGTGACCAAAGTGATGGGAAGGAGCAGCCCTGGTGAGGGTTTCTGCAGCCAAACGATTGTGGCAGACAGACAAAGAAAAATCTGAAATGCAAAAAAAAAGAAAAAGAAAGAAAGAATTGAAAAGAAGAAATTATGTCTCTGTCCAGTCACAGTGGGTTTTAACAGCGGGCAACAGCCAGACAAATTTCCCGGAAGTGCATGTCAATGGGACCCGGCAACTACTGGCGATAGCAGGCGAACATGCCATCTTCGAAAATCAGTGGTAACAATTTGCGGTGTAGTATGGAAGGCTGGAACAAAATCAGTGCTCACAGCCAGTGATGGGCAGTAACAAGTTACTTTTGATATATTACTGTAATATTATTTTACCCACTAATGAGTAGTTAGTGTATGGTTTTACTTGATCACAAAATTGTAATATATTACTTTTGTTGCTTAACTTTATTGGAGTCTGCGTATGAATTGATTTGACATCATTTAGAAAGACACACACACATTTCTCTATCAGGTCCCACAATTAACAGTGCATGTTGGAGCACAAACCAAGCCATTAAGTTAAAGCTACAGATCTGGAGACGGTTACAAAAAAAAACCTTCCCGCTAGAGATGCTCCGGTAATCGGCCACTGATCGGAGATCGGCCGTATCGGCAGATATTCACTCCGATCGGTGATCGGCAATTTACCCTATAATATAGGGTAAATTGCAATCACATATTATGTGATTGCAATTTACCCTATGTAGAGAAACCGATCTTTTACACTATTTAAGTGGTATAAATGTCAATCAGATATATAGTGTAATGTAGTAGTGTTGCATTTTTGTGACAGGCCTAACATTCCCCCCTTCCTCCACACACACACATGTTGGAAATATTCAAATTTGCCTCTTACGCACAAGATCGGTATCGGCCATATCGGTATCGGCCAGTCATGAGAAAAACAATCGGTGATCGGGATCGGCCCCAAAAAACCTGATCAGAGCATCCCTACTTCCCGCAGCATTGAAGCCACAGTGGGCTAGCTAGATCAGGGGTTCCCAACCACTGGTACTGGAGGAGTTGCCCAAAAAAGGAAACAAAAGTGGAAAGAAATATGTATACTACTACAGGTAGTTCTTCTGACCAAGCAATTGATTGAAATAGGCCGTCTAGTCCAGCTGTGCTGAAATGGGCATGACAGCACACCTAGCCGTTAATAGAGGTTTTGAGAACGGGTGAACCACATTAGAAATATCATCAGTTGTGGGGGGCACCCGCTGGCCTAATGGTCCAGGCGCATACCACATATAGGCTCTGGCCTGTCACAGGTTCAGGTCCCGTTCATGACGACCTTTGCTGCATGTCTCTCCCACTCTCTCACTCCCTTTTTCCTGTCCGTCTTCACTGTAATTATCAATAAAGGCACAAAAGCCGAAAACTAATCTTTAAAAAAAAATATATATATATATATCATCAGTTGTGCTGATTGGTGATTACTAAGTTTTGTAAGAGCAGCAGCATTATTGGCTTAGGAATGGAACAAAAGGGCCAGGTATAAGCTCCTGTATCTTAACATCACTTATTATGGTGGTACATGGAGAGCCAAATATTTTCTGAGGTCGTACTTCAGTATAAAAAGGTTGGGAACCAATGAGCTAGATCATTCATAAATACAAGAAGTTTGGAACCACCAGGACTCTTCCTAGAGATGTCCACCTGGCCGAGCTGAGCAATTGCAGGAGATGGGTCTTGGTCAGGGAGGCCTGCTTTCATTTCGCACAGCAAGAGACTGGAGGAGTGGAGGTGTGCCCCTTGCACCTAGTACTAGTATGGATCCCTTGGGGCATTTTCACATTCTAATACAGCCTGAAAACCAATTCTGGCAGCCAGCTCAGTAGTGTGCTGCGCTAATCATTGGACTCCCAATCCACACCTTGTGGGAATTAATCCGGCTGCCGCCACTATTTTTCAAACAACCGCAGACTAGTTTATTTGGCCGATAAAGTATAGTTCTAGACCGTGACGGAGGGGCGCCGTCTCTATTGAACTTGAGCCACGAGAGGCACAACCGAGCGGGCTAAAGTGTGCGAGTTGCCTTGTTGAAAGTTAGCTAGAGCCGACTCAGCCCTGTCAGGCGCAGAATAGTAAAATATTACCCCCCCAAGGCAATGCCAACACTGAGCAATATTGCCCACCACGGAGCAAAGCCAGGCAGTGCTGTCCTCCTGGAATAGAGGCACATCTAACAGCGCTGCATGTCAAAGTACAGAGACATCCATAATGAAACCCTGCATTGGACCTCAGACTGTACAGGATAACAGATGTAACAGACATGGAGCCTAAGAACACAGGCAAGATAACAGAGGTCACAGACATGGAGCCTAAGAACACAGACAGGATAACAGAGGTAACAGACATGGGCCTAAGCACACAGACAGGATAACAGATGTAGACATGGACCTAAGAACACAGACAAAATAACAGAGGTCACAGCCTAAGAACAGAGACAGGATAACTGAAGTCAGTCATGGAGCCTAAGAACAGAGACAAGATAACAGAGGTCACAGCCTAAGAACAGAGACAAGATAACAGAGGTCACAGCCTAAGAACAGAGACAAGATAACAGAGGTCACAGCCTAAGAACAGAGACAAGACAACAGAGGTCACAGCCTAAGAACAGAGATAAGACAACAGAGGTCACAGCCTAAGAACAGAGACAAGATAACAGAGGTCACAGCCTAAGAACAGAGACAAGACAACAGAGGTCACAGCCTAAGAACAGAGACAAGACAACAGAGGTCACAGCCTAAGAACAGAGATAAGACAACAGAGGTCACAGCCTAAGCACACAGACAGGATAACAGAGGTCACAGACATGGAGCCTAAGCACACAGACAGGATAACAGAGGTCACAGACATGGAGCCTAAGAACACAGACAGGAACAGGATAACAGAGGTCACAGACATGGAGCCTAAGCACACAGACAGGATAACAGAGGTCACAGACATGGAGCCTAAGCACACAGACAGGATAACAGAGGTCACAGACATGGAGCTAAGAACAGAGACAAGATAACTGAGGTCACAGACATGGAGCCTAAGAACACAGACAGGATAACTGGGGTCACAGACATGGAGCCTAAGTACACAGACAAGATAACTGAGGTCACAGACATGGAGCCTAAGTACACAGACAAGATAACAGAGGTCACAGATTGACAATGAAGATAAGTTAATGTTTGTTTTTAGATCAACGTTTGTTTTAAAAACGCCATTCACAATGAAGGGAAAATGTACGTCATCTTGTCACCAACACAAACATTAATTTAAATCCCATTAACAAAAAAGATAATTTAATGTTTGTTTTGACACCGTTTGTTGTACATCATCATTACATCACCTCCTCGATGTTGTAAGATGATAAGAGCGCCCCTCACTTCACACAGGTGTGATTTGTGACATTGTATGTAAAATTGTGAGCAAAAAAAGATTTAATCAATTTTTGAGTAAGGCTGTAACATAACAAAATGCGGAACAAATTAAGGGCGGTGACTACTTTCACTAGACACTGTATGAGGGAATTCTGTGAGATCATGAGAACTCGCAGTCAGACACAGAGGCAACGGTACAGTACAGTACAGTACAACTCCAATACAGAATGAGAGGCGGGTACAAAGATGAGTGCACAAAATGTACAACTTTGTGTACAACTTCACTTGCTCACACAGATAGTGTCCAAAGGTGTGACAGGGAGATGAACTGGTACTGTACGTCATTAGCAGATACTATTTGTACACATATCTATAAATGTTTACACATATAGTGTCTGCATCCGTAAAAAACAGACAATTTACATGCTGCAGTATTGACATTAGAGTGTTATAAAGCACAGATGTGCATGAATGCACATACAAATATATCCTAAATGCTTCTGCGCACAAAAGCACTGTAAAACCCAGGGCAGTGGAGTGGGGTGGGGTGGTTGGGGGAAACAAGCAGCTATTGTCACGGTGCGGGGCCACGCTGCTCACAGGATTGCTAATCTTTCTCCGGCCTAGCCTCGTTTACATTTCACCTCAGTTCACCCCTCTCCTCCGCCCAGCCCAGCCCAGCCCCACGCCCTCCTCCCCTGCACGCTACAACATCTGCAGCAGCATCTCTGTTCCATCCCCACGTCAGGATCTGTCTGTGTAGCCATGGCAACAAGCGCACGCTGCAGATTGTGCAGCGAGGGAATTCTGCGAGCTCACACTCAGACACAAAGGAACAGCGATACAGTACGGCACGACACCCGAGTAAAATGAGAGGCGTGTACAAAGATAAGATAAGTAAGACGTGAGTGCACAAAATGTACAATGTGGTGAAGGCTACAACTTGAGTGTGGCATGGATATGTACCGCACGTTAGCAGATACTATGTACAGTAGTATCTATAAATATATACACACGTACAGCTGAACCACAGCTGCAAAATAAGAAACAAACAGCATATGTGCGTGCTGTAGAAACCCAACATTAGAATGCTGTAAAAGCATGGATTTGCGTGACAAAAAGGAATGCACACACAAGCCGCATTGACACCGTACGGGAACTCAATGCTCACAGGATTGCTAATCTTAGCCTCGTTTACATTTCACCTCAGTTCACCCCTCTCCTATCCCCCCCCCCCAGCTCGTAACAAATGGTGCTTTAAAGAAGGAAAAAAATAAAGCATCCATCTGCGGCATATGAGAAAGCAAAGTATAGTGATGCACACATCAATAGTACGTGAGTAAAAATAGAAATGGGAGCTATTTTTCCACAGAAACCCCAACTGCTTTCCGTGCGGCACTTAAGATATTGAGCCCAAGATTCTGTGGTCAGTGAAATGGCTTGTAGCTTTCCAGCTCCTTCTAGCTGCTACTTCAGGTGCACTGTGTGATGTTCTATTGTGGACACACACATAGACCAGACTAATGCTCTCCATACACTGTAAGGCTTTTTGCCTTGCAGTTTTGCACCCACCACTACTGATAAAACCATAAAGACGACCTTAGTGACGACGACCTAGTCATGATTGGCTGGCCCCTTACCCAACAATAGTCTGAACGGCATAAAAACCCATACTCTGAACACTAATGCGGAGCGAGGGGCAAGAGAAGCTAATGTCATGAGCTAACTGAAGCAGCTTTCTGCTTCTACGGGCAGACGGCGTGGAACAAACTCCCACTGTACCTTCGACAGGCAGCCTTGGTAGACATTTTTAAAGCACAGCTCTACTTCTACTCTCTTGCTTTTAATTGATCTTTTAAATTCCTCGCTGTATTGCATTACTGCTGTTATTTTAATGTTTTATGCCTTGCTTTTCTTTTCATTTTTTCTCCATTGCTCTGTAAAGCACTTTGAGCTGCATTTCATGTCATGAAAGGTGCTATACAAATAAAGCTTTATTATTATTATTATTATTATTATTAACTGGAGCTAGAGGACAACCATAAACACAGTGAGTGACCAACAAAAGAATGTCGGAAACAAACGAAAACGGGCGCTACAAGAGCTTGTTGCACCTGGCAGTTATGACAGAGTCATTCTTGTTTAGAAGCTTACAGTCCAGATTTACTCACATTTAACAGAATGTTAAGCGACAAGTCTTTTATGAGCCACTTTGTGTTTTTAATCCCAGTGCTGCACACGCTGACTGATTTTGCAAGGACCAGGAGCCATGTGATGTGACGCATTATGTTATCAGAATTCTTTCTGAGATTATTGACGTGTTTGCAATCGAAAAGCGGCAACAAACACCAACTGGCACAAAAGCCTCATGGTAAAATCAAAGCACCATGCTATCAAGACATCAAATACAACCAACGAGATACAATACAACCTTTTGGAGAATTCATTATGTGGTAATTTTCCTTAAAAGGAGAAAGTAAAAGATGTGTTTAAAAAATGTACTGCTTGTCCTACTAGACCCCAGGATTACATCTGTCCACAAAAGATCAATATCTTGCATTTGTTTGTGCACATGTTTGGAGTACTATGTTTTGCATGAATTAGTCAAACCAGGTTTCAAATAACAATTGCAAAGTATTTGAGGAAGTCCTTCCAGGTAATGGGTTGCACTCGGTTTAGGCTTTGCTGTATACCCATGGGTCTTCCTACATGAGCCAAGATTATCAGTGGTGAGGAAATGTATGGGGGCGCATGGATGTAGGCGGATACTGGCTAATCAAATTGATTGGCCAACTTCATTGATTGGCCAACTAAGGTTCCAGCACACCACTGTGAAGACTGGGGTTCGATGCCAAGTGGTTGTCTACTCTACAGTCTACACCATCCCTAAGACTAACAGTAAGGGTCACCAGTGATAGGGATTATTACAGTTACAGTTAACTATGGAATCGTGCAATTCCCGTCAGTATGACGTTTTGGTTGGTCACCCCAGGTGAGAGAGCATGTGACGTCACGTGACATCATCAGGGATGGAGATCTGTCATGTCATCAATATTAGGCGTCTTACTGGTACACATATATATGATATCCCAATTTTTTGCCCACTGTGATTCTGCCAACTTTTCCCATTTTCTGGATACTATTCTTTGTCATAATTTTTGCGTTTTCAGAAGCAAAATCCACTGAAGTGAGGGGATCAGGGGATCATCATTGAATCTATCACATCAATTGTCCGAGCAGGCCGAACATTGGCCGAGCAGTACAATGTCATTTTAGGATATCAGATTCCTCTGTACAGTACACGCTCAAATAACCACCACCATTCATTTCCACATAGCTTTGATCATGATGAGTACATCCATGTGCTTTAGGAAGTCAACAGTCTACTAAACACTCCTGTGAGAGAAGCGTGCTCACAGATTAGAAGTTGCTGCAGTGCAGGCTGCCAGGTGTGGCCAGACTAATGTCACTGTGTAGGTATTGGTCTGGAACCTCGGCGTGGAAGATTAATTTCTAAGGGGCGGTCACAAACGTCACAGCTGTTGCTTGGGGTGGTGGAATATTTTTTCGACACTATGACAAACAATGGCACAATTTTATTTTTTCTGACCTGAGATCAGATTCTAAAAATGACTTCTACATCCTGACAGTTTTCTGAAAAAGCTACGTTTCTAGTCAGTTGTTCTTCGATTTCTAAAAAATAGCAGACCTTTAAGCTCGTAGCGCGCCACTCGGTGGCGCGCTATGAGCTTGTAGATCTGCTATTTTTCAATAGTTAAAGCATGACATGATGCTAACACCAAAAGGGGTTCCGGCCCCAAAATGGGTTAAAGCAGATTTTCATGAAATGGTAGTTACACGACGGGGTGATTCTACAAAGGTTAGTGAAAAACTCCTGCAGTGAAGTTATTTTGACGATCGTAAACTAAAGCGCTGTAAGTGTTAAAATATAATTCACTCGAAGGTTTACATTTTCCATTAGAGTCCAGTTCATATACAGAGTATTACCTGCTCGGCTGCTTCTCTGCAGCAGTCTCACAGTATGAGTGGGCAGGTGTGAACATTTTGGATTTTGCTATCCTTTGTTTTGTGATCCATTTGTGCTGAGCCACGCCAGTATGAAGTTCAATCGTTAATATCTAAGATAACAAGCTTTATGTCATCTAAATGGCAGAAAATCGAGTCAGACAGAATTGAGGCAAATTTGTAGAGTGAAGATGATGGATTTGGATTTGGTCTGCAATTTCCAATCATTGATGACATTTTCATGTCTCTATCACATGAATTTGCAGAACCGCAGCAGGAGAAAGACCATCCAAAAACAAACAATAGGGTTTCAGCCTTTCAGGCATGCACCCGTAGACATCTGCACTGAATCTCTGTATGAGTGAATGTTTAAAAACATAGCCAATCAACTAAATAAAAATAAAATATTATAATATAATATGCACTTACATTCAGTGATGTGTGACCCTGGTAAGCTTGAATACTTGTTAACGTGTGAATGCAAAAGCATGGTAATAGCCTTGAGTCTCCTTTCTCCTGGTCTTTGAATGTCATAAATAACAAGCGTGGGAGGTTTGGTCTCAGTTCATGTCGCTGTCCAAACCCTTTTCTCTAACTTGTTATGAATGTAGACAAAACAAAGTTTCACAATGTGATTTACAAAATCTTTTTTCTCTACAACGTGTATTGACTCTCTATCAGACTTCCACGGCCTGTAGTCTGCTTTTAAAGGAATAGAGAAGCAAGCAGCTGCTGCCAGGCCAGTTCCTGAGGCTACTGTTATGGTTAGCTCTGCGATCTACCATCGCCATAACATAACTCCTGGCATCCTGGGACACATGATAAGAGCTCACTTATAACCTTTTTTCTACAACAATTACCAAGTATATTCGCCTTATATACTGTATAAATAACTGGTGATTGATACTTTCCCATTGCCAGTATGTCTCTATGTTCTTTATTTCCTCTGTTTCAACACCACAAATGCACCATAGGTCTCCAAACTCACAACAGGAGCTACAACCACCATTACTCTTTATGTCCTCTTTATGTCCCTCACATCAGGAGAGCTGAAAGCAAGGGAGATCTTTCATAGCATAGCATCATGCCAGAAAAGAGGGGGAAATTAGTCTACCTGTGTCCTGTTTCCATCAATGCCAATCAGAGCTGCCTGGAGACAATTATACATGCACATATTTCAGACAATTTTGAGTAATCTTTCCTGAGAATGAATTAATTTTAACCTTTCACATTAACCCATTCTGACCTGAGATCAGATTCTACAAATGTCTTCTACATCCTTGTTTCCGTATTGTATGATTATTTATTAGAATCTAGTTATGGGACCTTGCTTGTCGATACAGTATGGAGGAATGACATACCAAATCTAGATCCAGACTGGAGCTGGGATACAGTGTGGTCTAATGTTGTCCTGTCTTCTAGGAATCCTGATCATCAACAAATTCATCTAAATTTTGTTCATAGGACATACTTAACCCCCCGTAGATTGTGTGCTATGCGGATTTTAAATAATCACAACTGCACTTTCTGCACTTCAAACACCATAGGTACATTCTTTCATATGGTGTGGGAGTGTCCGAGTGTCCTCACATTTTGGAATTTGGTTGCTACTAACCTTTCGACTATTCTACAAGTTAACATCACACCCTCCCCATCTCTATTCTTATTAAATGATGTATCCCAGTTGCCATTAAATAACACCCGTATTCGTGTCTTCTTTGCTGGCGTAACGGCCGCAAAGAAGATGGTTGCTTCGCACTGGAAACCGCCTCATACATTGTCATTTCGCCAATGGGCTTTGACCTTTCTGGATATCATTTATCTAGAGATGTCTACAGCAAGATTGCATGGTGCAAAAGAGGAAAACATTGAGATTTGGTCTGGTATTGCAGATTTGGTTGGGGGCATGGTTTGATCATTATTATTGTTATTATCATTATTTATTTGTTTTTTTGTTTCCATTGCACAGTGGTAGGAGTGATGACATTATGTGGCATCTTTGGTCTCGGGGGGGGGGAGGGGTGGGTGGGATTGTTTGTTTTTGTGTTCCTTGCTTTTGCTGTTGTGTGTTGTTTTATGTGTGTTTTGTTTGCTTTGAGTCTTTCATGTTGTTAACGTGTCTTATTGTGATTTTTGACAAAAAAAAAATGACTTCTACATCCTGACAGTTTTCTAAAAAAGCTATGTTTCTGTGTCAGTCGTTCTTCGATTTTTTTAAAATATCAGACCTACAAGCTCGTAGCGCGCCACTGAGTGGCGCGCTACGAGCTTGTAGGTCTGATATTTTTCAATAGCTAAAGCATAACATAATGCTAACACTAAAAGGGGTTCCCGCCCAAAATAGGTTAAAGACATATTCACTTTATTCAGTGATTTCACTTAATTAAAATATCACTTATTTTTTGGATAATCCTCCCTACTACAAAGTGTGCTGACCATATAAGGAGTTCCTCCCTGTCCCCAGTGAGCCCCTGGGGTCAAAAACCCCTAGTTTCGGTTTGGGCTTTGGGTGGCAAAGCCTTCATCCAATCAGGATGAGAGGGACCTTCCTCCAATCATGATCGAGTGGGGCGGGCCTTGGTGCATGTGCTGTTGGTCTGTTGTACTTCCCCCACTGTAGAACGTGTGCATGTGCACATCTTGTTACTGGGGTGGACCGTTTTCTTTCTCTTCCAAATCACCCAAATCACTGAATGCTCCTTTAAAGACAAAGGCCAGGTGTTTGATTGTCCAGTGAGGAAGGGCCTTTAGAAAAAAGTCGCGTCAAAACCTTGATTAGCCGTCACCCGTTTTGAGTAGAATATTGCCGGTCAAAATATTGTAGGAAGGAGACACATTTCACATACTGTGTTTTGGCCATGGTATATCTCTGTGGACTTAAAGTTCTGTGTACCTTAAGTGAAGAAGGCTAAACTTGACATTGGGACTGTCTTCATAAAAGCACAGAGAAACTTCATCTATCATTGCAGTTTTCATTCTCAATGGCATATGGTGCCGTTGAATTAATCAACGCATATTTCCCAAACCCTTGATACAAAGGGAAAGATTGTGGAATAATATGGGGATGCATCTCATGCCAGTAACCACAGCACAACATTATTTTTACGGACCAATTTTGAGATCATCTAATTCTTTACCAGGCATCATCGCATCAAGGGCTCTATTTTTCATTGCATTACTTCTGATGGTGCCCATTCAGTCACTGTATTTAACAGTTTGGCGTGCATTAGTTCTGATGGTGCCCATTCAGTCACTGTATTTAACAGTTTGGCGTGCATTAGTTCTGATGGTGCCCATTCAGTCACTGTATTTAACAGTTTGGCGTGCATTAGTTCTGATGGTGCCCATTCAGTCACTGTATTTAACAGTTTGGCGTGCATTAGTTCTGATGGTGCCCATTCAGTCACTGTATTTAACAGTTTGGCGTGCATTAGTTCTGATGGTGCCCATTCAGTCACTGTATTTAACAGTTTGGCGTGCATTAGTTCTGATGGTGCCTATTCAGCAAACTGCATAGCTGTACCTCAAGCTCCATGAACACACCTTCTACTGCAGGGAGCTGTCAAACCAAGTTAAGAACAAAGCATCTCGTCAGAGCACATCAAATATTACAAATCTGTAGGCCCGTCATTTCGCTGTTTACAAAGACTTCTGACTTGAGCCAACTGCCAGGCCGATGGCAAATCAACCTGTGTCAAATAAAATGTCATCGAGTCCATGTTAAGATCACAAAAATATTTGCGCGATGAGTTGTAAGAGATAATGAATATGTGAACGCGCACACACACACACACACACACACACACACACATGATTGCCATAAAGTACTAACGTAAAGTCTGCTCCGTGGTCATATGGTCTGGTCATAGGAAATAAGGCAGTGATTTATATGACAAGAATGTGGTCCATGTCACATGCCTGGAAGACAGACCACATGGTTGGCAGGCCCGGTGAAGCTGAGCACAAACTGAACATGAACATAGTGGCTAAAGGGTGCTGGGAAAGAGACGGAAAAAAGAGGTGAATGAACAGGGCGAACGGTAACTTGGTATAGACACATGGGCCATTGTGGTACAATTGTGTGCACACTTTCATGCATTCTAAATCACAAATGGAGCCACATGGATAAGTTTATGAGATGTACCGTACCAAAGGTGTTCACAAGAGTTTGGTGATAGCAGGTAAGACATGTCATTTCCATGGACAACTCCGGCAGGTTAAAATAAATTGTCATTTCCAAAAAATTGCTGTGGTGTTATAATGAAACCTCAAACCCACCAGAAGTAGATGATCAAGTTAAGTCAACTTCCGTTCCATGCAATGTAGTACTGCTAGTGACATTCATGTGCATGTTCTCTTTTATTTACTTCTTTGTCACTTTCGCACACATGCACATGCACGTGCAAATATAAACATATACCCAAGTATGGAAATTGACAAAGTCAAAAATGCAAAGCAAAGCATGCAAATCCTTTCCCTTGCATGCTTGGAGCAGAGCAGTGGCCTGGCTGAGAAAATCTAAACACAAGAGAGCACACATTTACAACAGCAGGCCACTACTACAGTAACTACACTACAGCAAAGCACTCACACACATTAAAACATAGCCAGAGGGCCTCAGCCGCTGCCTACTACTCACACAACACTAAAAACAGTCAACACAGTCAAGCACACAGCCAGAATCATAGACACACACGCCTGTCAAAGCGTAAACAAAAGGTCAGAAGACGTTCCCAGCAACGCACCTGTAGACCAGATCAGCTTCACAGTGCTGATGACGTGTGTGTGTGTGTGTGTGTGTGTGTGTGTGTGTGTGTGTGTGTGTGTGTGTGTGTGTGTGTGTGTGTGTCTGTGTGTGTGTGTCAGTGTGTGTGTGTGTGGGTGTGTGAGAGAGAGAGAATGTGAGAGAGCGCGCGTGCATGCGTGTGTGTGACGTAAGGTGAAGGCACCAAGCGAGCTGTCAGCACAGTCTTACGGTGTGTTCCCGGGAGCAGGAGGAGCGATATCGCGGCATGGCCGGTCCCCCAGAATGAAGGAGGAGGCTTGTGGGTAATGCGGAATGACGATCTGACAAACGGTTCATCGTGAGCCACTCAGACGTACTGTCTCTTCCCAATGTCTCCGTCTGTCACACTGCCGCTTGGCTCCCTTCCCCTCGTCTCCTATATATCCTTTACTCAAGGCTCATTCTCGCTCGTCTCCACTCTCCCTGCTGTCATTCTGCAAGCTCCCCTAATCGCCTCATGCACACCGAGCAGAGAGGCAGAGGCAACGTATGGGAGGGGGGACGCACCACAAGGCACAAAGATGTAGGGTGGTGGTGGTGGGGGGGGGGGGGGGGGTACGATTACTGATGGAGGCACACCAAGAGAAAATGGAAGGAAAGAGTGTGTGTGGGGGGTGGGAGGAAGATGAGAGGAGGTGTGTGTCGGGGGGAGGGGTTGACAGGCAAAGTCATCGGAGAAGGTAAAGAAGCAGGTGAGAGAAGGAGAGATGGGAAGTGTGTATGAGAGAAAACGTGATAGCAGTTGACAACAGCAGAGAAAAACAGAGCTGGCCACCGCAAAGCAAACATGCTCTACAGACACAGACACACACAGAGAAAGAGACCACCCCTCTTCTGCTAACAGAGTTGGTATGCCCCAAGAGAAGCTGCTCAGTCACTGTTGCTAAGGCCCGCCCCTCTGAAAATATAGGACACTGTCAGAGAACATATACAGGTCCCCTCTAACTATACTGCAACACAATACCACACAGGAACTGTGGGGGGGGGGGGCTGACATACTCCTACCACACTGCTGTACCTATTCCCCTTCTGCACATATTGGCCCACCAACGAACGGACACCACACAAAACAATCTGAATGTACACGTAACCAACTGGATGCTTACATTGGGATAAATTAACACCGATTGTGTGTGTGTCTATATCCATAATAATCAAATAGAAAATACATCAAATTTATATAGCGCTTTTCTTGGTACTTACGCTTTACACAACATAACAAAATAAAATAAAATGTATATCATTTTATATAGAGTATATGACTATATATACACATTATATATCTCTCTCTTTCTCTCTCTCAAGATGCTCAATTGGTACAGGCCCAAATTGTGCCAGAACAAAATCCCCCACAGCCCACACAATTACACCGCTTGAAATGTTGACAAAAGGCAGGATGGATCCAAATTCTGACCCTGCCATCCGAATGTCACAGCATAAATTAAGACTCATCGAACCAGGACATTTTTCCCAATCTCCAATTGTCCAATTTTAGTGAACCTGTTCCCCAGTTTTATGTTCTTAGCTTAAAGGAATGGCACCCGGTGTAGCCAGTCTTCCTCAAGGCTAGAAGTGTTCTGCATACCTTGGTTGTAAGTTTGTAACAACTGTGGTTATTTTAGTTACTGTTCCTTTCTATCAGCTCAAACTAGTCTGGTCATTCTCTTCTAACCTCTGGCACCAACAAGGTCTCACAGAACTGACACTATTTTCAGACCATTCACTGTATTCCCTAGAGATGGTTGTACGTAAAAATCCACAGTAGATCAGCACTTTCCGAAATACTCAGACCAGCCCGTTTGGCACCAAAAACCATGTCACATAAAGTGAATCACCTTTCTTCCCTATTCTGATGCTTGGTTTGAACTGCCAGCAGGGCCTATTTCATACACAAAAAACAACTCCATATATCATGTTGAACCAATCATACCCAAATTGAAATAGCATGTTGATGCCGGGGTCTCTATAGAGCACACCTCCAAAGCCGCTTTCACTTCTGCCCACAGAGGGCACCACAAACACGTCTCTCTTGTATAAACTGTTTAACCTGCAGCGTCCTCGTGTCCCGACGGATTCACCCCACCATAGAGCTATATATATAATCTAGAGAGCGATACATGGGCGCTACAGGCTACACTTCCTCTGCCAACCTGGGGGGGGGGGGGGGGGGGGCAGCGGACTGACCTCATGCTTCCTTCTATGCATGAGGAGTCCAAGCTGCTTCTTTTCACCTGACGGGGGCGTTTCCCTGGCCGCTTGGAAGGAACACGTTATTCTGACCAGATCCTTTCCCCTCCCTCAGGCACCTAGGCTGGCCAGGGGGAGGTAGTTTAGAGACCAGGATTACTGCATGTTTTTTGTGAGGGTACCTACCCTAGGGGACATGGTGAGAACATTCAAACTCCACACAGAAAGGCCCTTTCACCAACACCTACCGAGGGAACACGCCCCAGCGCCCACAGCGTCCCCTAGCGGGAATCGAACCCAGGACCTTCTAGCTGTGAGGCACTACCAGACTAGTTTTTATTTCCAGGGAGAAAAAAAAAGTCTGGGACCGAGTCCACTTATTTCTGATCGTCTGCCTTTGTTAAATTGATTTGCACACGCACGCACACACACACACACACACACACACACACTCTTTCTCTGTCGCTCTAATTAATTAGTCTCATGTCGCACAGCTGCGTCTAGATTCTCCCGGCGGATCCTGCCGGGAGATGCCTATGCCATAGAAAGCATAGATGGACCCCAGACCACAGCACTAGACTGTGCCACCGTGCCCCCTATAATTCCTGTATACATGTGTGTAGATACAGTATATCTACCTACCCACCCAGCCACCAACACTGAGGGAAAATCATAAGTATCTACTTACAGTATGTTCACTTTTTGCAGGTGCATGCATGCATACATGCATACATGCATGTATGTTTAGGGTACCAACAGGTGACAAAGTGGTGCTGTTGAGCTTCACACTGCAGTGCACAGGTGCATGATGGGAAGCTGAGTTTTTTTGCGACAATCACTTCAGACGGGTCTGATTGTCTTTGTAGAAGATAAGCTTCTGCATTCATGGTAACCTTGTGTCGTACAAGCTCAGAATCCTGGATTACAAATGTAAACAAAACATTGCCCGCCTACTACGACAGTGTCTGGTAATTTTGACACACAGGGGCATGGACACAACACAGTCCGTTTCCACAGGTAATCTCTAGACCGGAAATTTAAATCTGTATGTATTTCCCAAAAATAACATTCAGGTTTTACCCCGATTTGCACTGTTATAAGACATTGAAATAACAAAATAAAAACATGAACAGAAAAGGCTGAGGCAGAAAGATTTGTGATCCAAGTTATTAAATAGTCCATAGGATTATTGGGTTGTTTATTTTTTACCGAAGATTATTCCAGGAAGCTGGAGCATCTGAACAGAAAGCAGACATTCCAAGTTCAGGCTGAACATGTGGTATCTGTTATCTAAGTGCTGTGTGTCCAATTTAGCAGCAATGTAATATGTAAGGGATAATGTATGGCTGAGTGGTCATTGTTTATAGATAAATCACCGACAGGCTGATTAACACTTACAGCGCTAGCATTTATTGAAAAAGTAGGATCTAATTCACACCAGCATTTTTTCCAGTCGAGCTCTTATTTTGAAAAGCCACATTTCCAGTCTACCGGACGTAGTATTAACCTAGGAAGCTGAACGGAGCCTGGACAGGCCTTGTTTACAATATGAATCCAAACCGGGCCACTGGAGAGCTCCACATCGTCGGCTCTGTGCCATCAAAGAAACGTTGTTTTGACCAAATGCCATCTGGGACAAGGAATAGGAGATACAGGCGATTGAAAGAAACGGATAGAATGGATTATTATGGCGACGACGATCTAAGATGGGCAATCCAGTGCTGTAGCTAGCTAACCGGCTAACGTAAGTAGCATTATGGCTCGATCGTTCGAATGCACTATAAAAGCGCAATTGCCAATAATCAACGGCAATGGCGGTAAGCGTTGTATAAAAAAATAGGCTTCAATTGACCTACATCTGACCTACAATAGAGCTGAAAGAATTAACCACCGACACGTAGCGGAGGTGGTTAATGAGTACCAGTAACAAAATGGGTAAAAGATTGGTGGGGCATTACTATGAATGACATCACCACAATCCAAAAATCAACAATCTTTTTCCTGCAAATCATGGGATATGCAAGTTGGCAAGGTTGAATTGTTCCCAGCATGTGACGGATGATATTATTCATTATTTTGGCAATCATTTGAAATTCCTACAAAAAGCATTGCTCATCTGTGGCTGGCTGTCTACACCTTACTGGCAAAAACAATAGCTTTTACAACCAAGAACATGGGGCGCCTACTACAGCATGCATTCAAATCTGAGTGCAGAGTAGACATTAGGAG
The DNA here is from genome assembly GCF_964188405.1 of Protomyctophum parallelum. Classification (NCBI taxonomy): domain Eukaryota; kingdom Metazoa; phylum Chordata; class Actinopteri; order Myctophiformes; family Myctophidae; genus Protomyctophum; species Protomyctophum parallelum. The sequence continues at coordinate 30,160,406 of NC_139717.1, forward strand.
GTCAGTTCATATTATTGCAGCAAATTCTGTTGAGATAGATCTCTAAAATCAACCTCTTACTATCTGCTGGAAATATTCCTATCCATTCCAGACAGCTGTGGCAGACTGTCCACAATGACCTATCAGTGCAGCTATTTGCATGCAGAGAGAAGACTTGCAGAAGGTACCTCCCCTATAGCCTCTGGGAGGAATGGTTGAGTTGAGTAGGGTTTGAAATCTCTATTTTACTGACAGTCTTGACAGCCCCACTCCCTCATCCAGGATGTTTACTGAGAGGAGGGTCTGACCCTGAGCTACAGGCACTGCTATGGCAACAGGGACGTGACATAGCGCAACAATTTTGTAACCTCATGTGTGTCGTCATATCCCGTGACACTTGGTGGTCGTTGTGTGGCCAGCCTGTCCACTGGCCAGATTAATATTACTCTCTAAGATACAACTATTATAGAAGAAAAAAAATCATCAAAAAGTGTGACTCACTACCCTTCTCCAAAATGCCTAAGCAGACCGAATCACTTCTGTTCGTGTTGAGTAAAAACAATCTGATTGGTCCAAATCTCTCCTGAAGTGTATTATTGGAATGCCATTGAGCCACTACGGGGATGTAAACAAACGTATTTGATGTTGTCCGCTTGTCGCTAAAAACATACACAATGGTCGTATTTGAGGACACTTTAGAATACACTTTAAGAGAAGTGTCTGTGTCTGGGACTGCTCGTCTACGAGGCTGCAGCTGGGTGCATCTCAAACAGCGTGGTTTGTTTACAAACAAAACATCGCAAGATGTCCCCGCGAGAGTTGGGAACGCCGCAGTACCGCTTCAGTATATCTCCAACCAAAATAGTTACTTTATAAATCTATCTTAAAAGACGAAAATAAAACTGCATGCACAGGGTTTTTCCTTTTAAATATTTCTGCTTTGTAGCACTTGTATAATACAATAAAATGTATTATTATGGCCTCTGTCAAGCTTTGGACTAACAAGAAAAGTAAATATATATTTTTAACTCTGTGCCCTGGGTAGTTGAGCTCTCTACCTAAATGGACTGCATTTATAGTACCTATATCGCCTTTCCTGGTGTTTCTGACAACCAACATGGCACACCGTCACACATTAATGTGTGTTCACATTCACACACCAAAGGCAAAGGCAACTATAAAAGGCATCACTCTGCTCATCTGGAGCAATTATGGGTTCAGTAATTTTCTCAAGGACCTGAAGTAGCTTGTCCTCAGTCACTCTCACCTTACCATACTGAGACAAAAATACAGTAGAAGAAAGAATATAGAAAGTCACTGCTCACTGACAATACATGCACCGACAATTCACCCAACATATTGTCGGATATATATGCCGGAAACATTCAAAGTACTGAATGTTTCAAAATCCTACTCAGTATCCCTCAGGCTGATGATTCTATATAATGAATAATCATTATTTGCTCAACCTTAAAGGGCCATTTCACCGCTGGAAGAAACTGCAATCACTCAATGTTATTAGTTTTTGTAGTAGATAACAGTATAGCACAATTTGAAATTTGCACTCCATTGCCAGAAAAATAATGAAGTCTGTGTGTTTGACTAGGGTTTGACTGGATTGTTGAATTCCTACAATGACCACAATGCTTTGGTGCACCATGTGGGCTGTCTTACTGAGTCAACATGTAGCCTAGGAAGGAAGTGAGACCACATTGTTGGTCATGAACATGGCGTCATGAATAAAACACATATTACACATAAAACCCCCAGGAAAGTGTTTGTGTCCTAAACATCATTAAAATAAGATCTGGTTGCAAAAGAGGTGAAGTAGCCCTTTAAGTATATTAGTTGAGGCACCATCCATGTGTTACTGTGTGTGCATGATGAGTGCATAAGCTTGTGTATGTGCAAGTGTGAGATCGCACACACCTGCAGTGAAAGGCTGTGATCATCAGCCAAGTTGAAAGACTCAAAGATGTCCTAGGTGGCAAGGTTTCAGCCCTCGTGCAGATAGGCACGTAGATAGCCACTTTATTTCCAATTTAACTGAAACATACCATGACTAAAGTGTGACAGTATACGTATACGGTAATCACTATGTCCTTCAGTATAATCTGCATGTGTGGATGGTGTTGCTTGACAAAAATAGCAGTGGCATGTGTGTAGGACTTCAAAAGAGAAGTCAACATCTAAAGAACTAAAATAATGGCCATAGGAAAAAGGAGAGAGCAGAGAACACATGCACACAAAGCAACAAGCAGTGTGATGCTGCGTTCGTTCACACTGGCAGATACAAAGATACAGGCTACCCATTTAACGGACACCAGCGACATGAAGACAAAGATACATTCAACATTGAAGCTGCTACAAAAGCTACAGCAACGTTGAGTTGTGTTCAACTTCAGAGAGAAATATATAAAGTTGGTTCAACTTCAGATACAAACATGCTGTGTAGCTTTGTATCTTTTGTATCTGCTAGTGTGAATGCAGCATCAGAGAGAGAGAGATATTCTAGCCACAGTGTCACTGTAAGCCAGATATCAGTCACTCCTTCCTCTCCACAGGGCTAGACTGCAACATAGAATCAGAAAACACATACCCCTCCATCCACCACATTCATTTTCATCTCGGCCTGAACTAATTGGCCCTCTTAGAAGTTAGATTGAAAAGCCATTAGGTTTGAGATAGTGAAGACGGGAGTTTCACGTATTCAGCTAGTTAGTGTATCCTGCACTGCCTCTCAATTGAACACAGTCTAATTCATTGAGCGTTTTAAACAAGATGTTGGTGGTGGTTGGGGAGGCGCAAAAGTAGGGATGCGCCAATCAGGTTTTTTGGGACCGATCCCGATCACCGATTGTTTATCTCATGATCGGCCGATACCGATCTTGTGCTTAAATTTGAATATTTCCAAAATTATTATATGTCAAAACCCACTTCAAAACTGTTCCTGTGTGTTGGGAGGAAGGGGAGAATGTTTAGGCCTGTCACAAAGATGCAAAATGATGACTATATATCTTATTGACCTTTATACCACTTACATGGTATAAGATGATTTCTCCAGATCAATTGCAGATCACCGATCGAGTCATTTGGAGTGAATATCGGCCAATCATGGTGGCTGATTATCGGAGCATCTCTACGAAAAGTATAGTGTGATCAAATATTTATAAGATAATACTTTATTATAAGATAATCTGTACTCATCTCTGAGGCCAAAAAGGGTTACTTCTATCACACAATGTACAAGGACAGAAAAACTAAGGAATCACAACAAACTGCAATATAACAAGCCACAAACTCAAGTAAATTCACAAACTTCAGCTGGACATTGTTGCTATTGTATGTATGCGTAGATGCAACAAGCATACATGAGAGTTATGTGCTGGGGGTTAAGCAGCTGCATTCATCACAGTGGAGCCAGTGAGACCAAACTGCAACAGAGTGGCGCCATGTTGTCACATTGTAGGACAAAATTAGCTAGTAAAGTAAAGTAGCTATTCCCTGTGTTAAACACAGATCTTATTTGAGGCGACTTTGTTTGGGAGAGGGAACCTGACCATCTAGTGTTATCACATTGGTTTTCAACCTTTTCATGTCATGGCCCACCAAATTAATAGGCATTTGGCTGCAGCCCCCACCTGGAAATATTGTGTGCCAGGAACCCAAACAAGATTTAATCTTTTCAGATTATATTGACACTAGAAGATCTGAGCTCCTCTTGTGAGCTTGTAGATGTGGTTAAACTGATTTAGGTTTCTGTGCAGGTTTCAAATTGTGTTGGACAAAATCATATCAGTAACTACAGACTATGGCTAGATACTACCCATGGCAACAGCACGACAATGAGAGCCCAACATGTTTACTACTACCGCCTTCCATGCACCATGGCACGATCGAGTCACTTAATTCATTTACCGACAGATTTATTTAACCAAAATAGCCCTCAATGCCAGCTATTTTCGTTTTGTTTTTACCTTTTTTTACCTCACCTTTAAGTAGTCACAGAATATTAAACTTCACCACGATCGCACACCGTAGAATGTGGAATAGTCGCCCGACTGCCCATGGCAAGTAAATAAAACGTTGTGGCAAGTGAGTTTGGTTTCAGGTTGCCCGACAGGCAAGTGCAATCCACCTTATTATTGGCACGTGAAGAACAATGCTACCTTTTTATAACTAGCAATTACACTCAATTCAGTTTTTCACTCATTATCGATTGGTTTAACATGAATTTGTTAAACACAGTGAAGTTTACCTATCATTTTATAATGGATGATTTTCTTTTTGGGCATGTGGGCAAGTGCCTCTGAGACCTTAGTGTCAACCCCTGTGACTGTGTTGTTTGCATTGCGGAATGTGGATTACATTTTAGACTTTGATCAGAGATATAATCAGATGAGAAAGTACTGTTATTATGCATTAAGTTGTTAAATACAACAGGTCTGGATGAAGAAAACAAAACATGGCATTGACATTATCTGCATCCAGTGGATCTAATGGGCTCTCTCTGAAATCAATAAGGGGAGTGTTGGAAGGACAGTCAGGTCTGTTAAAGAGCCCATTGCAGCTGGACCCATATTCACAAGTGAAACAGGACCTGTACCAAGTACTGTACTAATTTGTTAGACAACATGAACACATTCATGCTTTGCAGTAAAGCCTTTAGTACTGCAGGAACTAGATATCGGTGCCATGTTTATGTGATGTTTACCACGTTATTGTGGGGGGGAATATTTGACTGTTTGGAAAAATTTAAACCAACAAACAGTAAGTACTCTGTATAAGTTTAATACATTTCATATTTGATCATTCTTCCATTACATAGCTGCATCTTTTGGTAAATTAATAGCCATGCAAACTATAATTTTACACCGAAAACACCTGCGTCTTAAAATGGGGACGTGCTAGAGTTCAGGATTAAGCACAAACAAGCTTTTTTGTTTTCAGATACTGTACCTAAATGGATCTAGGGGTCCAGGTGGTGAGTCATGCGGGGGGCTGTTGTGGCCAACTCCTAGGCACAGTGGGACGATGGACGGAGAGGTGGAGGTGAGGCTGAGGGGGGTGGCGTTACGGTGTCACGGCCTCCCCGTTATGCAGCACCATCCCTGGTGCTGGAAGGGCAGCAGGCCAGTCGCACTACAGGGGGAGAAAGAGAACATTAGGGCAGAAGTGATCCGTTGAAAGAGTTTTCTTCTCCGCTTCTCTAAACTTTCTCTCATTTGTCTTCGGTGCCGACTTTATTACATCACATATAACTCTTCTATGTAAATCACGTAAGACTTGTGCTGCCTTGTTTTATTTCAGTAAATTTTCCTTTTTGACATTTCACACAGATTATTGTGCATGCTTGAGTCATTAAAGGTATATTCAGTGATCGCACTTAATTAAAAAAAATGGGGGTAAAAAACCCTAGTTTCGGTTTGGGCTTTGGTGCGCGTGCTGTTGGCTTGTTGCACGTTCCCCCACAGTAGAGCATGTGCACATCTTGTTTACAACATGGCGGAGCATCGGTGGAAAATCTGAATGCAGTCACCAGCTCAAATAACAAGAAAATAATTATAAAGAGTAGCCAAGAGAAGAAATCTGCTAGTGAAGACCCATTGGTGAACACAGAGAAGAGCCAGGCGACAGCTGTCTGTCTGCTGTGGGACATGGAGTAGGGCCGCGTCACCCAGGCTTTCCTAGCAGTCTGTGTGGGACATGGAGTAGGGCCGCGTCACCCAGGCTTTCCTAGCCGTCTGTGTGGGACATGGAGTAGGGCCGCGTCACCCAGGCTTTCCTAGCCGTCTGTGTGGGACATGGAGTAGGGCCGCGTCACCCAGGCTTTCCTAGCCGTCTGTGTGGGACATGGAGTAGCCAGCTAGCCGCATCACCAGGCTTTCCACTAGGCAGCTGGGTGGTCCGTTTACCGACACGAGCTGCTGGGATGCCAGCGGGAACCACGGCCAGTCGGCCACAATTCTTCCAGACTCCATAACCAGCAGTGTTTTCACGTGTAAGTAAAGTTTGCTGTGTAGGCTATACGTAGCCTGGCTTGGCCAGCAGCCTCATATTGTGGATTGCAGCTTCAGTGTATCCACGCTATGAGGCTGACCAAGCCAGACTAGGCTATACTGTCATACGGAGCTGCATTATAACTGTGTTGCTGCTCTGTGTTGCTAGCTTCTTGGCTAGCTAAACCAGAATACATGGTGCCTGGTGGAGCAGCATACATCCTGAATGATCCGAGGGTATCAGTTTGATAATATAATTAACCACTGAATCACATAATCAAATGGGAATATCTGTGATAGTCATGTCACGCGAGCATGCGTGTATGGATTATATATTTATTCATTCAACAAACTTGACCTACATGGAAGCTAAATAACCTACAAGTTGTTTGTTTACATTAATGAAATTAATATTTAGTTGGAATATGCCAGACCAAGTAACAATAGTCGGTTCAATACAGTGAGGACATGAATAACAAAAAAATAAAAGATCAATTAAAAACAATGTTGTAGAAGTGGGTGTTGAGATGAGCTTTAGAAATGTCTATAGAGGCTGCCTGACGAAGGTACAGTGGGAGCTTGGTCCATGCCGACGGCCCGTAAAAGCAAAAAGCTGCTTCCCCGTATTTTTTAGTTGCCATTATTTTAGGCAAAGCGAGCAGGCCAGCAGTGGAAGACCTTAGGGGGGCGGTTTGGGACATATTTAGGCAGGCAGTGTAGGTAGGAAGGTGCGAGACCATTGAGAGCTTTATAGACAAGTAAAATAATTGGAAGCCAGTGCAGTGATGCCAAAACTGGAGTAATATGTTCTCTCATCTTAGTTCTAGTTAAAACTCTGGCTGCTGCATTTTGGACAAGTTGTAATCTGTCAGTTGTTTTCTTAGGCAGTCCTGAAAAACGTGCATTGCAGTAATCAAGCCGAGAGAAAACAAAGGCGTGGATTAGCGTTTTTGCATCGTCCAAGGACAAATAGGCTCTGATTCGTGCAATATTTCTAAGGTGAAAAAATCTTGGTAACATGATTAATGTGTGAATTATAATTCAATTCAGAATCAATAATAACCCCCAGGTTCTTTACTGTACTGTTACTTTCTACAGTCAGGTTGCCAAGTCTGCTTGTTATTGATTCTTTCTGCTCACTAGAACCGATTATGAGAACTTCTGTCTTATCCTCATTTAGCTTGAGAAAGTTCTCACTCATCCAACATTTGATGCTAGACAGACAGGTCAACAGCGGGTCTAAAGCCAGGGATCATCTGGAGCCACAGAAAGATATAGTTGGGTATCATCAGCATAGAAATGAAAATTGACTCCGTGATTGGTAATGAGTTCGCACAAGAATTGAGCCCTGTGGAATACCAGAACTGATGTCGTGTTTGTCTGAGTCAAACTCGGCTAGATTGACAAAGTAACTTCTGTTTGATAGGTAGGAGGAAAACCGGGACAGGGCCCTACCAGACAGGCCTATCCAGTGCTCCAGACGCTGTATTAAATTGAATGATCAATCGTGTCAAATGCAGCCGTTAGATCTAGAAGTAAGAGAACGGATACATGTTTCTTGTCAGCAGACACCCTAAGATCATTCATTACTTTTACAAGTGCTGTTTCTGTGCTGTGACCTTTCCTAAAGCCAGATTGGAATTTGTTGTGCACATTATTGTTCTGTAGAAACACATCCAATTGATGAAAGATGCATTTTTCTAAAACCTTGCCCAGAAAGGGTAGATTTGAAATGGGTCGATAGTTACCCAAAACAGAGGGATCAAGATTGTGTTTGAGTAGGGGCCTAACTACAGCAGTCTTCAGTGAGTCTGGGAAGACGCCCGATTGTAGAGAGCTGTTTACAATTTTTAGGATATCTCCAATCACACTGTCTAAGACCTCTTTGAGAAAGGTGGTGGGAAATGTATCCAATGAACAGGAGGATGATGTCATCTGTGATATGGTTTTGCGGAGTTCGTCTTCATCAATTGCGCAGAAAGATAATAGGCTCCCCCTGGAGAGATCTACCCTGGGACCATTAGCTGCTGTTTGAAGGTTTGCGCTAGCAGCAGCACCATTCATAATATCAGCTCTAATGTTAAAAATGGGGGGGGGGTTAAAAGTCGTTCAATGGTAGAGAATAGGACTCTGGCATTTTTCTTGTTCTCATTTATAATGCCAGAGAAATATGCCTGCCTTGCTAGACGCAAGTCTTTGTTATAGGAGACTGTTGACTTTTAAAGAATCTCTAGGTGGATGGTGAGTTTGTTTTTTCTCCAAGCTCGCTCAGCTCTACGACATTCTTGCTTCAGTGAGCGTGTATGCTCATTTATCCAGGGTGTTACTCTGGTGTTTCTTTTTTGTTTTCAAAGGAGCCATTATATCAAGAGCTGACTCTAGTTTAAGATTAAAAATTTGAACCATATAATTCACTGGGGGAGTATCGGGCAGGGGGGGGGCAGATGACGAGAGAACTCGTCGGCTGCAGAAGAGCTTTTTTTATGGTATATTCAGTGATGTTTTTCTCTAGATCAGAGACAGTCATATTAAAACACAGCAAATAGTGGTCTGATAGCTCAGGCCTTTCAATAGTCCTTTCCACAGTGATGTTCAGCCCTCTAGAAATCACCAGGTCCAGAGTGTGCCCATGTTTATGTGTAGGCCCAACAACATGTTGGATAAACTCAAAGGAGTGCAATAACTCTAGGAAACCCATAGCCACAGCATCTGTAGCATCATCCAGGTGAAGATTAAGATCACCTGAGATAAAAGTTCTGTCATAGTTAGTGGAGCAGATAGATGCATTTTGGCGGGCGATAAGAGTATATATATATACACTAGGGCTGACCCAAAAAAATCGATTAATCGATGTTCAATCGATACGCACAGGAATCGATTTTTAAATTTTGAATCGAATAGTCATTAAAAAAAAAGCCGCCGCTTTTGGTCCGCGAGCCATGCTCGCGCCTCGCAGCACCGCAACGCCTCCTCCCCTCTCCCCGAAAGTCAACACAGTCACACAGCAGCCTGCAGTCATGCCGCCACAAAATAAATCTAAAGTGTGGTTGCATTTTAGAATATGCAAGGAGAACAAAGAACAAGTGGTGTACAGTGTCAACTATGTGACAAGAAATTGGCGTATCACATAAGGGATGGCCCAAGTGAGGCGAAAAAAAATCGAAATTTCACTCATGGGACAGGGGAAAAAGCCCCTGACCTCCTAGGCTCCGAGGGACTTCCAGGCGCGCTAATTTGAGCCACGGTCATCCACACTTTTCTACCCCAAGAAAGAGCCTCGTTGGAAGGGTCTGAGAGTGGCGTAGACCGCGGCGCAAATTAGCGTGCTGCTGGAGCTCCAGGACTGGTGCTTTTTTTGGTGAGAGGTAATGCCTCTGTCAGGCAGTTGACTTGTTACGGTCGGATATTTTATTAAGCCTAATTATTTGTGCGTCACTGCTTTCATGAAGGCTGCAACGGTTGTTGCTTCAATGCTTATCGTTTTAAATAAATGAGACCATGAACCATGAATCCAAGCATGCCTTTCTCTCCGCTATTGTTTAAGGTGCGCGCCTCGCATCGCACCCAAGTATTACAAATAATTTTATGCATAATTATAGTCTATAGTCGGTCAGGGTGACATGACTGCGCCTTTTTTTATCAGCGTTCTAGAACCATTATTACAAAGTGCCAAGAAGATCGCACATGTATTGTCTGCAATGTATGCAAACGTAAAGGCCAGAGGCAACTTTCAATGTACATTTTAATTGGTCGAAGATATTCTGTTAAAAGAATACATAGGCTACTCATCTTCAAACCGCTTGAAGACCGATTCTGGGGGGGAATGTTGACCAAAAATAGCTGATCAACAAGCTTGCAACGGGTTGGGAGGTCATTTTTTTTTGATTTTCTCTCATAGTTACTGTAATGCTATTAATGTTAAATAATAATAATAATAATAATAACTTCATTTATATAGCACTTTTATGGACAAAGTCACAAAGTGCTGTACAACAAATTCACTAAAAAGGCAGGAAAATCGAACACAATTAAATAGATGCAACATAGCAAATCAAAAACTTACAGCCAGCTGGCCAACAGTAGAAAGCATATTTAAAGATGCAATATAAAAACAACAACAATGTAATAGATAAAAATACCGACAGAGTTCAGTGAACAAACATTCAACGGGGCAGGGGGGGGAATGCTTTTCTGAACAAATACATTTTGAGAAGAGATTTAAAGGATGCAATGCTATCTGCTTGTTGGATGGTTTTGGGAAGGGTGTTCCAAATTTTAGGGGCACGGACAGAGAAGGCTTTTTCTCCCTTGTTTATGCGATGGAATTTCTCGGGAACCTTTAGGGGAGCCCCGTCTGAGGACCTAAGGATACGGGGAGGGGAGGGAATGCGCATTCACTAACTTGTGTAGGCATAATGTCAATGACATTATACAGATTGTTACGAAGGCTTTCACTTAGAGCTCCATATATGGGGACAGCGATATCCAGCCGCTGACATCATATTAATGTAGAAACCCCAAAGATGGATATACACAGTGGTGACATCACCGTGACACTAGACTTGCGCATATCATAAAAGGCAGATCCCAGCTTCTAAACCTCAGATACCAACCAACGCCCACAGTATCTCCAACGATATCAAATCCCCAGTCTACAGGACCCAAGCAAGACACAAGATACAGAATAGGGATGCCAAACGACTCATATTTGGCAAATCGATAAATCGAGGACGCAAATCGATGTGTCGATCGATTTTTCCCTATTTTTTATTATTAAATCTGTGTGTGTGGTTGTAATCTGTGGGAAGTATGTGTTTCTGATGTCTTGGTACAATGGGCAGATGGTTAGGAAGTGTAGCTCGGTTTCCACTTAATTTAGTGTGCAGCTGGTGCATAGTCTGTCTTCTCTCGGGATACAGGTCTGCCTATGACGGCCTTTCTCGATCGCAAGACTGTGCTCACTGAGTCTGTACCTAGTTAAGATTTTTCTTTGTTTTGGGTCGGTCACGGTGCTCAGGTATTCTGCCACTGCGTATTCTCTGTTTAGGGCCAGACAGCATTCTAGTTTACTCTGCTTTTGTGTTGACTCTTTCCAATGTGTCAGGTAGTTTTCCTTTTGCTGCTGGCATGCATGTGATGAGCGGCACTGAAAGTTGGCACTTCAGTACAGCAGCACAGCAGTGTGACAAGCAGCCTGCATGTACACATACCTCTACCATTTGGAAAACATCTGTAACAGCAACGTTTATAACGTTTTATATAAGCCATTACAAAATAAATAATAATAATAAAAACGATTTTTCAACTCATACATTTTTGAGTCGGATGTTTTCAACATCCCTAAACATAAGATTCAAGACTGAAGACTGCTGAAGACTGCTGAAGACTCAAGATCACCTCAACACATACAAACCAAGGTGTCTGGCCTTACAACCCAGACCCCTTTGTACCGTATACGACTCCTACGCTCCGAGGTATCTGGCTTTACAACCCAGATACCTTGCATAGCTTCACTAAGACCACTATTCCAATTACACCTGTTAAACTCTGCTGAGCAAATTTCCTCTCTGCTGAGCATACCTTTCTAGCTGTATACTTGAAATGACAGGAATTTCATGATGCCTCAAAGTGGTAAAAAAAAGTAGTTCCTGTTTAACTCAATATATTTTAATAACTATTTTTGTAAAGGTTTGCATAGGGCAGATTTGCAATCAGATACAATCCTCATGGGTATTAACATGGTGGTGATGATGTGATTTCACTGAATGAAGATTTATGTGTGGCATTAAAATGCATCACGTGTATCCACACGTAAATCATGTGCTCATGCGCTAGCTCATTTCCATGTGCTCATCACTTCCACTTACCTTTCTAAATGAAATAAGCCACAAACAAGAGTCAAGACAGTATAATTAGGAGTCCGGTCGCTGTTGCTATATGGGAAGTGGTCTAAATTTCGGATAAATTAGACCACCCAGATTTCAGCGGATTATTTGAATATTACTTGACATACAGAATAACGCAGAATTGTTATACATTTATTATATATTTAGCAGACTCCACTTTAGCATATTCCACCCGGTCTCCACCACGTCAGGAACGTTTGTTGTGGGTGTGCGTTGTTTGGTATTGAGTGAGCATAGAAGTAGCAGTTTACAGTTTCCCTGCATAACCCGCCATACATGTGTTTGAGGATTCTTAATAGGACGGACCACGTTTCTATTTCATGCAGTGTACATTTCAATAGCTTTATAATTAGAATTCCCTACAGGGAGAGCAACCCTTCTCCTTCTCGCTGAACTTTGAACAGAACCACCAACAGGTGAAACCATGTTGTTCTTGTTTATTAATGCGGAGCGGATGATGATCACACATATCGGTGATCTATACAACTTACAAGACAGCTAACGCTGAGGAATATATTTTCTTCCCATTCCGTTTACCTGTGGTGGAACAGGCTAGAAGCTGGAAATAGCCATGCATTGAATGCAATAACCCTGAAAAGGAGGCCACACTGAAGGGGAGGGGGTACATGCAGTAAAGGAAGTATATTTGTATGCACCAAGAGGGCCATTAACTATTTCACTGAATGTGCATCTGTGTTTGTATATAGCACATAAGCCTGGATATAGGTGACCGGACCAAGATATTCATCCTCTAGGTGCCCCGGGAATCACTTTGCATACGCGAGAACCTGATCTGTGGTGTTGCTGTAAGAATTCAATTACACCATAGGGGATAACTAGCATGAAAAGTGTAGGCTTGCAGGGCCCTTTGTGCTGCGACTGGTTCACTGAAGTCACTATGGCTTGCTGCTACCAAACCAGTTTCTCACTTCAGATGAATTGGCTGTCAAACACCACCTATAACTTCTTTGGCAGGTGTTATTAGCGATCTGTTGTGAGACACCAGGGAACCTAAGTGACCTATATTTCTGATAAATTAGAACCCCCAGGGTTCAGCGGATTATTTGAATAGTACTATACATACAGATAACGCAGATTTGTTATTTATTTAGCCGACTGCGCATATTATGGTTACTATGCAAACGGTGTGCAAACTCACGGTATGAAAGGGACAATTCACCACTGGAAGAAACTGCAGTAACTCAATGTTAATAGTATTTGTAGTAGATAACAGTAGCACAATTAGAAATTTGCACCCTATCTCTATGGCCATAAAGATAATGTAGTCTGTGTGTTTGACTGGATTGCTGAATTCCTACAATGCCCATAATGAACTGGTTGCACAGAGGTGTGACTTTGTAGTCCAGGAAGGAAGTGAGACCACATTTCCATGACAGGTTTTTGGTCATGAACATGGCGTCATGACTAAAGTATCTAAAAAAACACATTACACAACCCCAGGAAAGTGTGTCCTAAACATCATTAAAATAAGCTCTGGTTGCAAAAGGGGTGAAGTGGCCCTTTAACCGTTTCAGTCCGTAGCCACACGTCATAGGGAATCCAATCGAGGGATGCATTGGACGTGTGTACACGTCCAATGCATCTTCAATGATATCAGGCGAGTGGAGAATATTCTGAATTTTTTCCTTTTTTTTATTTTTCAATCCGACACTCGGCCACCGTCCTTCGCTTTTCAGTCATATTAGCTTACCGCTCACTTAGCCGTTAGCGCGGCAGAAAGAAAGAATGCCTCGTCTCTCCTAATCCAGGGCGCTCTCCGTGGTTTTGATCTGATGGATATACTAAGCGCTTCATTTCTGACTTCAACATGCCTCTCGTTCAAAATAGGAACGATTTTTGGATCAAGTATCGTATTAAATGAAATCGGGCACCCCAGAGCTTCTATTTTGAAGGAATCCCAGCACTGATTGTGGTAATAGAAGTTACCACAATCAGATTCAGTACTGATCATCCTCCTAAGGGAGAACTTAGGTGCAAACATGCTGCGCTATTTGAAGAGGGTAAACAGAACATAAAGAAATGGAGAACTGACATACATACCCAAACTGCATTTGTGAAGTAATTCACATTGGCCTATTTGACAAATTTGTGATCTACAAGGTCTAGTGGACAACTGGACATTATCTACAAATCTTGCCACCCGCCACCTTTCCATCTCCATTCACCAAAACATGGCACTGCAACATGTTATTATTGCACAAAACACAGGGACAGTTTTAAAAGGAAGCCGTTGTTTGAAACTCTGGAACATAATATGATACAACTTTGGCAGTGACTTCTAAAGGAAGTGAAAATGGTGGACCCTGTTGTAAACAAATGTAATGCTGCATCATGGTGTCATCCACAGTATCGAGTTGTGCTTTCATTTGAAATGTACCCATTCTGCATACTGTGAATAAAATGTTCAATCAATCAATCATGTAACCCCCATCCCCCCGAGGGGGCCTTCGGGCATCAGCTACACACCTACATGAACAAATAATTAACTCGGAGACGGTTCAAAGGATACAGCTAATTTGTAATCGACCTCTGGCTCGCATGTGTTTGATGTGGTTCAGCTCAGAAACGTCAGCTCAGAAACGGATACTGGGTGGGGCCAGTTTGTGCAAACTGGGCTCAGAACCAAATAAAATATCGTTTTGGCCATACGAAGGGATAATTTTGTTGTCTGAGAGCCAAGTTTTATTGTTGTTGAATTCATAGACAAGGGTGGCATTCAACTTTACCATATCCTGATCTGAGGCCAGGATGTCTGAATCGTCCACATACAAGAACAAATTAACAGAACAAGCAGCTTGGAGGGTGTGCACTCAGCTGCAAAAAACTCCAGTGATTAGTTGCCGATTCGATTAATCGATTACTAAATTAGTTGACAACTAATTGAATAATCGATTCAAATGCGATAATCAATTAATCATTGCAGCCCTACTATATACTCACTATATACTCACTATACTCACTACTCACTATATACTCACTATACTATATACGATCAATCGTTGAGCCCTACCTTTCACTTTCACCTTTCACTCTACCCCTTACTCAACAATAAGTTAGTCAATTCCAGCCAGGACTGTAACTCTTTTGCATGTCATGTGAGGTACAGAGATACTAACAGCATGGTTAGAATGTATCACCACTGTGTCAAAGTGTTGAAACAACAAAATGTACAGCTCAATATCCTGACAAAGTGGTTTTAACGTGTTTTTCCACGCAATTTCTTGTAGTGCTGCAAGATTGTCATTTTGTTGAAAGAAAATAATTCTGATGGCGTTATGAATTTAAAAAAATCCCGGACATTCAAATTTCAGTGTCTACCTTTTCTGGTTTTGTTTTGTTAATGGTTTGATTCATGGTTTAACATGCATGCCTTAACATGCATTAGCTCTGCTCTGTGAATGAATGTATCATTGTGTCATCCAAGTCTAAAATATTCCATCCTATAGCAGAACCTGTAGGAAACCTAAGAAATCTAAGTTACTGTCCACACCACCTGCACCATAATCAATCAGCGATTCCTGTTAAGAGTTCTCATCGGGCCTGAAAATTAAGGCCCGGCCCTACCCTAACTGGGCCGGCCCGACCCTAAAAATTACCATAATGTTAGGCCCGAAAACCCGAAAAAGCCTGAGTGAGGAAAAATAAAAATGCCACTATATGGCCGCAGCGCCTGGCGCCGTGGATCAAATATTATTGTGACGAGTGTGTCAGAGAACGGAAGTCGCCGAAATAAAGGATTTATGTAACTCGCGTTAATTGGCTGATAATGTTCCATTCCCAACATTCTAATGGTTTCCAGCAATTCTCAGGGGTGAGTAAACATCAGTACTATCAGTAGCAGAAGTGAAGTGACGCAGTTAATATGTCCAATACTGTCCCCGTTAACATTCATGTGGCGTGTCGTCAGCTTGCAGATCTGTTATTTTGGGCACACAACGAGGCGTGCCGCGCTACGATGGGGAAACTAAATAGCTGTACAGTGCTACGATTTGGAAACCAAATGGCTGTAGCCTACAGTGGACTGTAACATTGCTTGGTCATCATGTAACTATATTACGTGTATGCAGTGAACATTAACATTAGCGCTTTCAATACAAAGCAGCTCATTTTGTTTCGCAAACCAGAGGCCAGAAAGCGGTAGCAAGTTCATCAACCACCGTTCTATTCTGTCACCTCTCTGGTGCGCTGCTGCTGCTCCTCGCCTCCTTCTCCACCAGTCCAGTCACATAATAATAGGCTAGCCTAAACTGTAAAAGTTAATCGCCAACATTCACCAGCTCAGCCTCAGCCCTCTTCATATTAAACTAGAAAAAGTGCCCTTCCGGGCACAGGTCTCCACCAGGTTATCCACAGATCCGTGCAGTTAGAGGTAAAAACACTTTTCGGCCAGTTATAGCGCCACCTTGAGGCTGAGTTGAAATTGTTCATGTGGCATTTCGTCCTCGGCCTAGTGGGAATGTGGGTGCACAATTTCACGGAAATCACGCGATGTGTTCATGATTTGCAGCATTTTGTTTGAAACTGAGCACTCCTGTGAACTTTGGAAGCCAATCTTAACCAATCAGGATGGAGTCTGATAAATCTGAAAGACCCGTTTCGTTGAATGGCTCTAGAGAGACTGTGTACCAATTTGCGTGATGTTTGGACAAAATCTGTAGGTGTACTGTGCAAAAACTTGTTTTGCACAAAGCGGCCTCCTGGTGGCGCTATAACAGGCCGTTCTGGAAAGTTTGGGGCAGAGGTTCATGGTTGGCATCCAGGGAGTGTGTGTGCAAAATATGGCATCGAAAAACTTGTTTTGCACAAAGCGGCCTCCTGGTGGCGCTATAACAGGCCGTTCTGGAAAGTTTGGGGCAGAGGTTCATGGTTGGCATCCAGGGAGTGTGTGTGCAAAATTTGGCATCGACCGGGTTAACGGTGGCTGAGATTAGCTGTTCACGGACACACACACGGACACACGGACGGACGGAGTGCAAAACATACTCTCCCCACATGCCTTCGGCCTGGTGGAGACAATAAATACATTACACAAACAGAATTGTTATTTTTGTTATAATAAAATCAAATAAAATATCACGGAAAATCATAGAGCCCGAGGCTCTATGATAAATATGACTAATCATTGTGCATTTTGGGCCCTACCCTACCCGAAAATGTCGGGCCGGACCGGGTAGGGTCGGGTTCGGGCAGAGATTGAGAACTCTAATTCCTGTTCCACTGTTCAACTGGCTTTTTTTGTTTTTTATTTAGAGTAGCCAATTCTTGTTTACACTATTTTCTCCCCAATTTAGTCGTTATGCCAATGAATTCCTCCCAACACATTTCAACAGCAGTGGTCACTGCTGTTGTATCATACTCACTCACATACCCTGAAGAAGGCAGTTTCAGGTAGAGATGCAACTGTACGGATATTTAAACTTAGCCCTCCGCATGGGGGAGTTTACAGTTGGCTCAATGGTATTACTCAACACAACCACACAATATTGCTAAACTGAATAAACAACGACTTGCTTTTTTGTCATTTATTTATAAACACACTCATACACAAACACACACACTCTAACTATACTGTGTACAGTTTAGACCGACCCGTGTCCACTCTAACGTGGTTGATTGTGCATTTATTTGAGCTCCAGTATGCAATAGCAGCAGTATAGTAGTTGCAGCGGTATTAGTAGTAGTAGTAGTAGGTAATATACTGAAAACACAAAACACAAAAGAAACACTATAAACATCGGGCATAACAACAACTGTGTAACAATAATAAATGAGTAAACTATAATAGTAATTATGTAAACAAGTATAATCATGGACATTAAACTCCGTACTCACACACTGGACCGTCCACCCTGTAAACTTAATCCGACTGATCACAGCCAGCTCGCGCATGCGCATTGATGCCCCCTCGACTATTATACCCTTCGAATG
The DNA here is from genome assembly GCF_964188405.1 of Protomyctophum parallelum. Classification (NCBI taxonomy): domain Eukaryota; kingdom Metazoa; phylum Chordata; class Actinopteri; order Myctophiformes; family Myctophidae; genus Protomyctophum; species Protomyctophum parallelum. The sequence continues at coordinate 30,178,239 of NC_139717.1, forward strand.
TTACTCAAATAAACACAGGTCAAATAAGAACCACAGCCGACACACGCTCGCGTTCTTAGACAAACAAATACTATTAAACATAAAGATAGTACACAAAATGATCCCATTATATTAATGCTAAAATAAGAACGTACACACTGTTCAAAATTAAGTACGAGACCTCATCTCAACCACAGGAGGTCATCGTCCACCCATAATTAACCAAACACCTCCCACTTAGTCTAGAGGTTAACTAACCGAATAGACTACAAACTCCCACTGATAGTCCCCAGTGAAAGCAACCACAAAATAAACAAATCTTTAAGCTGTGCATAAAGAATTCAAGCATATGTCAAGAATGCACACAGGTTATCCTCAACCGTGAACCTTTACATCTTTACGAAAGAAGGTCAGCTCAACCGCCTCAAGAAATACTCGCTGGTATACAATCAAAACAAATAAACATGCCCACACACAAAAAATCTTGGGTATTTAAATGTTTCAATGAGGACTTAAATCCTAATCCACTGTTCGTTTTCAATCAGGATCAGGCGGGTGTACCCAGTTAAGACTCAAACGGAAACGACCCCGGTCGTAGAGAAGGACCCACTTATTTGGGCAGCAAGCCTCACGCTCCTTGGCTGCTAGCATCTCCTCCCACTGCTCTTGATCGCCAGTCCTGCCAAGCAACCAGGTGTGAGCAGTTAGGAGCATGTAACCTCCAACCCCACAGAGCCTGGCCAAGGCACCGTATCCCGACAGGACCACTTGGCCTTCGAGACCCAGTCCCCAAAGATTCTTCTCTCCGCTGCCAGACGCCACTGCAAGAGACCCCACAGCTGCCCCTGGCGAGAACCCCACGACGTCGACCGCCGAAAACGTTCCATCATCAACTACAAAGAAAGCTTTTCTCTGCAGTTTTGCTTCAACTGGTCTGTTTAGAACCTTGCAGGCTCCTTGCATCCAGTCAGCCACAGGCCCAGCCCCGCGCAACCTGCCCATACAAGGCACGGTAAAAGTCTGGAACCAGACACCCACCCCCTGGATGGCACTCTGGCTGTCGATGAAGTCGCTCTTCTGACCCGATTCCACCAGCTGGGTTACAACTCTGTCCCTCCCACTTTGGCGCACCCAAGGGTCAAGGTGACAACCCCCGGTGTTGAGACTGGCTACAACCCCCGCTAAGATTACACTCTCTCTCTGGGGGTCGCTGAGGGCCACATTTCTCACGACGACGCTTCTCACCTCCACTCCAGCACCGACCTGAGACAAGCAGGCACCCTCATGCATAACGACTGGAGTAACACATCCAACCAGCTCGTTGCCCACGCTCATCGGCACCACAGCGTTGCATGCAGCCGTGACCTTGAACTCCATGCCGCTTTGTTCCAGACAGCACCGAGGAACCTCCACTCTCACGGCTCCTGATCTCATGGACAAGGCGAAATGTGTCAACGCCTGCCCTGCAGTCAACTCACTGCTCTCAAACAAATCGGGATGCACTCCACTGACGGTCTTGCCCAGTGGAGAGTCCCACAGCACCAGGTCACCGCACTGCTCCATTCGTTGAGGTGCAAGGCGTCCTTCACGGGCTGAAATTAGCATTTCCACTTCCTTTGGGCGCCTCAGCTCTTCAGGCTTAACTCCCGGGAAAAGCTTCGCCAGACGCCTGGGGTCAACCGCACAGTCGATTCTGGCAATTTCCTCCAGTCCGTAGCACGTCATTTCGTGACTCTGTGGTAAAGATGCACCTTTCTTCAAGACCTTCAAGCACACACGGTATTTTCTCGTCTCCACTTCACATACCATTCCCCCCACTCCGTGCACGACTAGCTTCATAGGCTCTCCTTCTAGCCCCAGCCGCTTTGCTGCCTTGTGGGTGATGTAGTTTGTGTCCGAGGCCAGATCGATTAGTGCACCCAGCCAGTCCCCACGTCTGGTTGTGACTTCAACCAGCATCATGAGAGCTGGCAGCTCCTTTTGCACATCACCGTCTGCACACACCGTTGTAGACACCTTGTTAGTGCAAGCTTTCCGAATTATGTCCAATTGCTCCGGCGTAAGTTTTGCCTTCTCAAACATGGCCTCCATCTCCTTGGTTGGACCACGGGACTCTCTTTCCGCAACCGCCTCCTTCTCGCACTGTTCCTCTTCGTATTGTTCCTCTTCGCATTGTCTCTGTGGGTTTTGCCTAAGGCACAGCCAATAGTGGTGATCAGACAGAGCATTGCCCTTTTTGCACTCCTCCTTATAGCACAAAAAGTTGTTCCTTTTGCACTGCCCACCGTGCGGTCCCAGGCATTTGAAACATGCCTTTGCTGTTTTTGCATGGGCCCTCCTGTCAGAAGCACTGGCCTTTTTGAACATCTTACAGCGGAACAACTGTCCTGTGTGTCCGTCCTCTCCGCACACTTCACAGGGACCTTGCAATGAGCCACTCCTCCCCACACTCACCGTTGCCCTGGTAGAAGCACGCTTATCTTGTGCTCCACCCCCCGGCCTGTCATTCGGTTTGTTGTGCGGTAGTGAACCCGGCCGCCTGGTCTGCAGTTGCACCATCTCCATTAAGACTGTGGTCTGGTCCTGAAGGAAATGCAAAAGTTTGTTGAACCGATCCTGTACGGTCACTCCATTTTGCGGGTCGCAACGAAATAACAACCACCGTTGTTGCATCTCGTGCGGTAGCTTCCCTTCTAGTGCGTACACCACCAACGGATTATTTATCGCATCCGCGCACTGCAAATCAGTCAGCTCCATCACAGCCCTCTCCACTGTTTGGATTAGCCGCAATACCTCTCCTGGCTGGTTGTCACGCACTGCTGGGAATTCCTGTAGCTCCATGATAATGTCATTCACGATCTGCCCAACGTTTCCATAACGACTCTCCAAAACGCGGAAAACGTCTGCTGAATCCCGACAATTATCCAATCGAAGATCGTTCCTCACTGCTCCAGTGATACTGTCCAGCAGATGGAAAAAACGCAACTCCTCCGTACCAGATGGCTCCGCCAAGTGCTCTATTCTCCTCCAATAGTCTTTCCAGTGGTGATAATTCCTCCTATCTCCACTGAATTTTGGCAGCGTCATAGGTGCTAGTGTCAGTCTCGGCGCCACTGCCCCCCCTGTCGGGGCAGATATGCCAGGCACGTGTCTCCCGCCACCACTACTAGACATACCTTGGAACCTGGAATCTTGCTCCTCCTTCACGCCCTGCAGCGATGGTGAAAGGTTTGGGGCCCCACCCAGCGAGGGACCTGGCGGTCTTTGGCTGGTGGTAAAAGTGAAATCCTGCTTGTGATCTACAGCTTTCTCTGATATGTCCCCATCTTCACTTCCTGCTTGGCTCCCCCGCAAGCAGCGTTTCAATTTTCTCATGGTGTCTTTCATCTCACGGGAATTGTCTTTGGCGCTCTCTCGCAGCACAGCGCCCTCTGCTTTGGGGACAAACGGGGCCCACTTGTCCACCATCCCATCAAGTTCTGTGACAGCAGCATCCAAAAGCTCAAACATGTCCCCACACTGAGATGTGGTTATTTCACCCTGCATAAGCCCTTTGGCCTTGTCAAATTCGGCTGCCAGATTAATTTTCGCCTTATTAAACTGGCCTGACACAGTGTCTTTCCATAATGTCTCTTGGAGCAGCTGCATCGTCTCACGATACTTTTTGCGACAGTTGTCCCCTTTCTCCTTCACTTCTGCCACCTCCTTAGCGTGGTCACCTGCATCCTCCTCTAAAGCACAGAGGAAATCATCCTGGGTGTCCCAGAATACATTATAACAAGCTATTAGAGCTCTTTCTTCCTCTCTCAGCATATCACCACTAAGAAGGTCTAAAGTGTCTGCTATCTTGTTAACTTTCTTTGTGAGGTCCCTCTGTGCATTTGTACGCTTCTTCCTTGTGTCATCTATTGATGGCGCCATAGCGACACCAAGTGGCCAAAATAAGTCAGTACACTTGCAAATGTCAATGTGCCGTTCCAACTTTTCGCCTCACACAAAATGGCTGCCTTTCAAGACCTACCACTCTGCCTGGATGCAGATCACTTCCGGTTGAAAGGTCACCTCCAGCTGACGTCGCAGGACTGACGTGGTCACGTGACGTTAGCAATGTTATTAGCAAGTTAGCCTAATACTTTGCAACAGAATGTAGCAACTAACTTGAGTAACAAAGTCTGTAAGCATTTGCAGGTTAGCGTTTTTGCAACAATTTAAATGACGTGGGTTCCAGCAAAGTCAATGAAAAATGCAACTTTAGCGAGCACTTGCAGGTTAGCTGTTGGCATCAATGTATTCTGTGGGCTTTAGCTTTAGCTCGGTAGCATTCATCACAAGTTATGCAGTTCTTTGCGGCAACAACAGGCAATGTCAGCGATCTCCACCAGCAACAGTCATAAGCAAAACACACACGTGAACCAAAGCTTTATTGTGAACAGAGCGTCGTCCTCCCACGAGCGCTCCCTTCGCTCGCAGGGGCTGTTAACGTCAACAGCGGCGCTTTCTCCTGTAGCTCCTCCGGAGCTGATGATCAATGGCGATCTCTAGTCGTCCTCCCGCCTCCTTCACGGGGAACAAAGAGATCCTCGACGCAGCAACGCCTTGCTTCTCCCGCAGGGCCGCTTGTCGATTCTTTGGCAATAACGCTGACTTTCCGTGCACTACTAATACACGGGTCGGTCGCTGTTATATTACTGTACGGATATTTAAACTTAGCCCTCCGCATGGGGGAGTTTACAGTTGGCTCAATGGTATTACTCAACACAACCACACAATATTGCTAAACTGAATAAACAACGACTTGCTTTTTTGTCATTTATTTATAAACACACTCATACACAAACACACACACTCTAACTATACTGTGTACAGTTTAGACCGACCCGTGTCCACTCTAACGTGGTTGATTGTGCATTTATTTGAGCTCCAGTATGCAATAGCAGCAGTATAGTAGTTGCAGCGGTATTAGTAGTAGTAGTAGTAGGTAATATACTGAAAACACAAAACACAAAAGAAACACTATAAACATCGGGCATAACAACAACTGTGTAACAATAATAAATGAGTAAACTATAATAGTAATTATGTAAACAAGTATAATCATGGACATTAAACTCCGTACTCACACACTGGACCGTCCACCCTGTAAACTTAATCCGACTGATCACAGCCAGCTCGCGCATGCGCATTGATGCCCCCTCGACTATTATACCCTTCGAATGTTACTCAAATAAACACAGGTCAAATAAGAACCACAGCCGACACACGCTCGCGTTCTTAGACAAACAAATACTATTAAACATAAAGATAGTACACAAAATGATCCCATTATATTAATGCTAAAATAAGAACGTACACACTGTTCAAAATTAAGTACGAGACCTCATCTCAACCACAGGAGGTCATCGTCCACCCATAATTAACCAAACAGCAACCGATCCGATATTATATCGGTATCGGCCTCCGATCCAGCTTAATTAATGTATCGGAGATCGGATTTGATGCCACCGATACACGCTCCGATACAGGAGGGGGACACGTGTTTAATGTTTACAGTCCGTCCTGCACAGACAGTGCAGTGAGCGAATCCAACCTCCAGTATGTACGGACTGAAAACAGAGACTATAGAAAAAAGCCCCACTAAGGTGCAATATGCAAGAGAATGGAATCACTTACAGACTTAACAGTATTAAAAGTATAGTTTACCCGTCGTCGCACGGATCAGTCAAGTGCTTGCGCAGTTCAGTTGTGTGGTGGAGCCCATCATCTAGCTGCGTTCTGACATTGTTGTGATGAGATTGCTCTTGTAATCCATTCTTCTGCTATATATTTACTGCACACACGTGCTGTTTAGCGCTATGTGATTCAATCTTTGTAACTTTATTATTGCCATTGAAAAAAATGCTGCTGTGATGACGATTATGAAGAATAAGCGCATGTCGTCGTCGCGGTAAAATCCGTCTTTATATAATTGGCTCAGTTATCAAACCATGACATTGTTGTCAGAAGCTCAAACACTGATTCAGATTGTAAGTGTAGTGCAATTCTTAAGACAAAGACAGAGTTTGCAAACTAAAGTAGCAACACAACACCAGCTAGCACCATAACAAACGTCCTGAGGTATTTTTTTTCTCCCCGAGTTCTGTCGGTAAGGCTCAAGGCTTTTGTCACATGATAGCACAGCTGATTCCCGGCATCGCATTAGGGGTAAAAAGGTACCACGTGTATATAGCAATAATAATTACTATTATTATTATTATTATTATTAATAAACTATAGAATGAATTAACAGGTTACATGCGGGCATCAGTTTAGGGGTAAAAATGTACCTACAGCAAATATCGGATTGGCAAATATCGGATATCGGGAAATTTCAAAATTAATATATCGGATCGGAATTGAAAAATCAGTATCATTGCATCTCTAGTTTCAGGCAGAACCTTTTAGAGTATCCTACTGACTCACATGCCAGTGAGGAGCACCCACCGTCCTACTCGTCCCTCCAACACTCCCTGCTGAGGTACCGCTCCAGCCTGGAGTATGTGCAATGACCAATATGACCCTCTCCGCCAGGCTTCCCTCCCCCGAACACAGGCCAATTGTGTTCGTATTGACGCCCGACAAAGCCGGATGCACCATGGTGGATTTGAATCCACAAGCTCTGTGGAGGTTGGCAGGGACTTTACCACTGTGTGTGTGAACATCATGAAGTGTCTCTTTTTCAACCACAGTACTAATCCAGCTACTTAAAAATTTCAGTCTGTGACTCTGTGCCCAATCTCACACTGGCTGTAACTACATCCTTTGGCTAGCATGCACTCCAACACGTTTAAGCCTTTGGGACTTAATTATGCTGTAATTATCCTCAAGTAGCTATGAAACACAACTCAACACCCGTGGAAGGCTGGGTCATCAGCGGAGCTAAAGCTTGTTGCTTCTTTCCACACCGTTTGGAGTCATAACAGAAAAGCATGAGCATCACTGGAGGCTCTGCCTGCCCTCATATCTGACTAACTACCCCACCAAAGTGAGACAACAACGATCTGGTACCACCCACCTATAGAACAACAAACATGGGTAAATTAAATTATCTTTCTACTGCGCTGCCACCAAAGATGTCATATGTCCATGTGTGGTCTAGCCCTATGGAATGTATGGAATGCATATGCTAATAAAAACAACTTAAAAGGACCAATTCACCACTTTTCAACCTATCTTCATATAATAGGTCCTCACTAATAATCATGATAAAATGGCACGATTTGTGTCTCATAGGAGGGCTGTGGGCAGTTCAGAAACCTCCTCCAGTGACATCATTAGGCAAAGAAAAATTAAACAAGATTTTTTTACAAAAATGTTTAGATTTTCATTATCGTGAGAACGATGACTTCCATTTTCGCATAGTAACTTTTCAGGACTAGAAAGCTTGTATTCCCCATCGATGATGTCACTGGAGGACGGTTTTTTAACTGCCCACAGCCCTCCTATGAGACACAGACCGAGTAGAAAATAATTGCGCCATTTTTTAGTGAGGACCTATTATATGAATATAGGTTGAAAAGTGGTGAAGTGGTCCTTTAATACTTCCTACGGTTAATGAACATCAAAGCAATATTTTAAATATTTGTATTAGCATATGCATTCCATACATTCCATAGGGCATCATCAACAGGAGCAGTCCCTATCGAGTGAAAGAAATAAAATACCGTAATTCCTCCAATACTTTCATCCTTTCAATCTAAAGCCTAAACTAAAGTCTAAACTATTAATTTCCGGGGGTGGCGTTGAATTAAGAATATAAGAACCAACCTCCTTTTATTAGCCGGAGGTTTTTTTTTAAGTGGGCGTATCTGTTACGGTACCTTCGCTGCCCTGGCTGCCTGTCACAGTGTCCAGATGCAGTCGGTGCCAGTCTAACCGCTGATCCAACACAGGGGTTAAAGGGTTGACACTATGGCAAGTAAATAAAATGTTGGGGCATGTGGAGTTTGCTTTGGAGTTGCCCAAAATGCAAGTGCACATTTGAGTGAGGAGTCTGCTATAAACACAACACGAGATATATAGCTAGATAGCTATAAACACAACACAAGATCACAACACTGGTATTTGTATTGGGTATCGGTATCAGCTAACACAGAAATTGTGGTATCGGGACAACTTATTAATTTAGCCAGTGATCCTTTTAAAATATGGGGATCACTTGCTTCCTTCCTGAAAATCCATCTTTCAGGAGGCCAAAGGGGGAGATAAACTCACTTATCCTTTTCCCTTTTTCTAATCTATACATCGTTTTATATTTTGTTAGTTGATATTATTGTGTTATTTTAGATAATAATATAGGACCACAATGGAAACAAGTCCCCAGGACTTTTGTGTGTTATCCTTTTAGATCAAATGCCTGACTGTACCCTCAACCTTGTGCTGTTTACATTTCTGTCTAGTGTCTAATAATTAAGTATTCAATCAATCAGGTTATGGAAAAAGGAAAATTCAATTCACAAGCTGAGCTTGGCAATTATACATTTTGAGCTGTTTGTTATACATCTTATTTATAGGAAACCTACTCAACATATTTTCAAACCTCACATTCATACATACGCTCAAGTATGCGCACATAATGCATGCATACAAGTATGCTCATAGGTAGGCATTTTCAACATGGAGGACAATTATTTTAGCGTTCAAAATCTTTCAAAAACAATGGATGATTGTTAGATGAATTTTACAGTTAACACATCAGCCAGTGCACTGCTAACATTAGTAACGAGCTAGCACCACCAGTAGAGCCAGCGACAGATCTGCGACAGGTAGTGATGACACCCCGATCAAGTTGGTACTTAAAGACACGACGTTGGGCGATAACGCTACGTGAGCGCAACTAAAGTTTTGGGCACTCTGAAACATCACTACATCACTCACAGAGACTGACAGTTTATAGAACATTCCGTGTCAGCTGCCTTGTCAGCCCTTAGCCCCCCTCCCCCGTCTAACTACTTGCAGAACACCTCTGTGATTGCAGACAAATGCTGTGTGTGTGTGTGGGTGTGTGTGGTGGGGGGGGGGAGCCAATTTGTTTATTCTGCACCTCACATACTTTAACATGTTTCCAGCCGAAAACCACTGTACCACCAACATTGTAGAGAGAAATGCTGGTGATGCTGTGTGTGTGTGTGTGTGTGTGTGTGTGTGTGTGTGTGTGTGTGTGTGTGTGTGTGTGTGTGTGTGTGTGTGTGTGTGTGTGTGTGTGTGTGTGTGCGAGCGCTCGCGCGTGAGAGAGAGAGTTAACATACATACAGGGTGTGTCGTTGTGTACCTACACCAGAGGATGGTTTTATAATGTATTGGATACATAAAAGATACTGTAAGAGCCATTTCTTCTCTATTCAATTTATTTCTATGTTTTTTGATGACATCATTCCAAGGGCTTGGTCAAGGCCAAGGTTGGCCAGGTTATTTAATGAGACCTGATTGAATGCTCTGTTGTTGTTCTGATGTGAAGGCAATAGGGCTGCAACTAACGATTAATTTCATAATCGATTCATCGGCCGATTATTTAAACGATGAATCGATTAATCGGATTATGGCACCTTTTTGCAATTACTTAAAAAAATTAGCTTCAAATTATTTTAGGCATGTTGTAACTAACAATAAAGACAATAAAAATGAATACTCATTCAAAATTAATATTTTACCCCCTTTTTTTATCCAATTTGATTTCATTGCCATTCCTACTTGTAATGATACTGTAATCTGTAATGTTGACCGTGTATAGCTGACTGTCTCTTTCCATTTCTATCTCTGGGACCCCAATTTTATGGTAAAATCAATTGTGAGTCCATTTGGTTCCATTTTTGCACTCTCTGTTACAGACCCTTTAGGGTCCACTTGGTTTACTTCCTAACTATCTATAATGTAGCTTGAACTCCCACTATGAGAACCACTGTCCTACACAGTCTGTGTGGACACGCACGCACGCACACAGTCACACACACACACACACACACACACACACACACACACACACACAGTGCATACAAGTAGCATGCTAGCTGATAGGGGAAACCGTTCTTATAGCAGCCATATTGGCATGTTCTCTAGGGTCTAGGCTCTAGTATCACATATTGCTAAAGTTAAACAGCACTGAATAAATCATTGTTAAGCAAAAACGTTCACTTCACGGAGATTTTTGCCCTGTGCCCACTTCAAGTGATTACACAGGTGGAACAAATGAGGAGCTAACGATCGTTAGCAAGCTACACTGCTATAGTGCTCGTCGTAGACAGCCTGCAAGCTCACAGATTCAGACATTGCATTTTTTGTCATAAGACAAACAAATATGGACAGTGGCCGTGCTCACAAATGCCATGTTTGGGGCATTTTGCAAGCAGATCATCGCAGCCACAGAGCTGACGCTCTCCCTCTGTGTGTGTGTGTGTGTGTGTGTGTGTGGGGGAGACTGAAGTTGGGAGAGAGCGGGGTAGATGCGGACCGGGCGCTCTGATCACGTTCAAGACAATATTGTGGGTGCGTTTGGAAATGCACACCGGGAGCGCACTCGCCTATTAGTTTGCATTGCACAGTGCGCTCAGTGCGCTATTTCCGAACGCGCCCTGTGTTGTGTTTATACCGACCCGTTGCATATTGTTCGTTCAGCCTAGTGCCGTTACGGAACGGTAAAAAGAAAGCAGCTTTACGTTACATTTTAATGTTGGAAAACACCCGCGATAATAATCGATAAGATAATTCGTTGGCAACGAATTTAATTATCGATTTTTATCGATTTAATCGATTCGTTGTTGCAGCCTTAGAAGGCAAACAGTTTTTTGACTGTGAGACACAGGCTGGTGATTGATATGGTTTTGACACTCTTTTGTTTTATTTAATACAAGTTACAGTGAATAAATAAATAACATTTTTGAACTTTAAGTCAACGTTTGGACATCAGTCTTTTTATCACACGTCTGAACTATAGATCCTCGGCATCGGGCAACCAGTAGCCCAAAGTAATAGGACTTTGACGCTACATTTTAGTCAAAAAACTGCCTCCGTTCCACGCCACGCCAATTGGGAGGCAAGTGGAACCAACGGGGGTCGTTTGGAAGGAGAACGGAACTTGACATTTGTTTATTTATTTTTTATTATGGATCAAAAGGAGGCGCCAGCTGGCGCTGGTGACAATGTGGTTGAACCTGAGTCTGTGGTTGAACTTGAGTCTGGTGGGGAAGGGGCTTTGGGAAAACGTGTGGTCAAATTGACACCCAAAGCGTTGGATGAAAAAATCGACAGTTTGCAGAAAGAGAGAAAGGTTAAACTGAGCAAACTGTTAAAACTGGAGGAGCTGGTTTTTGCCTTGATGAATGATGAGACACGTGCAAATGAAGCAGAATGTGCATTTCACAATTTCAAGGGTTTATATGATGAAACAAAAAAGGTTCACAATACTTTGTTGGGTCTTGTGCCGGCTAATGAAGCCAAAAAACATGAAACATGGTACAATGCAAAAATGCTCACTTTTGATGGGTTTATTGATGAACTGAAAAGGTGGAGTTATGTTCAAAGTTGTTCTGAGGATGATGATGTGATTTTTGAAATTAAGGGTTCTGTTGCCTCCCATGACAATAATGAGGATGTCGAGCCTCATGACAGCATTTCTAATGTTCTATCCCATATGTCAATTGCTCATTCAAACCATAATAAAAGCACTGCTTCAAAGACAAGCAAAAGGTCCTAAAAGCAGAGGCGGACAAGGCCGCACTCATAGCTCGTGCTGCTGCATTAAAAGAGAGAGATTCCACATTTTGAAGGTGACCCATTACAGTTTCACTCATTCATAAAGGCATTTCAGCATTGTGTGGAGGCAAAAATGAATGATTTTGGTGATTGTATTACCTTGAGCAGTTTACTAGGGGACAGCCAAGGGACCTGGACGCAGTTGCCTCCATATGCCTCCTGAGAGGGGTTATGCTGCTGCTAAAGATCTGCTCAAGGAACACTTTGGGCATCCATTGAGAATAACTGCAGCCTACATGGACAAAATCATGGCTTGGCCGAATGTAAAGTCAGAGGATGTGAAAGGTCTCAAGGCATTTGCACTTTACTTGCGGGAATGTTCAAATGCCATGGAGGAGCTGCAGTATTTGGAAGAGCTAAACACACCAGCAAACATGAAAGCTCTTATTCTGAAACTCCCATACAAGCTCAGAGACCAGTGGAGAGAGAAGGCATGTGACATCCTTGACAGACATGACCGAAGAGCTTGTCTTTTTGAGTGGTGCAACCACTCCTACATCCAGCAACGTCCGTGTACCTAGGTAGGTACCTGTATGTATGTTTGTATAAGTGAGCACGGGTATGTTACTTATTTATACCAGTAGGGGGCACCAGAGTACAGAGAAGAAATTGGAACGATACAGAGAAGAAATTGGAACGATACAGAGAAGAAATTGGAACGATACAGAGAACAGTTATTCACGTTTTAAGATTTTCCATCTCGTCGGCTAAACAAGGGGGGAACATTTTCGATGATGTCCCACTGTTGCCTGTGGAGCCTGTGGAGCGATGCGATCGGTTTTGATATCAATAATCTCCGTCCATTTGATCAATCTCCGTCTTGAGCACTGGGCGTTACTAATTGTTAGGGCGGAGAACTCCGTCCTGTGCGCTCAGGGTAAACTGTTGTCATGTTGCACAATGCACACATGCCTAAAATGGCTGTTATTTGCACGGCCCTCGTTGGAAACAATGTATTTCAAACTCCAGCATGTCACACTCCAGGCTGCACTCGAGCGCTGTTTTCTTCCCCCTCAATGTCGCAAATCTGTTAAACTTCAGCCTCTGCACAACGGTACTAGCTGTTTGACTAGTTAGTCAAAACTAAAAGCGAGTGACAGCGAGACGAGATTAACACAACATGTCGACCGTAGCAATGAATGGAGACCTACTTGGAATTATTAAATCCATTATTGGCCTGGAGAAAGTTTACAGCCACCTATCTGTGTTTTGTTTACCCCGTGGCAGGGACCGAGAGGGTTTTCTTGTCCGCGAAAAGTCAACAACAGAACACATTGACATGCATGTTGATCTTCCTTAATTTAAAAAAAAGCGTAAATAGCCCAAGCGGCCAGTGGCTTTATACAGTAGGTAGGTTGCTCACATCTGGACTGGACACGACAGCGTTGTATGTTTTGGACTCCGCATACTATAGCTGGTAGACACGCAGATGCATCTATGAGATGCATGCGTGCAGATCACGATGCGTTAATTGTTTATTGATGATTAAGTATCAGCAGCATTGTATTGGTATTTGAGGATGTTCAGTTTAAGTTTGAGAACTTATTTTTTTATTGAATACTTTATAACAATTTCTAAGAAAAACGTTTAATACAAATACAATGCTTAAAGAATTGAGCCCAAGAAGGAAAGAAAACACTGGCTTGTTTCCATTTGTGGGAGCATTGAAAAATAAAGACAAATGTGTGACATTTTATTTTGTCACTCTGTTGTCCAAATTATGGTCTTTACACACTAATCCAACATGCATCATAGCTATGGTCACAGCTATGGAAAAAATTAAAATGACTCAAGTGGCCGAAAGTTCCGAAACGCCTACGTTGTCTGCTCTTCAGAGGTAAATAAAATCATGTGAAAAGGACATATATTGAGTGCTGGCTTACTACAGCTGTCACATTTCCTTCCCTGGCTTCCAAGTTGAAGAATAAAGTTCTGTAAATTCAATCAATCAAATTCAATCAATTCCAAAATATTGTAGATAGTCTGCATCGTTTCCATTACTTTTCCAGGTGATGGATTTTTTTATACAGTACATATCTATTCAGCTGCTGCATGAGCCCTATTCAGGGTCTTCCAGCATCCCTGGGAATTGTCATTGTCATGATGCCTGACGGCGAGGTTTTGTGCACGCATCCGCCTGGGTGACAGCAGACTGCTGGGTGAGTGCTGGCGCTTTCGCATGGGGGGTCAGATCAACATATGGAATTAATTCTAATCTGTACTGGCCATATATGGAGCGTGTCTTGAGTGTACAGGGTTTGATGAGGTCGGATCAACATGGAATGTCAGAACAGGTCAGCTCCATATATGGAGATCTAAGGGTGGCAGCGGGGGCAGTATTTTGAGTGTACAGGGTTTGATGAGTGCCCAAGTAGGGCCGGGCCAAGATTTTCGGACCTGTTGAGAACTCGAGAACTAGTTTTCGCCAGCTGCCAGGCGCAGCTGCACTAATAACTTTGTGCACGTCTAGAGTTTGAATGGACAGGTATCAGTCAAAAGGGAGACATCGAAGAGGATGGCGATGGATGAATGGGAAGGATCACGATATGGAATGTCATAACAGGTTCTGACATATATCCATACATGGAGATCTAAGGGTTTGAGGTCAGAAGTAGAGTTGCTGGCCAATATTGATGACATCAGGGATCTTCATATATGGGCTTAATTACGACAGCAGGTCGCATTTAATGTAATATGACATCAGGGATCTCCATCCCTGATATTGCGTGATGTCATGAGACCTGGGCACCATATATTGGGGCTTTCCCCATGTATGGGGATTTTAAGTGACTGAGACTGACTGACTGACGGACAAAAACGTACGATTTCATAGTAAATGCCGGCCGCAGTGGCTCAGGAGTTACTTCTACTGCTTTGGAAGTGGAAGGTTCCCGGTTTTGATGGGCTGGGCTCCCCTGACCCCTGTGTTACTGTTGAAGCGTCCTTGAGCAAGAAACTGAACCTCTAACTGCTCTTGATGAGCAGGTTGGATGGAGCCTTTCATGGTTGCCTTCACCATTGGTGAGTGAATGTGTGTGAACGGGCGCATGCACATAGTAAAGTGCTTTGGCTAAAAGCACTATACAAATGCACCATTTACATTTTATAAGCTTCAGCTCTGAACACTGCAATGATGGGACGAGCGGGGCTTGGGAAGCAAAGGTACAAGAACACATCCCAAGCAGCGCAAGCATATGTCCAGTCAACCTGTGGCGCTCCGCGCCTGTAACACTCTCCTACGCGCATGCACGCACGCACATGCACGCACGTCACGCAGACAAATGGACACTCCTACGTCACGTGCCCGGGCGCTACGAGAATGAATGAATGGAACGGGAGTGCGCTTGAGGAAGTGAGCTGTTGACACTCGTCCGCCCGCTGATCGTGTCCGTTTGTAGCCTACCTCTGGCTTGTGAGAGACAAACCGTGCATAGTTTGTAGCCCGCAGTGGGACTAGTCAACACAACACCATCCAAGAAGTGAGTGTAGTGATTTCCCCGACAGAGCTTGGCTGCTCCTCCGACGCCCGGTTCTCGCTGGCGTCGCTGACCACACTCTGTGGATCACCCCGGATCGTAAGATGAGGAAACGCTAACCGCGTCATCAACTGTCAGTAAGGGATTTAATACACAGCGCTCTGACCGGGACTCGGACTGACTTTGTTTTGTTCTTTTATTTGTTTGGGGGAACACTCAATGAATAAACTGTCGGATATTGGTGCTGCGTGCCTGAACATTGTTTGTGCGTCATATTGATTCACCCGTGACGTGACGTGGGAACTGAACATTGAACATTGAACATTTATTATTTGATTTGGGGTTTGGGTTCACTGTTGAATATACAATACACTGCTCACTTAAATGAAGTCCTCTGTGTGTGCGTGTTTCCTTTATGATTCTGTATGGTATTATTGTGTGTCTACTGTTTGTTCCAGGGGTTGATATATTTATTTGTCTATCCCTTGTACGGTGGTTGGGGCTGTTATTATTTTACCTCTTTTGTCAGACTGGGTCTCTGACTGGCACCCCAACGCGAGCTCGCCCCAACAAACCGCTACAAACCTCAGACTCTGTACAAAGGTAAGTTTAATTTGCATTCTTCATCTGAATAACATTAGTCTCTAATAACACAGATCTGATCTAATCATAGTTATAGTGTGGAAGGTTTTCTGTCTGACAAAAACTTTCTGGCTTGAGCTCTCAGACAATGAAAACAAACACTCTGAGACAAGCAAACGCATACAAAGTTACCATAACTGTTAGCTAGCTGCTACTGTTTTCACACTTATTTTCCTTACTGACTCCTGCCCCTGAAACAATTAGTTTTTTCTCTTGGCCTACTTATGGTCATAAGTACTGCACTCCTCGTTTTCATCTGTGGCTTCTTCTCTCATCTTCCCATGACCTGCTACCTTTCTCTCTCTCTCCATTCCACTTCCCTCCTTTCTGCCCATGTGTCCTGTCCCCACCGATAACCGATTCTCATAGTCTGCTGCATGAGCCCTTTTCCTCCCGCTTTTCTTTTAGTTTTTTCCAAGAAAGATGAGAATGTAGGTCATCCTTCTGACAGCAACTGAGCCACAGCTGAGCTGAGGTAGAGCAAGCCGAGCACCCCTGCTCTTGCAGTCCTCTCCCCGCACGGGCTCTCAGTTTCCCTGTCCTCTGCTGACTTACGGTGGCGGAAGAGAGACCATTGTGTGTGTGTGTGTGTGTGTGTGTGTGTGTGTGTGTGTGTGTGTGTGTGTGTGTGTGTGTGTGTGTGTGTGTGTGTGTGTGTGTGTGTGTGTGTGTGTGTGTGTGAAAGAGAGAAAGGTGCCTCATACGGAGTCAGAGCGGGAGAGTGAAGGGGACAAAACTACAGCACGAGGCAGTGTTGTATTGCTTGAGCTAGTATGCATGGTGGTAGGGTGGGGGGCCTGGGGGCAAAAGCGGACCCGCTCAACTTTGCAGAAAAGTGGGGCTCCCGCATGTCCTGTTGCATAACATTGAAAACAACTCCATATGCTCCATCAAAACAAACACCACACACTGGTTTTACTTCATGTTATCTAACCTACCCCACCCCCCCAGTCTTCAGAATTATTGATCTGTGCACACAAGGTACTGAAGAAGCCCTACTATTGCGAGTTGGTGAAGAATCAGAAACACAAAATCAGCATTTTACCATGGACAAATGGCAAAGCCTATTAGGCTTAAAATCCATAATTTCTCTTCAAGCCATTGAGGTAAACAAAGTTGGGATGTGGGGTGACAATTAGAAGCAGCTGGTAAAAAAACCTCATGGGCTGGCTGCAGGTGGGGGTGAAAACAAACAGCGTGCATACCTAACGCAAGCTCCGGTGGAAGAATGTTCTACGTGACAGAGGCAGGAAAGGCTGCAGCAGTGCTGAGTGCTAAAATGGCTGTTCATTACACACACACACACACACACACACACACACACACACACACACACACACACACACACACACACACACACACACACACACACACACACACACACACACACACACACACACACACACACACACACACACACACACACACACACACACACAGAGAGAGAGAGAGGAGCTTAGCTGGGAGGAGGAGGGGGCTTCCCCCTTTCCCCCTGGGTTCTAAAGTGCAACCATTTTGGCTACATGCACAATTTCTTTTTTTCTTTTACTGGGAAACTTGGGGATTGCAATATTGGACAGGATTCCAATACTATCAGTTGTAATGATGTTTGTGTGACATGAAGTTCAAAGTTACATCACTAGTATTTATCAGTGTCCATGCTCAATGGTATGGTTTACTGTTGCACAATAGAAGACTTTATAGTAAACTACTCATGTTGGCTTACTACAGCTGAGAAGAGAAGAGTACTGCCGAAGCTGACAACTGCCCATGTGCCCATAATACTCCAGGTTAGAGGAAAAAATCCTTATACAGTAGGTGCAAGGTTCGATGATGCAAAATAGAATGAAGAAAATGCCAGCACTCAATATATGTACTTTTCACATGATTTTATTTACCTCAGACGAGCAGACAACAGCCTAATCGGCCTTCCACAACGTTGAGGAAGGCCAACTAGGCCGAATGTTCCGAAACGCCTACGTTGTCTGCTCTTCAGAGGTAAATAAAATCATGTGAAAAGGACATATATTGAGTGCTGGCTTACTACAGCTGTCACTTGTGATTTCCTTCCCTGGCTTACAAATTGAAGAATAAAGTTCTGTAAATTCAATCAATCAAATTCAATCAATTCCAAAATATTGTAGATAGTCTGCATCGTTTCCATTACTTTTCCAGGTGCTGGATTTTTTAATACATCATACAGTACATATCTATTCAGCTGCTGCGTGAGCCCTATTCAGGGTCTTCCAGCATCTCTGGGAATTGTCATTATCATGAGGTGACATGATGTGTTTCTACCTACGGGTTTCAAACGCTTTGCACAAAGAAATCGAACAGTTGGAGCAGCAGGGTAAGCACCTTAGATTTTGCATTTGTATGTTCAGAGCTATTCTGAGGCACAGGTTTAGATTGAAAATGTCAGAATATACGAGTCTAAATCTCAGGCAAGAATCAATGACCTCAATGACCTCCACCTACAGTATGTCCTTACATTACAAAGGGGGCGTCGATTCTCTCCAAGAGGGGAGGGGGATACTGCGAGCGGGTACTTTATTTTAATGGCAACGGTAGATATTTTGATGCCGTGTGGTGTGGTATGGTGTGGTGTGGTGCTAAAGCTGCAGTCAAAATCCAGACTTGCGTTTAAGTAGGTCTAAAATCCTTGACAGTTGACACATAACTTACATATCAGAGGAAACCGTTTGACCACAAACTAGTAGAAATGAATACATCTGGGTGCTTATTTTCCTTAGATATCCAGTAACTACTTTATGCTCAAATATGAGCAGATTTGGCTGCTGGTTAGGGGATTAAGAGAGACGGTGTCTTTTCTAGAAACAATCCCCTGCTCTGATAGAATAATAAGATAAGACACTAAGTTGAATATTCAGAACATGTATTGCACTTATGTTTCTTTAAAAAAAATCATATTATGTCAACATTTATTAACACAGGAGATAATGGATTTTGGGGGAGGGGTAAATGCCTAAAGACTTGATATGCATTATGCGCCAAGATTCCATAGCTGATGTAATCCTTCTGAGCAGGAAGTAAACATGGCGTGGTGGAAGAGTCCCAAACTTTGACCTGAATAACCAAGGCTTGCATTGCAGTCAAGTCTGTAGTGTGTGGGCCCTTATCTCAGCTGCATCTAAACCTAAAGAGGCCCAGCTCCAATGTCACCGCACATACATAACACATAACTCCAAAACCACTGAAATGCCCGGTATCATACAGTACAGCAGCATAACTACTTAACATTAAGTTGTCAAATTAATATCGCCAGTGACATCACCGTTGGCATGCTGGAATGTTGTTGCTGTGAATGGCTTGCTGTTGCTGTCATAGAATGACAATCACAGAATGTGTTGCAGCCGATTCAAATGACAGTTTTACACTGCAGGCATCTCTAGGCAACGCCCACACACACACACAAACAATCAATCAAAATCAATCACAAGATGGATTTAAACCTCTGAGTGGCCCATCACCACATCTGGCCTGCTGCTAACAACTGAACAACAAAGAACTCGGCAACCTTTCCCAAACCAGTTGGCGTTTGATACAATTACAATACAAAGAAAATAACAACATTAAGCCAAGCACGTGGTGTCTGACAAAGCTTGATGTCCTCTCTCAAGTTGAATTGCAGTTCATTCAGATTTTTGTCAGGATGACATATTGTGTTACGTTAACTCAGGTGGCGTAGTGTGTACATCAACATACCTGCTTTCCTCAGCCGCTCAACTTGCAAATATCGATTCTCTCCACAAGATCTCGATGTCCGTTATCGAAGTGGACGATTAGTTCCCACGTACGCGGTGCCCAGATTTAGGCGTAAACAAGGCAGGCAGGTAGCTCCCGTGGCTAACTTCGCTAACCAGCCTACTGCTCGCTTTATTATTTGTTTATCCACTATGAGACAACATTGATATTTTAGTACGGCGTTGTTGTGGCCGTGTTCTTATGACAACTTGAGTATTGTGCAAGAAAACATTGTGTGTAGGCTGGCTAGCGAGCTAGCGTCAGCTTATGTTGACAAACAAGCCTGCGTGAGTTTAAAAAAATCACACACGACCTGATGCTAGCTAGCGCTTGGCAGCTAACGAGGTTAGCCAGCTAGCGAGTTTCGCTAATTCAACAAGCCTTATTTCCAAAAAAATGCCCTTTAAACGTCTCCGACAACGCTCCGGTCGGCAGTAGCAAAAAAACAAAGTAAATCCGAGTATCGGTTCGAGGTGGCCTCTCTTTGTCACTGACGGCGTAGTAGCATTTCAGTCTGTTAATTGTCGCTTTGGTCTCTCCTCTCCGCCATTTCCAACCTCTTTCTCACTACACAAACAAACAGGGTTGCCTGTGCACGCCCCCGTCCCGTGCCCATGCCCGAGTGCGCGGGTAGCTAGCTACGTTGCGCGCTCACGGCGACGATAGGAGATTTGGAGCCGAGCCATTAACTGCATTTATTTAACACTATTTTTCTCGCCAGAATTCTTGACCTGGTGGTATCATTGTCAGTGTCAGTCACTGTGCATTTGGACCAAGGACTTCACAGTCAGTCCTAATCCCCACCTCTCAATCAAGCCTGACCTGACCCCTCAACACTGGTGGTGGTGGTGCACCACAAGGCTGCATGCTGAGCCTAGTCCTTCCAATTCTCTTTACTCCATCCACTCAATCCCCAAACCAAACACAATCAACTTGAAGATTGAGATGACACAAGTGGTGGGAACAAACGGTGTTCAGAAAATCTATCATTGAAGTTGAACATCCCCAGGTGGAGAGGGTTTCCCAGCATCGTGTGGTCACAGAGGACCTCACATGGACTATCTACTCCACTGCTCTGGAGCCTCAAAATGAGTAGTAGTTCACCAAATAATCGACAAACACACCCCATGAAGCCTTGAATTCATAGAGATGTTTTTGTTTTTGTCTCATCCGGCATTCCTAAAGCCAATAATGTGATGACCCGGGCCTCGGTCAATAGGAGACTCATAGACTATTCCTGAGGATGAGCCTCTCGGCTACCACCAATAAAGAAAACACCCACGATGGCAGTAACATTCTAGTGTGCAGATTTTATCGTTATTTGAATTTCATATGTTGATAGAAAATAAGTATTCTTTTTGTACTGACAGAATTAGATTGAGGTACCATAGCTATGTCCTGTTACTGCTCAATAGAAAGTGTGTTAACATACTGTATTACAGCATGGTCCTGTTATTACTGCTCTATAGAGATACTGACATGGCTGTCCTCAGTGTCCTGTCAATCTCCCTCACTGGAAGAGACCCACCATGGCTGGCTCCACAGAACCGGTAGTATTCTGAAGGATGCAAATCACATCATGATGGAATGTGCAATAACTTTGTAAATATCTGCATATTATCTACAATAATGTTTTTTATAAGGTGCAATAGCAATTTGTATAATTATTTCTGTATAATAATAACATGCAAGTTATGGTAACAACTGATGAGGTAGTTAAGAAATTGAGTGCCCTCCAACCCCACAAGGCACAAGAAAATCATGACAATATTCCCCTTCTCTCAGAGACTCGGCCATCTCTATAGCTCCAATCATCACCCACATAGTAAACCTCTCCATCAAACAGGGTCAGGTCCCCCAAGATTTCAAACTGTCCAAAGTAACCCCCCTGCACAAGAAAGGGAGTAAATTAGACCCCGGCAACTACCGCCCTATTTCTATTCCAAGCTCCATCTCGAAAGTGATGGAAAAAATGAACACAGAGACTAAATGTTTTTATAATCGTCATACTTTGACAGGCTGGAATGGCTTAGGGTCGACGACAGAGTACAGCATCTTGCAATGGGTCTGGTCCACAAGATTCGATACACCACCAAGATACCCATGTACCTGTCTAAATACTTCCTTAATGTTAACGAAGTCCACACCCACAACACCAGAGGGAGCAACAAACCATGTGCAACCCAGATTCAGCACAAACAAGGGACTAAATTATTTTCGCTCCTATGCCACCAAAATGTGGAACGCCCTACCAACAGTCATTAAGACATGTGAATCCCTTGACTTCTTCAAAACCGCTCTCAAAGGGCACCTACAGACGGCTGCAATTCGAAACTGGCCCGCGTAATATATGTTTTCCCCCTTTTTTACCTCCTTTATGATGAATTCCTGTTCTGTTCTTTTTGGCTATATAGAAGTGTCTATTTGTACGTCTCTAAATGTGTTGATGATTTTAACAAGGTGGACCATCTTGTAAACAAGTGTAATGCTTTATTGGGTCTTCCACTCACAGTTAACAGTCTTTGTATTGAGTTGTGCTTGAAATGTACTGTAATTCTGCAATCTGTTAATAAATA
Source organism: Protomyctophum parallelum (assembly GCF_964188405.1). Taxonomy (NCBI): domain Eukaryota; kingdom Metazoa; phylum Chordata; class Actinopteri; order Myctophiformes; family Myctophidae; genus Protomyctophum; species Protomyctophum parallelum. The sequence continues at coordinate 30,200,461 of NC_139717.1, forward strand.
TTTCAATCAATCAATCAAAAAAACGTGTGCTGTCCACCCCCTAGCACTTCATTGTCCCTGTAACTAACCTTTCTTGACACCTTCTGCCTGGCTTGTTTAAGTTGTTTTTCTTGACCACAATGTTGGATAGAGCCAGGATAGGTACAAAAAGACTTCATTGCAATTTGAACTGCAGTACAACTGTCTTGTTAACCAGATAATTTGTGTTGCTGGTCCTATAAATGTGCACACACTATGTACTGTACAGCCTCAAAAATCAGTGATTTAAACAAACTAGTTCTAGTAGTGTCTGGTATTCTTTCAAATAGCTCCAGAACAGCACATTCCTAATTGCCAATGCCTACTCTTGCATTGAGATTTGAGACAGTACATTTGGCTTTCTGCTTCGAATACTTTGTCTTGCTAATATCATGTTGCTAATATCATTCAATCTGAGTTAAGCACACTAACCAGTGTTGTAATGCAAATTGCTTGCTTGCTTTTACGTGTATACAGTATGTATCAGAATACTGCACGGTAGTGTATAAGTACTAGTATATTATAATAGTTCTTAGGATGTGAAAATAACAAGTTTCTTTATGAACATCAATGAGTATAATTAAACAGCAGAGAAGGGGATGATTAACGCCTCCACAGTAAATCTGGTTACTGATACATCAAGTCCCCTATTATAATGGAGGAAAACATTGTGCTGAATAAAAGCATATACATATGGAGCAATTATCCAATTATGCCATTTAAAGCTGCATTGTATGATACACAACACAGGCCCTACTAATTATGATAACAAGCCATTGTTTCAAAACAAACCAGCTCTTCTCTCCTGCAGCACCTTCCCTGCACATCTGTTCTGTCAAATAACATCACACTCACCCATCAGATTAATGCAATTCTGAAGATTTATTTGAGTACACCACTGCATGATAAAATGAAGAAAGCAATGTTCTTTTTTTAGTCAGATGTTTGTTCATAATTGGTGTAGGTTGATTTGTTTTTATTTCCCATTGTAATATGGAACACTAATTTAATTGGGTTTTATAGTTTTCATTCAAATACAGCTTAGAAATGATATGCAACTGGTGGTGTTCACTCAATGTGCATTAGCAGAGCCAGAGATTTGATTGAATATGCCATGAGAGTTGAATGTACCACTGAACATGCATTGAAACTCTTGGTCTGTTTTTTATGATTTGATTTAGGCTTTTCTGCCTTTATTGATAGTGAAAATGAAAATGGACAGGAAAGAGGGGGAGAGAAGGGGAGAGACATGCAGCAAAGGTCATCATGAACGGGACTCGAACACACCAACAGGCCAAAGCCTATATGTGCCATGCTCCTGGACCACTTGGCCAGCGCCCCCTTTGCCTGTATTTTAATGCTACCTAATCAGCAATGAATATTTGGATAGAAATGTCTTCCCTTAAATTGGGGTTGAATTCCCTTGCTGAGTCATACTGTACCAAAGACTATACACACACACACACACAGGTAAATGGTACTCAAATCCTCCCTGCCTGGCACTCAGCATCAATAGTGGATTGAGTCCCTGCGACATAGTTTCTAAGAAGTGTACCACTGATACATCAAGCTTCACACAACTGAAACAGGAGATGAAACAGACCAGTGGTGTGTTCTACTATATACAAAGTATGCTGTGCAGTACCTTTTGAAAAAAGCATATACCGTCTGCTAACCATTTCATCCATTGACAACGTGCGATTGTATATACTATAGCCTATATGCGCATGTCGTGCAGGGATCCAAAAATAATAACTAGAACACACCACTGCTCCTGACCTATTGGGCCACATGGCTACTTACTTACCTTGATGTGTATCTAAAAAGTAATAGGGCAATAACCACACAGCTGTATATAATTACTTTATTCATTTGTGCATAGTGCCAGACACGAGGTGGAAATAAAAAAAACGTCTGGGTTTCCGAGGCTAGACACGAGGCAAGCCATGGAACCATATTATTTAGTCCACCTCTAGTGACTGACTGATGCGGACAGTGTGGTCCATTATGTCTGGGGTCCACTATATATGCCTCCATTAGTCAATTATTTTAATAATGAAGACTTAAAAGAAGACAGGCCATGCAAATGCTGTTATCCAATTTTCACATTCAAATTAGGGCCCAATCCAACATCATCCCTTCCCTGTGGCGAGACCCTGCAGTCCTCTGACTCCTCTCCATTGATTTGATGCTGCAGGCATACAGCATTTATGCCAGTATAAAGTGAGCATAGTTGGCCCGTCTCTTTGCAGGGCAGATGAGCTGCTGTCATTTGAAGAGTTTGAACTTGCGTAGCAGCGGGTGTACCGTCTCTTTGAGATAAGGCTTCAGGGCCAGACAGGTGGGGATGTTCTCTGGTTGTTCAATCCAAAGCTTATGAGCAATACCCTTTTCTGCTAGTGTCTCTGATAAGGTGGAAAGCGATGCCTGGTCCGGTGCCTGAGGAGCAAAACAAACAAGGTTAGGCGAGGCTGTAGGCTGTCCATACAACTCACATTATTGGTTTGATTAAACATTAACAATATTGCTTGAATTACTTTACACCATATTGTGTAGTCCTGCTTTCATCCATTAATAACAGTTTTGCTTTGGGGTCTTAAATAAAGCAATTTAATCTCGTATTCATTATTGCCACAACCTGTAGCTGGCACAACCTGAGCATGGTTGGTGTTTGAGGTCATAACTCATGACGTCAATTCATCTGTGGATGATAATCGATTAAACAGCAGGTGTAATAAAGGGTGCATCCATAGGCCTAATGTAATCAGACAGATTTTGGCAGAACAGAATGGAATACCATCACACATTAGGACAGTCAGTGGCTCCAAAAGTGGGCTCAAGGGGGTTCCAAATGGAGTGTGTACAAATGGAGGTCCTAGCCTAATAGATGCATTTATCGATTCTGACATTTTCAATCTACGAGAGTCTAGGGGCAGTCATGTTTCAGGGCTAGTTTGGTAGTAATACTACCAAATGTACTACCGTAGGCTAGTATAGTAGATTAAAATACTTTAATTGAAAACTACGGCGCACATAAACCAGGACAGGTAGGGCAGCAGGGTACGCCCCATAGATTTGTACATGTTCAGAGTAGTACGGAGGCAGGGGATTTAAGGAGTCCTTATAGCCTATTAGACGATCGTAGATTGAAAATACATAGATCTACGAGATTTTAGGCTATGCGGACGGTCCCGGAGTCCGGACCCTAATGGAAACGAGCTCTGAGCAATATTTTGATACTTTTTGTATAAGTCTGTGCCACCGTGACTCTTTTTGCAAACTATTAATAAAGCATTCAATCAATTAAACAGAATTAATATGCCCTCAAGTTCAACTGCAGGTGTCCTATCCAACTACAACAGGGACTGCAACACTGCATAGAATCAGATTAACAACAACAACAACAACGATGATGATGATGATTGTTGTATTATCCTAAGTACTGGACCCTCGTCTGGGCCGGACCAAGGAATGATTCAACCGGGTCATCACACGCCACCAGCGTGACCAGCCTACACACACAAGACCGGTCTGTCAGAACCAGACGAGGGTCCAGTACTTAGAATATTACAACGATGATGACGTAACATATATATATTTCCGTAAAATATGTTCGGGATTGATTGATTGATTGAAATCTTTATTAACAGTTTGTAGAATTTACAGTACATTTTAAGCACAAACTCAATACAAAGACTGTCAACTGTGAGTGGACGACCCAATTAAGCATTACACTTGTTTACAACAGGGTCCACATTGTTCAATTCATCAAAACATTTAAAGACATACAAACATTTAGAGACATACAAATAGACATTTCTCTGTAGGTAAAGAACAGAACAGGAATTCATCATATGGGAAGCAAAAAAGGGAAAAGATAGGGCCTACTATATACAGTGAGGGAAAATGGGGTGGGGGGGGTGGGGATTGCAGCTTTAAATGATAAAAATGAACTTGTTTACCCCAAGAACCACTTTGTGCATGTTGTCCAGGTCTGCCAGGTACTCCTGCGTGTCATTGTCACCGTAATTCAGGTGAATGGCTGCAGTAGCAGCGTGGCATGCTTGCGTTATGACTGCGCCCAGGGGCCAGCCTAAAGCGTGGACTAAATCTGACCGCACTACGACGTACTGAACAAGCCGCATAGGAGCTCCAGATCCCTGTGTTGCCATTTCTGTCAGCCGGTGGACGTGGGAACTTTTGGGCAAGAAATATCTGGAAGAACAAGGTTTAGATCCCATGGCCCGGATGCGCGGTCGCGTAGTGATTTGCCAGTTGAGTTAGTTGTAGTTACTTAGGCAACCGCTTTCTTTACAACCGTTAGTGGCTTAACTTTACACACGTTTTATGTTTATAATTGATAAACTCTCAAATCTCCCAAAGAAAATAGCCAAACCACCAATCTCTGTAGTCCAGTGTCCACAACAATGTAGTCCCCGACTCCCTTTCAAAGAATTGATATTAATCATCATAATCTATTTGCAGTTTGCCTGACAACCAACCAGGAAACCAACCAGCCAATTATAGCCTGACGGTCACTGACCGTTCCCCCAGACGATGGAATATTTGTAAAGAAACTCAACATAATTATTCTTCCGGTTTATAAAACGTACCCCTTCAGATGTGGGGAAGAGAAATTAACCACCGCCCTCTGGTGGCAGCTTTCAAAACATGCAGAGGCTCCACATAATCTAAAATAGATGCTCTTTCGTTTCAGAAATAGCAGAGAGCATCCAAACCAATTATTCGTATCATAGCGCGTTATGGAGTGGGTCACTCTCCAATGGAATAATAATAGAAATACACACAGCAAATTGTCTGCATTTATTGCACACCATGACTCACTCATACAACACAATGTTGAGATAATGTATGTTATAGAAGCCTTTTTTGCAAAGCTCTCATCATGGCATTGTTTGGTCAAAAATCTAAAATCATTCTCCACTCATCACCATTTAAAACTACAATACTGTACAAAGAAAGATGGATATCTCCAAGACTGCTTCAGACCTTCAGAGTGGTGTGTGTGTGTGCGTGTGTGTGTGTGTGTGTGTGTGTGTGTGTGTGTGTGTGTGTGTGCGTGCGAGCCTGCGAGAGAGATAGTTTTGATAAAGGTTTATGCTCCTAAATGTATTTCTGTGTGAAGCCCAACTTCATTGTGAAAATTCAATTCATCACCATGGCACAGTTAACAGACTATGGAGGAACACTATCTGAGAAGAGTAGCACCACGTTGTTTGTTGGGCACAAAAGCAGAGTTGACCCACTTCGGTAGCCCAGGCAGACATCAGAATGAGTTGACGCCAACTGCTTTTCTGATCTGTTCAAATGTAAGCCAGAATGTCATGGACCAGGGGGCCTGCAAAAGGATGACAACATTACACTGATGTGAGAGCTCAATTCTTCTTTTTCCATTCAATTGAGAATTGCACAAACTAGAACTACTAGAAACTAGAACTACACCCAAGAATGATTTGTGTGATTGAAAGGTCATAAACAGATGCGATACCATTCTCATCCATGTAGGTAGAAATCCTTTGTAGAGCGAAGAAAACCCTTCCCCTCTAACAGCCTGGACCAAACAGTCAATGGAGGATTTGTACAGCAAGCCCCTGAGGAAGTAAAAAGCTAACAGGATTGAAGACTCTTACAAACCTGTTGGTCACCTGAAGAAAGGTTATATAATTTATAATATATAAAAAATACCTTTCTTCATTTTTTTTTTAATGCACATTTGTCTCCAATATATATCCAATGTACCGTTCACACACACACACAAAAAAAAACTAAAAATCATGCAAAAAGGACATGTAATGAGTGCTCGCATTTTCTTCATTTCAACTTGTATCTACGAGCCTTGCACCTAGAAGGAGTTTGTTCTAACCTGGAGTGCGGTTGTCTGCTTCGGCAGTACTTTAGCAGTCAAAAGGGAGACATCGAGAAGATGAATGACAGGTGGGGTAGGGTCAACATGTAGAATGTCAGAACAGGTCAGCTCCATATATGGAGAACTAAAGTGTTTGAGGTTTGAGGTCAGATGTAGAGTTGCTGGGCGGCTCCATATATGCGGATCTAGGTGATGACCGACTGACTGGTTTTTCAGATTTTCATAGTAATCTGAGACCTAGGGTCGCAATTAGAAACAGTTGATGGGGCGAGGGGCGATTTAGGGGGCTCAACCCCCGACTAAGTCATTAGATAACAATGAATTATGAATACAACAGTAATTATTACAGCATCCACCAATACTACTTCTTCCGTTGGAGTGGTGTTTCTACTCTGCACATTTTGTAGCACCTTGTGATGATTTGTTAGTCTACCTGCCACTCTTGTCTCTTGGCTGATTCATGATTCTCGTTTTGACAACATCAGCAGGAGTTCCCATGGTGGCCGCAACCAAACCTGAACATGTACTGGGTGGGCAGAGAACCTTTTATTAGTTTCATCACTATTTTGTAAAATCAAGATATTGCTGAATTCCTATTTGTGTGTAATCGATAAACTTACCTTGCTAAGGCATGGCAAATGCTGTTGTCTTCTAATGAGGTATTCCTTAGTAAAAAGTGCTTGACTGTGTCATATGTTGTAAGATCTGGAAAGAAAACATTACAAGAATAAGACAAAGATCTCTAGTCTGCAATAGGGCTTGCAAACCTCGCAATGGGTTTGAAGTTTGACATAGCAGTGGAACCGGTCCAGTGCACACTAGCAGACTAAAAAGGTGATAAGATTTCATAAGCGAATAGATAGAACCTGTTGGCTGAGTGCACCACATTATTGTACTCAAACTACAGCTCAAATAATCTAAAAGACCCACTACAAAGGCTGTGCTTGCACCCAAGCCTACAAAAGGCATTGAAATGGCATTTCCTTCCTTAGAAAACTCAAAGAGTTCAAGTGAGACATTATGAATAGGATTTACGATATTGCGTATCATAACTCGTAAATTACAATTGTCTTGTAAACTAAGGGCCCTATTTTCGTCACTGCCTAACTATTTATAAACATGTCAAACCTTGTCTCAAGTACTGAACACACATTTAGAATTATACCAAACATGTCGATGTAGATCGGCTATTTGAAAAATCACACCCGTGCCGTGTGAAGTGAGGAGCGGTCTTATCATCATACATCATCAATAGGGATTTTGATCAGCCATTCAAATCATCGCTATGGGGTGCTCAGCCAATCAAATAATTTACACACAAACAGACAAAGCTGGGCATAGGACTGGGCATAGCACTCAAAAATGTTAAATGTTTTTCAAAATAGTAAAAAAGGCAAAGACGTTTAAGGATAATGGGTATAGCACATGGGGAAAGACCTACGCTGTAGAGGCTAACATTCGTTTGGGCGGAAGTTGCTGGATTTTAGTGGAAGTATCGCCCAAGGAAATGACGTTGATGCTTTACAAATCAGTTTACATTATCCGCGAATGAACAAAGTGTTATGATTGGTCGGGAAAATATCGTATCCGGGGGAAATACATCTGACGGATGTTCCGGAGGATACATCCGGCGATAGCTTCTCTGCCAGGCTTTTCTTTTCGCAGATAAGCATGGGACCGAGGCTAGGGGTATAGGGTATAGGCAGTGACGAAAATAGAGGCTCTATTTTCATCACATCATTGCTATGTGTTTGTTCTGTTACTAGTTCTTTCAGGTTGCGATACCAATTTGATCCAATCAGGAGTAGAGACAACTCATATAAGATACACACATAAACAACTTAGTGAAATTGAAAGTGATGGATAAAAAAGAGCAGACAAAATTGGACCTGGGCTGGAACACAATAAAATTGAAGCTGATAAATTGGTTATGTCTCCTGATTGGATAAAACTGTTGAATCTACATGTCTTCTTCTGTTTACTAAAGAGCTGAAGAGACGGGGTGACTCCTGTTACTGAACAAACACTCTATAGCAATGATTACTATCAGAATATAGAGCTTAAACATATAACATTACAGCACCTATATCACTTACAGCACCTATAAACAAAGTACCAGTTTACACACTCTTCATCATTCACAGGTGGTATTTAGATGAACAGTAGATGTAACACAGTACCTCCTAGATTGACCAGTGCTGCTCTCTGGACATTTGGTACCCATCCTGCCCACAGGCCCCGAACCCCTCCCTCTGAGACTATCTTTATGAAAGCGTGGTACACTCCATGCACACTGCAATGATAACAACACCACAAGAATTTTGAGAATAATCTGGTACTTTGTCTCTCTCTCTCGCTCTCTCACTCACACACTCACACACTCTCACACACACACACACACACACACACACACACACACACACACACACACACACACACACACACACACACACACACACACACACACACACACACACACACACACACACACACACACACACACACACACCCCCCCCCCCCCCACACACACACACACACACACACACACACACACACACACACACACACACACACACACACACACACACCGTGGAGGCTTGCCCTCAAGCCTACGTTTTCCTTCCATCTGCATCTGGACCTTGACCAGGTCAGTAGGACTGGCAAGGAACTGGCCCAGCGCCCCTGCAAGCATACCCCCAATCACAGCCTTCCTGTAGGATAAGAATGAAGGATAATCATAACCAGGGCTTGAAAACAGAATTCCATTTCTATTTGATCACTCCGAGCAAAAGTCCCCCCCCCCCACACACACACCCACCCTTCTTGTTTTTCCACTTTGACTTTGATTTCTAGTTTTTAACCTTAAAAAAAAAAAGAAAGCACTATATAAATCGTATATATTATTATTATTAATATTATTATTAATGGGGAGCAGACTGTAATCCGTCTGATTCTCATCTCACCATAGGTGCTCATCTATAGTCAATACTGAATATAAAGAATACCAACAGAGGTGGAAATAGCATCCCAAAGAATAAGCAGATACAAGTAAGCAAGTAACTAATTACACTAGTCAGTGTTTCCTGCAGGAAAAAGCTTTGGCATGGTGCTGGGCGCGGAGAGACCTCCTTTTCGATTAATTAATTAATTAATTAGATTAATTAATTAATTAGATTAATTAATTAATTAAGATTAATTTGTATTATTGCTCTTGTATTGCTATTGGAGACAATGGGGAGGCACTGGGGGGACACTGGCGGACACTGGGCAGGCACTGGGGAGACACTGGGGAGGCACTCAGGGGGACACTGGGGAGGCACTGGGGGGGCACTGGGGAGACACTGGGGGACACTGGGGAGGCACTGGGGGGGCACTGGGGAGGCACTGAGGGGACACTGGTGAGGCACTGGGGGGACACTGGGGAGTCACTGGGGAGGCACTGGGGAGACACTGGGGAGGCACTCAGGGGAACACTGGGGAGACACTGGGGACTAGGCACTGGGCAGACACTGGGGAGAAACTGCAGCCACTGGGGAGACATTGGGGAGGCACTGGGGAGACACTCAGGGGGACACTGGGGCGGCACTCAGGAGGACACTGGGGAGGCACTCAGGGGACACTGGGGAGGTACTGGGGAGCCACTGGGCAGACACTGGGGAGGCACTGGGCAGACACTGGGGTGGCACTGGGAGAGGCACTGGGGAGGTACTGGACATTTCATATCACACACACACCATGATTCACTAGCCCCCTCCAGCTTGGCATGGCGCGATTTATTTCAAGCATGGGGCAGCGCCATGCCAACAACATTGTGCAGGAAACCCTGCTAGTGAGTGTATGTGTGATTGTGTGTGGGCACAATGAAGCAAAAATAATATTCTTCTCACCAGAGAGGGAAACTATTGTCATCGGACCGGCCAAGCACAGACTCCCTTAGGTGTTCATACACCAACATTCGTCCTCCCGAGTACACTGGATAACACATGAACTCAGGTTACACACACTTAAGCAACACAATATACTGAAGCTACAGAGAGCCAGATAAATGCTGTTATTCAATTAAACTGTGACAAATAAGAATATCCACACAAAAACATCATAGGGATAATGTGTCCAAAAATCCAGAAGCAGGTGAAAATGTCATCATTCAGAAATATAATCTACAGTATCATAACAACAAACCATGTATTATTAGTTAGACTGATCAAATGTCAGCAGTATTATCATTATTTTATTGCTATACTGTTGTTGTAACTTGTTAGCACAGACCTGCGGAACATGCCACAAAAAATACAAATACAATCTGTATGAGTGAGTGACTAATAAACCCTCTTGAATCTTGAATCCAGTGTCAAGTGACTCCCTTTTATATACTGATGTACTGTGTATAATAGTATAAAGTATATTGTTTTTGATCCAAGCTGCTTATCATACTGTGAAAACATCCTACTTTGATCTATACATGTCACTGTCACAACATTAATTTCCACCCACGGAGCTGCTGCATATGGATTTCAGACACGTTGCCCATTCAGGTGTGGTATTTTGATGAGATTACCGGTATATGCCATCCTATTGAACATATATAGCCATCAAGGAAGACATTCCAATGATAAAACTCTACCCTTACAATCTTGAAAGTAGCCTGTCCCACCTATGTGCCTGTAAATGGCTGGTGTAACGCCCTGCCATAGTTTAAGGGGTCCCTCCTCCTTGATGATGCCTACTGCAGTCCACAGCATCCCACGGTGAGGGGGCCCAGTGCCAGGAGAACCTCCATGTCGAAGCAGAGCTGTCTCCCCCTGGATCTGAAGTCGGGTCTTGGTCAAATCCAGAGGAAATGTGACTAGATAGATATGAGAGATAAATAGATGCACATATATGAACAACCACAGATTATTATTGTTGTTTATAATGGTATGTATGTATTAACTCCCAGTTATACATTATTACATAGTATTACATTATAGTCATGCCCGCCCCTATAGTGATCATTCTGCAGAAGCACACGGCGCAACCATCTATCTATCCCGCACTGGCCATGTAGTTCAGATAACACTGCTTGAGCTTCCATCAATTATGAATAGATAGAGTAGGTTGCGGAGGTCAAGGCTGTTAACAGCTATAGGTAGCTCTGGTCCATAGCCTTCTACTGCTTCTACGATTCTGCCCTGCAATGCAGAATCGTAGAAGGCTATGGACCAGAGCTACTGCTAGGATGTGGTTAAATAGCAAAATTGTATCTCTGGTCATCATTTGCCTGCATGGCTGCATGGTTGGCAATGGTTACATTAATCTGTTTGCATTTGAGGACGTCACGTACCGTACGTAATGTTGATTAGAAGGGAAAAGGAGTCGGACGGTCGGACCCATGGAGGTCTGGACTACAGCACCGTGGCATGGCAGGTGCCACTACATTTTGTTGGCAACTTGGCATATGTGATGTTGCTCAAGTAATGTACCGTAATAACATACAAACACACGTTCGACGTTTCTGATAGTAGAATCATGTACTCTACCCATTTCAGCTACAGCGGCAGCACCCGCTGACAGGACGAACTTTGAGAGTCGCGGCCACCGTGAAAGCCGCTGCACACCAGAACCGTCCTCACCCTGCTCTTGACCCATTTATTTGTCCTAGGCTAGCAAGTAGCAACGTCTTCAAAAGTAGTGTTATTTTCCAACAACGCTTCTTCACATTCTGAAAAGTCACACGTGGCCGCGCAAACCACTAGACTGAGAGCAACAGAGATATGTTCACATTCACGTTCACCGTGCAACGGTGCAGCAGCTCTTGTGTTTACTTTTCATCCACAGACCTTTAGACCGATTACCGAAATGTAGTTCTAAGAGGCTGCTGTAATGCCCAGGTCAAACGGGAACACCGGGAACAAAAACTACACGTCCCATCATCATACGTGCAGTGTGTTTCGTGTTTGTTTACGAATGATCGCACCTCCCTTCCATTCAGTTGATTGGCCCACACGATCTCTCACACTGATTCGCTGATCTCCCTGTCAATAGGAAAAAAACGCTTCTGTTTCACTATATTCTGACAGGTGTGCAGCGCATCAACTCGCTTCAGGTCATTAGTAGTCACTCATTACTAGTCACAGAGATACTGTAATAATGGACATATTAACTTTGACACTGTCTCTTATAGTCGTGGCCATTTCTCTTCGTCTTTTATTTGGAGAGAAGAATAACCCTAATGCTCCACCATGCATAAAGGGATGGATCCCTTGGTTCGGTGTCGCTTTCGAGTTCGGGAAAGCTCCGTTGACTTTTATTTCTCAAGCTAGAGATAAGGTAAGTCAAGTGTTTATCTGTTTATCTTGTCAACGCACGTTAATTATTTAAACGTACGTTGGTCATTATACAACATGCAAATGACTTGTTTTGCCAGTTTGTCACACTATATGGTTTAACTAGTGGTGTATCTTTGACTCAGGCCAGTGAGGCCACCAATAAGGTGGATCAACTGGCTGATGCGAATAGGTGCAGAGTTGCAGAGTGTGCAGACAGAATTCTTTGCACAGTTTAAAATGTAAAGAATTCTGCGTGGAAAATTGCAATGCCAGCCAGTGCAATATAATACATGGAATATTCAATATGCACATGCACTGTGGGAGAGCTATAGCTAACTTATTGTAGGCCTAGGCTTGTAGCGTAGCCTATTTCCCTTTAGGCCTCTCCGATTGCCTATTCAATATAATTTATGAATTAAGCTATGGTGCTTGATGTTTTCTCCTATACGTTTTGAAAGCAGTTTTCAACTAGACAAAGTGCCAATCGGCACAGGTCTCCACCAGGGCAGGTCAGGTTGTGGCCTCATGGTGGCGCTATAACAGGCTGTTGAGGAAGATTTGGGCCGGAGGTTCGTGTTGGAGGGATGCAGGTACAATGTTTTTCCATGTGTGCATACATAAGTTGTATACAGATCGATGCAGTTATAGCTAAAAACAGGAATTGGCGGCTGTTATAGCGCCACCGTGAGGCTGATTGAGGAAAAAATTGTGGCATGTCGTCCTCGGCCTAGTGAAAATGTGCGTGTATAATTTAGCGGAAATTGCACACTGTGTTTGTGATTTGTGGGCTTTTTTCGAAATGGACGAATCGTGTGAGCTTTGGAAGCCAATCTTAGCCAATCAGGATGTAAGATGGGAAATGGTGCCGCTCCGTGTTGATCACATGACTATGGAGATAGTGTATACCGATTTGCGTGAAATTTGGATAAAATCTGAAGGAGTAATAATAGAAAATGTGTTTTACATATGTCGGCCTCCTGGTGGCGCTATAAAGAGCAGATGTGAAAAATTCCAGGCAAAGGTTTTTCCTTGGCCTCTAGGGAGTTGGCATCCAAAGTTATCCACAGATCCGTGCAGTTAGAGGTAAAAACACTTTTCGGCCAGTTATAGCGCCACCTTGAGTCTGAGTTGAAATTGTTCATGTGGCATTTCGTCCTGGGCCTAGTGGGAATGTGGGTGCACAATTTCAGGGAAATCACGCGATGTGTTCATGATTTGCAGCATTTTGTTTGAAACTGAGCACTCCTGTGAACTTTGGAAGGCAATCTTAACCAATCAGGATGGAGTGTGAGAAATCTGAAAGACCGGTTTCGTTGAATGGCTCTAGAGAGACTGTGTACCAATTTGCGTGATGTTTGGACAAAATCTGTAGGTGTATTGTGCAAAAACTTGTTTTGCACAAAGCAGCCTCCTGGTGGCGCTATAACAGGCTTTTCTGGAAAGTTTGGGGCAGAGGTTCATCGTTGGCATCCAGGGAGTGTGTGTGCAAAATTTGGCATCGACCAGGTTAACGGTGGCCGAGATTAGCTGCTCACGGACACACGGACGGACGGACGGACGGACGGACGGACGGACACACACACGGACGGACGGAGTGCAAAACATACTCTCCCCACATGCCTTCGGCCTGGTGGAGACAATTATACTTTCTAGTAGCCCGTAGCAGCACATTCAGCTCTACTTTAGACTGCTTTGATATCCTGCACTAGTATTACCTTGTAGGGCTCTAGGTGATAAGTTGTCAAAGTTGAATGGCACTGACATATAAGCAGTACAATATAGAGATAATATAACGCAGTGATGTGTTAACATGCAACTGAATAAATGATGCACCACAAAAAAGATATACTGGCAGCAAAATGATAAGAAAATGACACTCTAACCCACAGTGTTTATCACAGGTTGTGATTATAGAGTTCTGTTGGAACTGATGCCAGTGCTGCCATGACAACTGTGGTTCATGGGTCCAAATTGCCACTCTAATTATTTTCTCAGTTGTGGCTCTGTAGGCCTACAGTAGGCCTATTCTGTAACTGGCTAATAACAATCAATTTCCCCCTCGAGGCCCCTAAAAAGTTTTATCGTATCTCTGTGGAGTGATAAGATGACCAAATATTATGTTTATAACAATATAATATACAATATATCAATTATAATAATTGAAAAAGCAGCCTATTCTGAACTGTAAAATCCTGAATTTAACGAGAGTGGGAGAATGGAATGATGGGTTCATTTGTACACTATCAGAGTTGTTGTAGTAAAGATGGACATACGGTACAGTATTCATGAGGTAAGTATTCAAGTATTAAAGAGATATTTGAGAGTACAAGCAGGGCCTCAAAATCACCCGAGACCCGAACCACATCCTCCAAAAGGAATAAGAGTTGATGCCGTCTGGCAGACGGTACAGATCACCATACTGTAAGCTCAACAGATATAAATTCTCTTTTGTTCCACTGTCAATCAAAGCACATATCAGATAACTAACTACTGGGGGGAACGGGGAAGACCTTATGATGGGAGAGTGCAATACTGCAATACTTGAACCTTGATATATTTGCACAGAGTGGGTAGGATCATTTTTTGAACTGTATTTTTTGTACTATGAACTGTGTATGTATTTGGTTAAAATGGGTAGGGTTTTAAAAAAGGCAAAAGCTTGCTCTGGTGCACTGGCCTAAAAGTGGGTCCTTAAAAACTGCTTCAACTTCTAAAATGTATGTAAGTATATATGTGTGTATGTATTTTAAAAGGGGGGCTTTTTTGTAAAAATCCCTGCCCGCAATACCTTCATAAATGTAAAAATAAGTCCAAAATAGGGTTACCAGTGAAGGGCAAACTGCCTATTCACTGGGGACTATGCAAGGCAGAGGCGTCCACCCCCCTGAGTCCAAGTTAAGCTATACCGCATACCTAAACCATGGTCCGAAACCATACTCTAAAACCCAATGGTAAAATGGATATAAAAATGGACATTAATAAAACAACCTAAAACCATACAGAAGTAAAAGTTCACAGCAAGGCCTGGATACCATTTATTTATTTTACAGATAAAGGAACAGAAAAGGGATAAAAATCAACTTCTTTCATTTAAACCAGTGGGTGTTACAGTTTGTAATTTTTTAATCCATCTGTGCTCCATGAGTTTCCGCTGTCCACTGGTCCATCGGACTCCACATTCCAGACCTGAAATGATGAGGTTAGCGATAGGATGGGATTGAAAGTGTGTGTACAGAGTTGTGTGTATGTCTGCTCGTTGGATGTGATATAAGTGTTGTTTGAGGCGTGTGTGTGTGTCCGGTTTCTCCTATGTAGTGTTTTTGACATTGTGTGCAGGTGATGATGTAGACTATATTGGGGGTGGTCAGAGACAGGGGGTCCGTGATGGGGGAGGAAGTGTGACTATGGGGGTTGTTGATGAATTTGCGGGGTTTGAAATGGAGTGTATGTGGCTGTGGGGGCTTGGGAGGTAAGGTGGAAAATTTGGAATGCACAAGGAGGTCTCCCAGGTTCCTATTCCTTCTGAGTGCAGAAATTACCTGATGTGTTTGTAATGGGGGGTAGGATTGTTGTGTAGTAGTGAAATTCTGTTTAAATTTGTGGTGTAGTGGTTGGAGTGTATGTGAAAATGTGGTTATGAATGGGAGTAGTGTTGTAATGGTAGAGGAGCCGATGGCCTGGATGGTAGGAGAAGAAGAGTTGGAGGAAGAAGACATAGAGGAGAGGGTAATGTGTGGGCCCTGTCCAGGTCCGTGCCTGTCCCTACTATGAACTGTGTGTGTGTGTATGTATGTATGTATGTATGTATGTATGTATGTATGTATGTATGTATGTATGTATGTATGTATGTATGTATGTATGTATGTATGTATGTATGTATGTATGTATGTATGTATGTATGTATGTAATGTATAATGCTGTCTCTTGGTGCCCAAGACAAATTTCTCCTCAGAGACAATAAAGGCTAATTGAATTGAAGTAAGTACTGTATGTATGTAAGTATTTTTTATTTTATTTTATTATATAGCACATGCAGGCAGCAGCATTGTGGATTAGCTGGAGGCGGTCGGGTCCATGGTAGTTTTATTGAGGCAGGTGAAAAGTGAGTTGCTCACTCAATCTGGGGCACAGTGTGATGCCCACTGTTCTAAAGTCCAGTCTAACTTGTCATCAGCTGTGTGGAATTGTATTATATATAACTCTATGGTTGGAATAGATGTAGCTTTATGTTCTCAACTCGTGTGTTATGCTTGTAGATCTGTCACAATGCTTTTGAGACAGACAGACAGACAGACAGACAGACAGACAGACAGACAGACAGACAGACAGACAGACAGACAGATAGACAGAGTGCAGAACAAGTCTGAACAAGACTTTTGACCTAGTCTTTATACAGTTAACTTGTAAGCCAAAGTCTAGAAAAACAGTAGATTAGAAAGAACATTAATTGTGCCTGAGGAACGAGACTATTTTTAATGTAATATTTTTAAATTTGTTTGTGGATCTTGGCTTATGTTGGAATAGACACTGCATGGGCCTGTTGACACACACCAGCACACAACACAACACACGCATGCACGTACACACACACACACACACACACACACACACACACACACACACACACACACACACACACACACACACACACACACACACACACACACACACACACACACACACACACACACAGTAAGAGGCCAGAACATTCTAATTTGTGTCTCTTGTGTGTGTGTGCATGCTTGCATGCGTGCAATGTGCATGCATGAGAGAGATAAAGGAAGAGAGAAAGAGAGAGAGAGAGAGAGAGAGAGAGAGAGAGCACTTGCATTGTCAGTGTTCCACTTCTCTGACTGGGTTCTTTATGTAGTGGTCAAATTAAAGGCTTGCCAGTAATATGCAAGTCAGCAAGTGGCATAATATTAAGTTTGTCTTGTTGTTTGTTGGTGATGCTTCTGTATCCAACCATTTTCTTATGTAGCCCTAATGTGCTGTTGTACTGTAGCTGGTATCGTCAAGAAAATGTAGTTACAGTATAGTTACTGGATCTAATATTTGTTAATGAAAACGAGATATCGTGGCACAATTCTCTCTCTTATCTAATAAGAGAGATTAATTCTGAAACTACAGTTTACTACTGTCATATTATAGTGATTTCTCCTCTTTTATTGGGCGAGAATAACCTCAATG
This sequence comes from Protomyctophum parallelum, assembly GCF_964188405.1. Lineage (NCBI taxonomy): Eukaryota > Metazoa > Chordata > Actinopteri > Myctophiformes > Myctophidae > Protomyctophum > Protomyctophum parallelum. The sequence continues at coordinate 30,217,864 of NC_139717.1, forward strand.
CTCCACCGTGCATAGAAAGATACAGTACCTTGGTTTGTGATGCTTTCAAGATTGGGAACGCTGCATTGACTATTATTTCTCAAGCTAGAGATATATTGTGAGTGATTTATCTGTGTGGCTAAATTATTTAAATGTTTGTCTCAACTTGTCCCATGTAAATTACATTTACACTTCAAGAGGTGTGACTTTGACTCACATATTTGATTCAGGCCACCAGAATCAGCATTATTTATTCAACGGTTTTTGCCACCCACTGTCTGACTAAGTGAGGCTACTCTGTGACAGGACCATCACAAACCCATGGTCCAAATAAGCAGATAACGTTCACAGATTACCAGGTACAAGTTTAAACAGAAATGCACATAGGCTCACAGCCAACAGTTTATAGTCCATACAGGTTAAACAATAAGGGCTCGCAGCCGATTCATAATCGTGACTGTCTGTCACAAGACTGGGCAGTTCTGAAAAGGCAAGGTATACTGCTTGTAGCTAGATAGCTTGTTTTGTTCTTGGGCCTTGGGCAGGTCGCAAGCGTGGCGTTCTTCTCCTAACGCCCAAGAGGTACACCAGATAGTAGATACTGCACAAACACGTCCGCAAAATGGGCAAGTTAAAATCTCATTCAAATGCCAGCTGTCAGCTCTCACATTGTCCGACGTCTGTCACATTGTCCGACGTTTACATCTTAATCTCTGGAATTCTTTGCATTTGACAAAAATTGCAAGCTTTGTCTTTAAACACAATTGAGCATAGGCCTACTGAAACAGACCTCTTACCTCCTGTCCTTCCTCTCTCTCTCTCTCTCTCTCTCTCTCTCTCTCTCTCTCTCTCTCTCTCTCAAACAAATAAAAAAAAAAACTTTTAGTTGACCAAGTTTCCTAGGATCCCCTAATTTCTTGCCTCTACACCAATCTCTTCAATGAAATTAGACAAGCTCACAACTTGCTGTGTTGTTACTTATTGTGACATGTTGTATATTGCGTTGTGACATGTAGTGTGTTGTGACATGTTGTATCAGGTTGTGGCATGTTGTATTGCGTTGTGACATGTATTGCATTGTAACTGCTGTTGCTATATGATCCTATTCTCTGGGCCTGCTGCTTGTACAACAGTTTAGATTAAGTAACTCAACAGTATACATCTGAGTAAAAAAATGAAAATGATGAAACATTGTCTCTGTGTGTGTGTGTGTGTGTGTGTGTGTGTGTGTGTGTGTGTGTGTGCGCGCGCGTGCGCGCGCGTGCATGCGTGCGAGAGAGAGAGAGAAGAAGCAAGAGAGTAAAGAGAGACACTTTCAGAGCGCTTGCATTATTATTTATTAGTAGTGTTCCTCTACCTGGATTCTTGTATGGAGGCAAAATTAAAGGCCAACAAGTTATGCAATATAAAGTTACAAAAGGCCGAAGTTCGCCTCATCTTCAAGCTCTCAAATATTCACGTCTACGGTCTCCCCCTTATGTGTTCCCTTCACTGTCTTCTGGTCGCTGCCCACATCGAATTTAAAACACTGGTGATGATCTACAAGGAAATCAAGAGCATCGTACACCCTTTCCTTCAGGTCCCCCCACACCGTTCCTCACGCACTCAGAGGAGATAACACACCTCTGTCCTTCTACTCCCTTATCGTCGACACCCTGGCCATCACTCCCTCCATCCTGAGTCCCAAGATGTAGAATGACATCACTCACTCACTCCCCATTTTCCACCGACATCTGAAAACTTAAAACTATCTGAAAACTCTACCTCACCTCCTAGCACTCCTCATTTATTGTATCACTTCGTGCCAGGCGTGCTCGCGTCTATGTGGTCCATGTTGTTGTTTCTCCGTGAATATCATGGCCACTGACCGTGTTGTTTCCATGTTGATGTTTTTTTCTCTGTGAATAAGAGAGAGAGTGAGGGACAGAGGTGACGTAGAGCAGACAGTGATGTTTCTTTGGACACTGAGTGACCGTGTCGTTTCCCTGTTGTTCCGTGTTGTTGTTTTTTCACTGGGTATGTCGTGTTATCACTGCTCCGTGTTGTTGTTGTTTCTCCATCAATGTTGTGTGTCCGCGGTCCATGTATAATATATTCTCGGGCCATCGCATCACGGAAAGGGAAACCAGTTCAAACCACGCACACTTTCAACACAGAGTGCTGCTTTCAAAGCCCCGCATAATAACGTATGTGGGATTGAACCATTTTTCTCACATAAAATGTATTTTTGTAAAGTCTGTTTTGTGGTTCAATCCCCAAACAGCAGCTGTACAATAAGCTACTTCAGAACTTTATGTTGCAGCATGACGCACGTACAAGTGTTCAACATATTTGGAATCATGTGTTTTCTTCTATACTTTTCTTCATGAAGTGAATAAGTGATGTTTGAATTTCAAGAGCCTAAATGTGGTGTGTTTGTCTGTTCCAGTATGGTCCTGTTTTTACTGTGGTGGCAGCAGGGAAGCGTCTGACCTTTGTGACCTTGCACGAGGACTTCAGGGCCTTTTTCCTTTCCAAAGATGTGGACTTTGAACAGGCCGTCCAAGAGCCTGTCCGTAACACAGGTGAGCATGTGCACAAAGATGAGGAAAATCATGCACAGCCTCAACTCGCAATGGACTAGTTCAGGGTTATGGTAACGGTAACAGTTATGGTTAGAATTAGAGTTTGCTTAGGTTAGACTAATTGTTATGATTAGGTTTATAATAGTGAGGCTTAGGTTTAGTAGATGTAATGGCCCATTACAAAACCCTTTTTGTCTAAGGGGGATAGGAGTTTGTAATAAATGAATGAAGTTAAGTTACAACGTGATGACTATGTTTAGAGGCCCCTGTTGTACCTGTCAAAAGGCAGGGCATACACACATTAACAAAGTACTAAGTAGAATATCAATCATTACACATTTAACAGAGTTTGCTCTGGGATTCTACAAACAAAAGAACAAGGCTACAAACAGACGGGTCATATCCATACAGTATGGATGAGAGAGAGAGAGCTGAGGTAGAAGCAAGCCTTTTACAGGACAGCAGATGGACATGATTGGTGGAGGTGGAGTCAGAGGAGCAGGACTGACCAATGGGAAGGGAAAGCACAATAGGTGTGTAAGGGACCAACTAATGGGTTGATTGACAGCAGATGAGGTGATGTGGAAGTGCCCGCAAAGAAGGCTAGAGGGAGGGAGAGACAGACAGACATGAAACGTAACATGGATTTAGTTTCAATGGACATGACAATGTTCCTCTGTGTGTATTCTATTCAGTAATTAAATTAAAAAACACATACATATTTAAAAGAACAAGTGGGGGGGGGGGGGGGGGGGGGTAAATAAATATAAGTGTGAGTACACAGATAGAAAATCTACACTCTGACATATATTATTCATACAGAGACTATACGCTTACAGAGAGAGTAATTAATTATTGACAGAATATCTGTTTACTTTAGAGACACTATAGGGAACAAGCCGCCACTACTGCCAAACCTTTCACAAGCTATTTTGTAAAATGATAGTACCACCATTCCCATGTTTTCCAGGGATTATGTGCATTCCAGGGATTATGTGCAATTCAGTTTGAAAACCATTTGAGGGAACCCAGATGGTTAAATGAGGAAATAAATATATTGATTCTTCAAGGATTTGGAAAACTTGAGTCCATTAGATCACATGAACTGTTTCCAATCCAGTAATACACTACATTTTAAGTGAACTTGTCAGTTGTCACAAGAAATCAAGATTGAATGAGCTACATTTCAGCAGGGCTGATGTAACCTTCAAGACCGTCAAGAACTTAGTACTGTTGGGTAGGGCAAGATGACAAAAGAAACATAGCAATGCATTATTTGTTTGCTTTGATTATATTATTTTGTTGTGTAATGTCTTAACTTGAAAAAACATTTTCACCTCAAACAAGCATTAAAGCCTTTTTCTAACACGCCATTGTTGCACATATTTGTGTCAAGGCGAAACGATAATAACTAATAAGATAATAACAGTGGCAGTGACTAATTTCCATCTGGAAAGAGCAGGCCAATTGACCTGCGAGTGAGTATCAATATGCAATATGCAATATAGAAATACTCTGTTACAAGTAAAAGTCTGGAATTGAAAATGTACTTAAGTAAAAGTGCAAAAGTACTGGCATGTAGAGCGTCAAAAACGAGGTGAGGTGGTTTGCATTTCTTGTCACTCAAACTGTTCGATAAAACACCTGTCCGCTTCTTTTCAACACCAATAATATCCACACCAAAACTGTGGAAAACGGAATAACATCCGTTATGCATTTACGCAAGTGTCGAAATGTTGATAAATCCGGTGCATTCATCCATCACACTGCACCAACTGCCAAGACAATATTCAAGCACCATGAGTATCCAACATATGCAGGCAGCCAGGCACCATGCAATGACCTGATGCAGGCATGTGTACAACAAAACACCATAATCAAGAACAGGCAAAATAGTAGCTTTCATCTTGACATCAAGTGAAAAACAGGACTAGTTCTATAATAATAGTCTTTTTCTGTTCATTATATGGCACACCTCTAGGACAGGTGTTGTAGGCTACTGTATGTCCCATTATGTGTCAACTTGTATTCCCTGCTGTGTATTGCATGTGTGCTGCTATGCTAAGTTGATAGTGATAGTGTCTATCCCACTTGTCCCTGTAGCGTCCATCAGTAAGGAGAGCTTCTACAGGTTCCACCCTGCATGTAACACCCTGATCAAAGGCAGGCTGACGCCGGGGAACGTGGCCCAGCTGGTTGACCACCTCTGTGAAGAGTTCAACCACCATCTGGAAAAGATGGGACCCAAAGGACAGGGAGAACTCAATGAAGTGGTTAGGTAACACACTCTTGTCTATGTGGATTGTCGCTGAGAGTAATAGATTACTCTGCATCCGATCATGGATGAGGCAGGGAGACCAGCCACTTATTTGATGCAGTATTTAATGGAGCCAAATATTATGGTTATTATGCCTGTATACTGTAGGTCCAGAGAGTGAGACAAATGTAATCACACAAAGCATGATTTATATAATCTATTCACTCTAAATACAGCTAGCATGTTTTCAGTAGCACTTATACCACACAGTGCATTTTATTGTATTTGAGTTGATTTTATTTTAGAATTGTTTTGCCCATTGGCTACAACAGTAACAGTATAGTTGATATTATTGCCATTCGTTTTTGCCAGCTGCTTGAAAAGGGTCTGGACAACATTAACACGTACCTCTAGTAGCGACCGACCGTAGTACCATAGTAGCGACCATAGTGGACTCTTATTCATGATTGGCTGTTTCTAGGCTGCCTCTAGGCCGATGGGAGACTTACCCATAAAACCCATAGTCTGAACGCCATAACGTGAAGCCGTGACTCAAACTGATTATAGATGTTCATAAACGAGAACTTGCTGCAGCTGGCAATTATGACATCATTCTTGTTTTTTTCTTTTCTGTTATAATCTTTCCATAACATTCCATAATTTTTTTGCCAATTTTATGTTATAGAGTTTTAAAGAAATTGAGAGCATGAATTGATTTGAAAAATCGTTTACTAATAAAATCGAAACATCCATAACATATTGACGGCGACAGAAGTATCAGACTGATAACCAGATCATTTAAAGGTGAGTTTATCACCTGAAGTTACACACATACTGTAGGCCTATAGCATGAGTCATACTGCTGGTTCGGGAATGGTCCCCGACCCGACTTTAGTTAGGCCCTATAAAAGTCAATTCATATACTCCCTCACAAGTCGCTTGTAAGTATTCGCACAGCGGGTAGGCTACATAGACTATCTGACTGGCCCTCGCTGTGGCGGTGCGTCCTCCTCTGCAGCCAGCTGGGTGTTGTGTCACATAAACAGGCTGTGTGTGTGTGTGTGTGTGTGTGTGTGTGTGTGTGTGTGTGTGTGTGTGTGTGTGTGTGTGTGTGTTGCGGCTCGTTAAGAACACGATGCTGTGGGGACCACTCATGTTTTTGTTTCTTATGTGATCGTGTTTATTTGTGTAGCCTACTATAGGTTTGTAATTAATTTAGACATTATTTGTTTTAGCCAGATCGCACGGCCAGCGAGAGGCTGCCCGCTCTCACCTCCCGGCCACAAGCATTGGAATTTGGCTTGTGTCTCTTCCAAACTCCCGGTGTTCCCTTGGCTTCACGGCCGACAAATTGAACTCGAAGCTGGGCTGAATGAATGAGGAAATACCCCTGGAGTGCCGAAATGATTTCGGGTCATCAAAATATTTCAGTGGTACCGAAATGCTGACTTTAGGACGGTCCCCCCCTCTCCCAAACCGCTGAATGACATCACACTGTTGTCTCTAGACAAACGACTTTTTTTGGCCCTGAAATAGGAGTATGAATCGGCCCTTAGTACTATGTATGTACTACATTCGTATCAGTCAGAATGTATTGTGTGCCATATATGCGTGACACTTGACTACTATGCTCTCTACCATAGGCATGTGTTTTCACCACACCTCTGTCAGAAGTGCCATGTTTCCACCACACCCCACAGACCCTGGTGTCAGTTTGTCCTTGCCTTGCCTTATTTCGTGTGTAAAGTTTGTTTTGGTCTGACTCATTCCAAACTGACACACTTCGCTAATTAAGATTTGAAACCACCTAAACTGGAGGAACTCGAATGCTCACTTGTCACTTTACACTACGCTGTATGAACGCAGGACGTCACTATGAGTAACACACGGCACAACAGGAATGACATGACACTTGATTCATTGCCAGTGACTTGTGTGCTATTCCTGTTGTCATTGTACAGTGTACACGTGCATAACATGTCCTTTTTAATCTCTCCTCTCCTCCCCTCCCAGAGGGGTGATGTACCCTGCAGTGATGAGTAACCTTCTAGGGAAGAACAACTCCCCAGGCGCACCCTTCACCATGCAGCAGTTTGAGAAGACGTTTGTCAAATACGATGAGGGATTTGAGTACGGCTCCCAACTCCCTGACCTGTTCCTCAGGTGTGCAGGTTTGACCAGACTAATGAGGAGCAAGCACTTTAGCTTTAATCATATTAATTCTCTAAAAATAATTTGTTTGAAAATCACTCACTCCTCCACATGGAAAGCCTGGTGATGCGAGGTTAGCTAGAATATGAGAAATAAAGTACATTTTGTGTGCAAATAGGTAGGGATGCATCAGTTATTGGCCACTTGTGTTGAACAATGTAGATTTTAATGGTCAATATCAGTATTTGATGGATTAATTAGTGCAAACAGTATAGTGATCATTATGCAGAAGTATCTTTCTCATAATGTGTGGTTTGATCATGGAAGGGACACAAACTTTATCTATTTAATGACATAACATTTAAAGATTAGGTATTACTTTTACTGGAGAGGTACAGCAAGCTATATGAATGACTCGAATGGAGGTTAGCTACAACATGAAGAAAAAGAATCAGAAAAGTATGTTCTGTTTTCCTTTGTGTAGGGAGTGGGCCAGTTCCAAACACTGGTTGCTGTCCCTGCTGGGAAACATGGTGAACAATGCAGAGGAGGAGGATGGCTACCCTGAGAATGGTGGCAAGGTAAGCCTCACTTCAGGACCATCTATTTGCTTCCTATTGATTTATTTTATCCCAGTTTAGTCGTTCTAAATCCTCACCTGGCAATGAGGAGTTTCCCCGGGAAGGGAAAATATAGTGTGTTCCGGTGCATGCGTTAGCATGCACCGGAACACACTATATTTTCCAGTTCCACTCCAGACACCAGAACCACATATTTAAGTACAAACAAATGTGGTGATTTCCAAACATTTGTTACTGCAAAACATCATTAAACCAACAGTGTTATTCTCCCTAATGTAGGCAAGGGAACTCAACCCTCAAATATTTCTCCAATGCGTCAACGACAACTATTATTTCCGTGAATTCATAATCGCAAAACCACTATCCCTTTTAGGCTATGAGATTTTTGTCCATACTAGCCTATTGGGCGAGTCCATTCGGCATCCAGTGTATAGGATCTATGATTGACCAAGTCTGACATCATCAATATGACGTCATCAACCTAACATTAGAGATTTGAAACGAAACCACTCCGTTATTTCTTTACCCAACGTAACCGAAATTAACTTAACATACTGCTGTAAAAAAGCTTGATATGTCTGTGCCAATTTTCAGTCCTACATGCATGCATGATACTCTACACAGCAGGAACATTATTTGACAGAATTGAACCATGCACTTAGTGAGATGTTATAGCCTACTGTATGTATGACATGGTAATACGTTTATCTCTATATGTAGACATTGCTCCAGCACCTGGTCTCCACAATAACGGATAGGTATCTGCCCAACTATGGATTACTGATGTTATGGGCCTCTCTAGCCAATGCTATCCCTGTAAGTCAATATTCAGTCATTCTCTCCTCTCTTTATTTATGTGAACCATGAAGGCATTGTGGTACTTCACAACCGCATTGTTTTTTCTTTGTGTAGATAACATTCTGGGCCATAGCGTTCATGCTGGACAAACCTGAGACTTATCAGAAAGCAATGACAGAAATCACTGCTACGCTCAAAGACCAAGGTGGGCTAGACTCTAAACAAAGTTAGATATTGAACTTCACACACTTCAAAAGGCATTGTGGTGTTTTCTGAACAAAAACACAAACAGCACAAATAGACTAAAATATATTTGTTCATTTAGAATTCACTTCCATGTCATTACTTTTTGGAATCATTATATGGCGTAACTGACTAAATAGACAGTACATATTTAAAATAAAATACAAATCTGGTAAATAATGATGTCCTTGTGATCTGGGGCTAAGCACCGTTTACCTGCTACCAGCAGGTGGCAGTATTTGACAGCAAGTCTTCTGGAATGAACAGTTCCACTGGATTTTAGCAAACGAAGACTTGGTTTGTTTCATGGGACAGCAAGAAATTGCATTTTCACACACATACACTCTTTATGAAGTTCTATGCACCTTTAGTTCTATGCATGCATGCAGTTCTATGCATCTTTAGATAGAAAGATGATTTTTATGAATGACTACTTTGGATGTGTGTGTGTGTGTGTGTGTGTGTGTGTGTGTGTGTGTGTGTGTGTGTGTGTGTGTGTGTGTGTGTGTGTGTGTGTGTGTGTGTGTGTGTGTGTGTGTGTGTGTGTCAGATCCATGCAGGACACAGATCACACTGGAGGATCTGCAGCAGATGCCTTATGTGAGGTGGTGTATAATGGAAGCAATCCGCCTCCGGGCCCCTGGAGCCATCACACGAAGAGTCATCCGACCTCTCAAACTACAGGTCTGTGTGTACTATTAACTATTAAACTACTTTTAAACTAAACTACTAATAATAATAATAATAATAACTAGAAAAGGTGCTCCTCGGAGCACAGGTCAGGTAGGTTATTGTGGCTTCCTGGTGGCGCTATGATAGGCCAATGTGAAAAGGATGCCATTACTTCTTATGTCTTTGACGGCAATAGAGGGTATGCGCGTTACTTCATCATCAAACCAGGAAGTTATGTGGGAACGCCTACTGACCGAGTACCAAAAAACGACTTTCTGGCCTTGACAGCCCATACATCCAAACAGAAAAGTCCAATATGATGACGGTCACACGGACATAACTAGGACAAGGATTTTCAACCGAGTCCAGTGAGGCAATTCATGAATCTCTATGACAAACTGTTCAAAAGTTATGGCAAATGATAGAAACTATGACATATCGACCACTCAGAGGGGTCGGGGAGAATTGACTCCAATCATGGACAAGGACTTTCATTCGAATCAAGTGACGTGACTCAAAGGAAGGACGACAAACCGTTGAAAAGTTATCGGAAAAAATAGGCACTATCAAATATAAAAACGCCACAATAAATTCAAAATGGCAGACTTCCTGTTTGGTTTAGGTCATGGCGCCAAGATACTTTTTGGTAAGTCAGGACATGATACAGGTGTGTATGAATTTGCATATGGTGAAACCATATTGTGGGGCTTCTAGCATAAACTTTTGTAGGGGGCGCTATTGAGCTATTAGGCCACGCCCATTTCTGAGATGATTAAAATACTAAATTTTTCGCCACTTGTGTGTGTGCAAAGTTTAGCAACTTTTTGAGTATGTTTAGCACCTCAAAAATGCGGCTTCACACTACTGTGCAGTGCTCGGGCCCTAATAATATTTGAGATTTCAATAGGGCTTCGCACTACAGTGCAGTGCTCGGGCCCTAATTATTGTGTGTGCGTGTGTGTGTGTGTGTGTGTGTGTGTGTGTGTGTGTGTGTGTGTGTGTGTGTGTGTGTGAGACAGAACTACACCATTCCTCCAGGGGACCTGTTGATGGTGTCTCCGTATTGGGCACACAGGAACCCTCAATATTTTCCAGAACCAGAAGAGTTTAGACCGGTAACTACTACTACTACTACTACTACTCTCTCACTCTCCCAATCCATTTCCACTCCTAGAGAAAGACATTTACTCTATACAAAAATTAAAACCAGCCATGAATTACATGTACATAGCAACATGTACTGTACACAGTAAAATCCTCAGAGTTAATTCATTCATTTGCAAATCTGAGAGTTAAATTAACGATCAGGAATTTATAGTGTAGTGTACTGGGACAGCAAACACTTCAGTGCTGGTATGACGTGGATGCAGTATGTCAAAGTGAGTGAGATGGATGTCCTTTGGATACGGGTGGTCTACTTTTGTTTTTAAGAAAGTGCCTTTCAACTCTGTACCCAAAATAAATCTTGTTATTCTTTTTCGCTTCAACTTCCCACAGGAACGATGGGAGAAGGCAGACTTTATAAAGAATGTCTTCTTGGAAGGTTTTGTGGCCTTTGGGGGAGGCAAGAACCAGTGCCCGGGAAGGTTAGAAAAACAGAACACACACAGGCACACATGCACACTTCGTGTTTTTCTCTATAGCATATTAGCTGGCAAGGTGCCCACAGTGATCCATGTAGAGACTTAGCACACAGATGTTTATTTCATATAGTGGTATGTGGATTGAAGTGACATTTACACTATGTTATAAATAGAGTCTGGAATTTGTACTATGCATGCACCTCATGGTATCATAGCACCACAAAGGCCTTAAAAACAAGGCTTCAAGACATCTCAAAACAAACTGGTCAGGTTACTACTTACACGTAGAACTCACCTAACCCATGAGTACAGCAACTTGCAACTTACGTATCTTCAAGATACATAAGACACCCAAGTACCTGTCAAACTACTTCAATGACGTTAAAGACACAAACACCAGAGGTAGCTCCACTGATCTCGCTCAACCCAGATTCGACACAAACATAGGGTTAAATTTGTTCTACTGCTATGCCACCAAAATGTGGAATGCCCTACCAACATCATTCTACACAGTAAAATCCTCAGTGTTAATTCATCCATTTGTAAAGATGGAATCCATATCAATGTCAAAATGTATACTCAAGCTGTAGAAATGTCGATGCCCACATGGGGCAGATTTGAATCGTGGGCTGGACATGAAAGTTATGCATTGCAGCACTCAGGATTTAACATTAACATTTAACTGTCATGGTTACAGGTGGTACGCGATAGTGGAGCTCCACATGTTTGTGTCAATGATCCTCTTCAAGTATGACTTCAGCCTCCTGACCCCGCTGCCCAAACCTGTGAGTAACCTATTCTGTATATGTCACGGGTATGCGTATGCATAAAGTTAGTGGCAAATCGAGTGGCAAAGTGAGTTTAACGTCATTTAACGTTGTTAATCAGATTTGGATGTATGGGCTGTCAAGACCAGAATCCTTTTTTTGCCACTCACATAACTTAACGTATGATGATGATGTCACGTGCATACCCTCTATAGCCGAACATGCTATTAAAATAGCACGCTGTGATTCGTTTTGAGCTGTAAATTGGCTATTTTCAGCAAAGAGAGTAGAAGGGAAAAAGAGAGGACAGAGCCCTGTGGGACCACGGTCAATGAAGTATAGGAAGCTGTCGCCTCATAGCTAGAAGGTCCTGGGTTTGATTCCCACTGGGGACGCTGTGGGTGTTGGGGGCGTGTTCTCTCCTCCGCGTCATCAGTGCCCATACCCGAGGCGGGGTTGGCAAAAGGGCTTTCTGTGTGGAGTTTGCATGATGTTCTCCCCGTGTACCCTCACAAAAAACATGCAGTAATACTGGTCTTTAAGCTACCTCCCCCTGGCCAGCTGGGGCGCCTGATGGAGGGGAAAGGAACTGGTCGGAATAACGTGTTCCTTCCACACGCTTCCTCCCATGTCCGGCTGGGAAAACTCCCCCCTGTCAGGTGAAAAGAAGCAGCTTGGACTCCCCATGCATAGAAGGAAGATAGATAGGTAGATAATTGACACTGGGTGAAAAAATGGGTTGCAAAATCGTGGGATAAAAATTATATAAAAAAAATAAGTATAGGAAAACATTGCAATTTGAATCACACATCTTTTTGTATCTCTTGGTAAATGTTAATTGCATAGTATACACATTAAATCCTCCTCTTAAAGCTGGTTCTTGTTCAAGGTGACCTTGTGTTCAGTTGTGAACTTGTGAAGGAACAGATTTAACAACAAACTGGAAAGGAATATAGCAGGTGTAACTTAAGTATTGTATACTGTATTTCCTATGTGTGCATTTGTGCAGGGAATGTACTTTATCTTTTTGTTGTCCTTTCTTTTGATGATTCTTTCTTAATTTTATTTTCCCTGCATTGTCAGAGCTCTCTCCACCTTGTTGGGACACAGCAACCAGAAGGGCCCTGCACTGTGCAATATTGTCACAGATAAAACAAACATGCTGCAACTACCACACCACCACAGCTCTGGTTGCATGTTCCTTATTCACCAAGGCAACAACGATGACAATGTTGCATTAAAAATGTTGCATTCTAATAATCTAGAGTTCTGTTTAGTGTATGTACAACATGCATCAGCCAAGTCAACTGTTGAATAATTTGGAGGGCACCCAATATCTCCCACAATGCACTGTATAGCTATTTGACATTTCTGATCACAACAGTAAAAAGGGACCACAATGCACTGTGACGTTTACTCTCTTCTGGTGACGCTAGCCACATACTATGAACTACTAACACTTTCATTATGTATGTTTGTGCACCTTAAATATTTGCTTTGCTACTTAGCTACATAGATGCTATTACTAGCTTTGTTTACACTATTTGATTATATATGTATGATTACAGTGTTTAGTGTTGAAAACAGTCCAGAAATATACGTGTTTACTTCTAATTAATGCCCTAATATAGATTACACTATTTAGGGCTCTCTGAGTTTCAGTATAACGATTGATTTTGACAAGAAGCATTGGTGTTAACTTCAAATTAGTTCTTCGTATTGTTTTACTCAAGACACAGCCTCCCAAAGAAAAATACATTAAATTAAATGTGAACATTATAATTGGAAAGGTATACTTTCTTACAACCCCAGACAGAAACTCAAAGCGGGAAATGAAGTTAGACTACAGTTAAGGTCCGGAAATGTAAATATCTGTCCACAAAAACAATCAGTTATTTTCTTATTTTGTTTTATTGTTTTATTTTGTTCTCCTTTCCATATATTTGATGTATTGATATTATGTAAAAAAAATATTTTATTTGAAATCAAGTGTAATCATTGTAAATATGTTTTGTGAAATGATAAAATATTTATTTAATGGCTTCTTCATTGTATTATTAATTTGTCAAATAGGCTACTTCTTTGACAATACTCATTTAATTATGACAGTACAGTATTCTGAATTAGTGTCAGTTATGAAGGTTGCAGAAAATCTGTGTAGTAGGCCTAGTAGCCATTGTCACATAAAAATAATAATAATCTGATTTAGGATATAGGCCTATGGTTCAATAAATTCATATAGTAAACCGGGGCCAGTGGGCCTGCCTTGTATGGGGCCCATCCAAGTGTAGGCTACAAACTGGCTATTGGGCTTTGCTACTGCTGGAAAGATGCGGCTGCCCCATCATCCCCATGACATTGATAACCTAATTCCTTTGTTTATTTAATCGAAAGATAATTTGTATACTATAAATTACCTGATAAAAACTGTAGGCCGCGACGCTCTCTCTCTGACACTAGCTGTCTCTCTTTCTACTTGTCAAGTATCAATCTGAGATCCCATCGTCAAAAGGTAAAGGAAAAAAAGCGCCCTCTTTTCCTTGACTTGATATAAGTCAACAAGCTTGCATCCACACAGTCACAGTACACACGCACGCTCTCTCTCTCTCTCTTTCTCTCTCTCTCTCTCTCTCTCTGACGTCGGTCGGGTAATAATAGCTTCTTTCTATTATTTTTTTAAGTGGGCAGCAGAATTACTATTGGTTCCGAAGACACGTCTCCCCCCCCTGCGATCTGAGGCTTTCATCATTGGGAGAAACAAATATCGTTTGTAAACCCTGGTCGGTCATAATTGGAGTGGACACTCAAACTGTGTCATGAAAGCTGAAACGTCAAACTGTTATATCCATATGGATTAGACGCTCTGTCCCAGCTGGAATGCCAAAGTTGATTCTCAAAGAAAGCGATCGAGCTCCGTAAATAAATTACAGAACGGACTAAGAGACGAAGTGGAGCATCGAGACATCACCTAGCTTCGTCACATCACTTTTATATCGCGCAGGTGAGGAATGGATCCGGTCTCCACACTCTCAGAAAATACTTAAAATACAGTAGGCCTTTATGAGACAATCAAAGGCAGAATGATGATTAGCCTATCATCATAGTGAATGGTTATGGCAGCGAGATTATAATAGGCAAGTCATAAAAAGTGATGGATTGACTGACCACAGTCACCACCTGCATGTATTTTCCTTTTAATTGGGCTTTTGGCTGCTGCTGCAGCCAGGTAACGGTAGTAAACACTGCTAACGACATGAAAGCGTTTTGAAGATTTACATATAGTGTAAATTAAATTACATGGTACATGTAGCCTAAATAATACAATATTATCTATCTACTGTATCAATCTATCTATCTACATTTCTATTAAAAAATAAATAAGTCACATATATCTATATAATGTAGCCTTATGAATGAGTGATATTTTCGCAGAACTATATGGAACTTTTGTCTCTTTAGCGTAAGAGGCTAATGTTTTTTAGACCACTAAGCAATGGGGAAATGTTGTGCATTGTGAGATGATAGAATGTTGTTCTAAAAGAGAAGATGCAACCAAGATGCAACCCATGCAGGGCCAGGACACTGGGATTAGGTTATTGTCTATCTGGCTGAGCTAGCCTACAAGGGGGTAAATCTACTCCCACTGTAATTGTTGTTTTGCTCATTTTGTTTGCAGAGCTTTATCTACAGCTTTTGCCTTTTACATAGCCTCTGGTTAGCAACCTGTTGGTATCTAAAACAAACCTGCTCAGCCACTGGCTACAGTAGGTGTGACTGAAAAGCACCTGAAAGCACCTACAACATCCAAATCAACACAGATAAGGTGCAGATGTGATAGGATACCAGACGGACTGTTTCCGCATGTCACTATTAAGAAGGAAAAAATACATCCTCACTCTACAGTAGGCTACCTCTCACATCACCCCTACCAGAATATGTTGGTTCTCTCCACCTCCTCAGTTCCTTTCTGTGCCTCATGGTACCAATTTGTCAGAGTCAGATGACATTTGGACATTTATACGATTATAGGATATGATATGTCCACTGAACGAATAGGGTTATAACATTGGTTATCCCATATTGAATAGAATAGAAACATTTTTTTTGCATCAATAAAAGACCATGTTCCGCAATAAAACACCAACGTGGATCAAAACACAAAACCAAAGCTTGTTTCCATTGTGGTCATTCAAAAACATTTAACAACCAAAACAAAGACAGAACAACAGCGCAAACACAAAAAGTCCTAATAAAAAAAATCTACTTTGAACCTATGGAATGCAAGGATTTCACATCTGTAGGCAAAGCATTCCACTGAGTGGTGGCGGTGGGTGGCTGTGATGGAAACTTTCCAAAAATGGAAACTTTCCATGTGAATTAAGTGGAAATGACATTCAAGGAGTCATTTCAGATCAGAGATGCAACTGGTGTACAGTATGTCAATCTTTCTATGGTTGACCATACAGTATAGTCCATACAGTCCTTTACTCTTGGACCACGGTTATGGTTAAGGAAAGGGCTATAGGATGAGGATTAAAGTAATTGGCATAACAATACTGGGGGCAAATAATTATCTAACGAAGGATACATAAAGGATATCATTCCAGAATGTGCACATACCTCTCTCTCTCCCCTTTTATAGCATGAAGAAAGAAAGTTCTTTTCTCGGCCTGAGAGGAACTAGAAGATTCTACCAAAGAGTCTACTTTCTGGGAAATGAGGAGCTTGTGGTTCTGCAAAGCACTGTGGGAGATCCTGATGACGAGACGCTCCACCCGATCACAGACTTCAATGACCTGCCAACCTCCCTCTTCGCCTGCAACGTGGATCAGTCCGTGTTCAAGGAGCACAATGCCAAGGTATTGTGTCCAAAAAAGGACTGCAATTGTATGACAGAGCATGGCTGACCTGGCTGCATGGCACATACTGTATGAGTATCCTATCATCTGATGAAATTGTAGGCTATGCCAGGCCAGTGGAATCAACTCCCAGATATGTTATGTTTTGTTCTCTGGGGCATACTGAAGGAAACCAACAAATAAAGGTTTATTCTGTGTTAATGCAAAAGCAGCAACATCTATCCTCCTGTTGAACCACATATTCTTTGTCAAATGCAAGGAAGAAAGCAGCTTGTTGGTTATTTCTGCAAAGGAGTGAGCAATTTCAAACTGTGTGTGTGTGTGTGTGTGTGTGTGTGTGTGTGTGTGTGTGTGTGTGTGTGTGTGTGTGTGTGTGTGTGTGTGTGTGTGTGTGTGTGTGTGTGTGTATGTGTGTCCGTGTCCATCCTTAAGCCAATTGTAATATAGGAGAATGGTTATAATGTATGTAGGAATGTACATATGATCATGTGTCAAGATGAACAAGTCAGATTTTTTAGATCCCATTCCAAGTGACTATGACCAAAAATGAGTGTTCCTGATGAATCCCATCATTACAAAAAGCAAAAAGATCAACATACAGCAGAACTGTAGTCGACTGGTCGGGATCCTCAACAGACACCCATTACAACCTTCTAACTCTACCAACTAACCAAAATTATCAATCAACAAAAACAATAGTATGAATGAATTGTGTATTTTTGGTTTCTCAAAAGGCCCAATTGAGGCTCAGGTCAAAAGGCCCAATCGAAATGACAGTGATATAGTGACATCACAATATCATCCCCTCCTCTAACCCCTCCCCCTTTATCATACAACAACAGCTGTGGGTGCGGCTTCAGTTCAGATGGATCACCATCCATCACCATCTGATTTGTGTGGCAACATAAAAACATAATTTTAACACTTTCTGTACACTTCTTTGTAAAACATATTTCTCCTAGTATAATCATAGTACCTGATGATCATGGTTTGGAGGGGGTGGGGGTAATCACGGCACTTCCTCTTCAAGCCCTATTTTATGCTATAAACCTTTTGAGCGGTGCCAAACTGCTCCAATGTTTGACCGAGTGTGTATGTCTCTATGGGCTCCATCTTATGCCATGCTTTATCCACAAGTAATAAACATATTCTGTGAAATATGCATTTAGGAGCTTCCACTATGCGTAAACGTTATCTTGCGGCCACACAACCCACTATTCATTTTGCCGACTCCTATATTTGTGGGTGGAGGTGTGTCTGTAGGCGTATTGATGCGCTTTCCCTATATTTGCTATCTTATGCACAGAGGTTTAGGACAACGGAAAGTGCCTCCTCAACCACCCGTAATGCGAATTCTGTTTGATAAAAGAATGCTCTCCAGACACTGAGACGGTGAGACCTGAGTTGGAGCTGCCTCGGCTTGAGATTTTCTATTTTTGCTTAAAATGACATTCCCAAAATAGCCACTAGCCAGGCTTTAGTCCAAAACATGCTGTCATTAGTATTCTCATTTTGAATTACGCTATGTTTCGACTATGTAGATACCACATCACTTCAACTAGTACAACAACCCTTGTCAAGTTTATTTTCCCTTGGACTTTCTATGCTCTGGGAATGCTTCCATGAGAGGCAACGAGTGTGTATATTTTGAGAGTAGGACACATTCCTTTACAAATATGGACAATGAGGTTAGGAGAAATCAGGAAGAGGAGGATAAATGACAAGAGAAGGAATGGGGGCATACTGCTGCTTAGCGCATGCACCCGCTTAACTTTATAAAAATAGTAAAATACTCTTCTATTATTCTCTCTCTGTGTTGTGTTGGGTGCTTTCCTACAAGTTAAGTAGTGTAACTGGCTTTACACGAAAACAAAAGCATTTTGGAAAGAAAGTTTGGAACCGTGTGTGTGTGTGTGTGTGTGTGTGTGTGTGTGTGTGTGTGTGTGTGTGTGTGTGTGTGTGTGTGTGTGTGTGTGTGTGTGTGCGCGCGTGCGTGTGTAGCATAGCAATATCAATTAACTCTATCCTATGACATTGTGACTTTGGTGTAGAGGCCTCCTTTTCCCTCTACACCAAATCTAGTCGCTGATTTGGCAAATATAGGGGTGGGGTTATAGAATATGTATACCGGTATTCTGCTTTGTGCAGCAACAGGCGCCTCCCCATCTCTCAGCCCATTAGTACAAATGTAGCCTACATTTTCAGGTTGGGATAATAATTTAATCCAATCAGGAGAGAATCCCCCAAATATCAGCTGTAATATACCAAAGCAAAATCTGTGATTCCGAGCTCAACCCAGTGCAGCTGATTTTATTATTTAATTCTTCTTCGTACACATCTCTGTGTGTTGTTGGCTTGTTGCCACTGCTGATGAACCCTACTGGCTCACCCGCCATGAAGGAGCCTCCAACGGGAGGACGTATAGAGCCTTCGTCCTACTCCTCCCACATAAGTATGTGTACAGTGATAAATATCAGCTTCCCCACCCGACTTCCCTCTCCCAAAGCTGGATTAACACTCTGAGTCTGATGGGCCTTTTTAAAATGCATTCTAAGTTGAGTTGGGAGTGGGTAGGTACAGTTATTTTTATTTTGGCTGATGCACCTGTAAATGTTGAGCATTGTGAATAAATGCATGCTGACTCTGGCTCTGACTCGATCTGTTAGACTATGTGTCAGACAATAGCCAGCCAGCTACTTGACAAACACACTTTCACACAACAGGAGGTCACAAGGGGTCAATGAGGAGATGAGTCAGTTGGGAAAAGATGTGCAAACACTACAGTATGTTACATCCTGATATAGCATATACACCATAGTGTGTCTCTCTCCAGCATTCTCCGCCTATAGGCCTACTTATCTGTGTCTGACAGATAAAGCTATATGATGTCCATAGCGTTTTCTCTCTCTCTCTCTCTCTCTCTCTCTCTCTCTCTCTCTCTCTCTCTCTCGCAGAGGTCACTGTAACACATATATTATTCATACGACTTTATATACAACCGACACCAGTTGCTAGAAGGGTCTCCATTGTTTGTACATTGTATCAGAATACAATGTACAGACAGGCAGGCAGGCAGACACAGACAGACAGGCACACAGAATATAATAATAAATGGGTAGTTCAGTCAGACAACTCAAGGAGGATGTAATATATATATTTATTGAATATAAGATAATCAATGCAATATATTTATTATGGTTTGGCGATGTATTGGATCTGCTTTTCAGGTACTCAGGTCAAGCGCATCAGTCCCGACCATAGGGACTCTGAATCCCCCGTACCTAAACAGTAGATCCAAAACGACAGGTGGTAGCTGGGGTGGAGGTGGGTGAGCACTTTGTATACAGCAGCACGCAGTATACAAAAAGGCAGCAGCAGCAGAATTGAGCGCAGGATGTATGACAGCAGCACGCTGATACAACAGCAGTAGGCAAGCAGAATTGAGCGCAGGTTGTATGACAGCAGCACGCTGATACAACAGCAGTAAGCAAGCAGAATTGAGCGCAGGTTGTATGACAGCAGCACGCTGATACAACAGCAGTAAGCAAGCAGAATTGAGTGCAGGTTGTATGACAGCAGCACGCTGATACAACAGCAGTAAGCAAGCAAGAAGGCAGAGGAATGCAAACCTCTGGTTCAAGTAGCCGGTATGAGAGATTGGGTGAGCGTGTGATTGGCTGAGTGAATCATGTGGATGAGAGCCTGATGCTGCGGTGGCCCAATTGACGGCCGGCGCGCTGACTGAGGTTCCCTGACTGAACTTGCTCTGCGCATGTCTACGACAGGCGCAAATGCTCATTTAGGGCCGATTCATACTCATACTCATTCATTCATTCATTCATTCATTCATACTCATACTATTTTAGAGCCGAATAAAAGTCGGTTCGGCTCTGTAGAGCCTACAATTTGACGTCATTTGAGGTTCGGGGGGGGGGGGGGGGGGGGTACCCTCCTAAAGTCGGCTCTTCGGTGCTACTGAAAATGTCTGACGAGCCGAAATCATTTCGGCACTACAGCGCCGAAACAGCGGTAAAATAGGAGTATGAATCGGCCCTTACTTGCGCAAGCAGAGTGCGCAAGTACTGTGGTCGTGCTCGTACGAATGTGCGTATGCTCGGAGGTATATATACTGTATATATATAATGTTGATGGTGACGTAATTAATTATGTTTCAATGATGGTGACGTAATTAGGATATGTTTCAGTGTCGGCCTTCGGGTGAATCAAAGGTAATGTCTGTATACATGTATGTAATCTGAAACCTATCTTTTATTACATACATACGTTACCTGTTACCCAAACATATCTTAATTACGTCACCAACATTACATTACACCAACAATGTAACCAATAAGATTCCTTTTACCCATCAAATGATTTTGAAAGATAGATTAATTATGTCAATGTTTTATTTCAATGTTTTACAGAGAGGCTGAGATTTGAAAGTTCGTAGCGGTCGACAGTACTTGCGCGCTCTGCTTGCGCACTAATAGGCCTGTGTGTAGGCCTGTGTGCAACGTGCAAGTAGGCGCTCGACAGAGTGCAGTTCTAGTTATGATTGTGGCTCATGCATGTGGATGTGTCATGTTTTTCAGGAGATGTTTGAGGCCTTGTTCCTGGTGTATGACTCTCAGGTGACATTCCAGCAGTTCAGGAGTTTCCATCGCGTGCGCATCAACTTCAGTGACCCCAAATTAGCAGCCAGCGCCAGGATAGAGCTCCACGAGACCTTTTTCAAAGGCAAGAAGCTCAAGCTCTACTTCGCACAGGTAGGCCAGAATCCATTTCCAGGGCCTTCATTGTGAAATGCCACTCATAATGCCACTCAATATATTCACTTTTTAGTCTCCTAGTTTAAAGTTAAGCTTCCCACAAAAGAGGTCAAGGAACTTGATTCATATGTTTTACAGATAGGCATAGTCCTAGAAGGCAATAGTCCAAGAAGACCCACTGGTATGGATAGAAATTAATACTTTACAACATTATTACAACATAGCCTACATACAAACCACACTTACTGTAACACCTCTGCCAACTTAAGGATTGTGCTCTGTGAAGTTAAACAAAACTGCAATGATGGGAAATGTTTATGAACTGATCCACTCCTGAGAGAAAATGAAAGATGTACTGTATGCTCTTCATTATGAGTATGAAAATGAAACTAATAATGATGACCATACCTGGCAAAAGTCCATATCTTTGAACATGCTAAACTGTTAAAAATACAGTGGTCTTAAAGAATGAATGAAAATGAAAGTATCCTTTGCTAAATGTCTCTCTCTCTCTCTCTCTCTCTCTCTCCATTCCCACACTCAGGTCCAGAGCCTTGCTTCAGAAGGTGACAACCCACACTTGGCTCCTCCGCAGCCATCAAAACAGTTCCTCATCTCCTCACCAGGCTGGCATGAGATTGATGAGGCCACGCCCCTTATTAACTATGACCTGCTCTGCGCTATGGCCACACCTGGACCAGGTAAGCTAGTAGAAAAGTTCAGAAAGCACGCTCATCCAAACAATAAAATCCCAGGTGCTGCCACAAAAATACATTTAAAGTCAAAATATAAATAACACACACTGGATCATGCTGCCAAAGTAGCTTTAACCCTAGCCTCGATACCCAGGCTTTCATTTCGTCTGCGCGAAAGATGAAAGCCTGGAAAAAGCCGGGGGCTGAACCAGTCTAAAAGTGGGAGTCAACCCTTCCGGGTGGGCGTCGCTCTAAATGATGTGACGTAGCGCTGCACTAGGGGGGAGAGGAGGGGCCGGGGGTGACGGACAGATCGATGAGATCCAATCAGGGTGCGTGTTTTTCTGAGGCGCGACCCTCCCATCTAGGCCAGAAATGTCTCTGCTTAGGTCAGGCTACTTTAACCCTAACCATTTCAGATGACCAAATACAGTAGGTGACATTTTTGTCTCATGTCTTATGCGCTTCCTCAGAGGCTATGGCTTCATGGGGGACTATCTCTATTTGGGGGTCTTTGGCATGGAAGAGTTTGGGAACTCCTGCTCTATCTAGCCAGTGTATAACTGTATATAGAAACACAAATGGCCTTCTCTGTATGTATCCACTCCGCTGATCTACGAGCACTTATGAACACGTGTGTGTGTGTGTGTGTGTGTGTGTGTGTGTGTGTGTGCGTGCGTGCGTGTAGTACTATACTCTAAATTAAACACCAGACTGGGCTGTTTAAGGGCTTGGTGTGCTGCATGAAAACAGCTGGTTTGATCCCTCTTTATTTACACTGCAAAATCCTGAGTGAGAGTGTAAAAATCACACTCAGTGTGAAGTGAGTGGTGCCTTGGATTACGTAATCGTTACGTCACTGAAATAGAGTAATAGACACAGTAACCATGCTGAAATAGACACCCACACACACACGGTCAAATGTTGGAGCGGTATAGCACCGCTCAAAAAGAAACCCTCACAGGTCAGTGTTAAATCAACTCATCATTTTGCAGCGTGGTTACGTAATAGCCTCCCCTGTGTGCAGTGATTATGTAACACAACTACACACAGAGGAATACAAACTAAAACATGCCACTCTAACCTTCACTTTAAATGATGATGAATAGCTTTACAAAGACAACTATTAACCACATAGAGCCTAGCAACCCTATTCTGGCCATGTACCATAACATTCAGCAAAAATAGACAAACATTCAGCAAAAATAGACGATTGGAAAAGTGTTTGGTGTAGACTGTAAAAGGAAGTGTGCCAAATATACCCTACTGTAATACTGTATACTTTAGTTTTCTGAAAAACTTCAAATATTTTTATAGCAGCATCAATTTTTTGTAATTTTTGAATACTGTACATAACTATATACTGTACAGAAGCCAAAAATGGGTTCCCGGCCTGAGGGGGTAAAACACCAAAAGGGGTTCCCACCCAGAATAGGGTTTAAGTGGCCAAGAAGATGTCTAGCGTTGCTTGCTTTCAATTTAGCAGAGGCTCTTAATCCAGACCAATTCACAGTAAGCAAGAACAACACATGGACATGGTAATAGAAATAGTCATCCAGGATCATAAGTAGAACAGTAGAATAACTATACTATGAGGCCAGTGTTGTTTTTGTCAGCAAATTTCTATTTTAGTTTTAGTCATAGTCTCTTGAATAGTTTTCACTTAGTTTTAGTCACATTTTAGTCACCTGGAATGTATTAGTGTTAGTCTAGTTTTAGTCGACTAAATGTCATGCAATTTTAGTCGACTAAATCTACAGGTGATTTAGTCGACTAAAATGTGTTTTGGCGGGCCTTGATGCCATCGTAATGGCAGATTTTATACTTGCTGAAAATAGCCGATCTACAAGCTCACAACGCGTCGCGACGCGTTGTGAGCTTGTAGATCGGCTATTTTCAGCTTGCAACCATGTGTAAAATGACTTATACTGGATCTCTTGTCCACTAGTCCCTTTGTAACATTTTAGTCTCGTTTTTATTTCATGACGAAATTGTTGATATATTTAGTCTTAGTTTTAGTCATCATAGCTTAGTTTTAATTTAGTTTCCATTTAGTTTTCGTCAGTGAAAAAAGGTAGTCGACGAACATTTTTCGTCTTAGTTTTAGTCGACGAAAACAACACTGTATGGGGCTATAAGTATACACGATAGAATGCTATGTCTACATAATATGCTATCTAAATTACATAAGTTTAGCCTTTGCATACGCCTGCAAGGTCGCTGAGGCTAGGGCAAGTGCTGCAGGCTAAATGATAAAGTCAAAATGATCCCCCCCAAAGAAGCCTAGAGTCAACATCCCATAACGAAAACGTTAAATTAGAAAACGTTTCCCATGCACAAGACAAAACTATGTGGTTACATTGGCGCTGTGACCACAGTACAGTGTTTCCTGGTGGAGGTGATGTAGATCAAAGGGGGGTGAATGTACTGTACAGTAGCACCTTGGCCAGAGGATTCCCCTTTAGTAGATAGATAGTAATAGATGCATTCTCTGGCCGTCCATGTTGTTGTTTTCCCCTTCTTTTCTTTTGCTGTTAAAATAATCTTTAGAAAATGCAGAGGGAAACCATGCTTATCATTCTCATTGCATCCCTGACACAGGTTCCCTGGTTCCTCTATCAGAACCAAATCGCATGGGATTGCAAGCTGTTTATGATGGGTCTGAGAAAGAAGATGACCCGAGAGGCTTCTCTCTGAAAATAAAGTTTTTCTGACTCCCGTGGGGAATAAGCTTTTAATGGCGTGTTTCTGTAGTGTAGGAGGCAAACTGTCTATTTGTCTTCTAATAGTCCAATTAAGTACTCCACACCCCCCAGGAACGTGCCTAGGGGGTCGGGCCGGTTGGTAGGGCGTTCCACATTATGGAGGCATAGGAGCGAAAATAATTTAGTCCCTTGTTTGTGCAGAATCTGGGTTGAACATGGTTTGTTGAACTCCCTCTGGTGTTGACATTAAGGAAGTAAAAGTTCATGCCTCGTTCATTGCGAACTGAAGCAAAATAGCTTATCTACAAGCTCATAGCACGTGTGTTGTGGACTTGTAGATCAGATATTATTGGCAGACAACTACTGTAAGTATAAATCACCATGCCTTCCTCTGTGTGTGTGTGTGTGTGTGTGTGTGTATGGAGTGTTTCCTTGAAAATGTACTTAAAATTTTCCCCTCACTCCCTCCATCTCTCTTGACATACACACAGATCCTCTTTTCACTAGTCATGGCTAAAATAGCTCTGATAAAGCCGGGTGCATGTGATCGGAATTTTAATGTGCCACATGCATGACGTGTGTGTGTGTGTGTGTGTGTGTGTGTGTGTGTGTGTGTGTGTGTGTGTGTGTGTGTGTGTGTGTGCACGCGTGCGTGGATGGGTGCAAGCGTGTTGTAGCATATGTAACACATCTTATCCTTCAATATTTAGTTACACCAATTCAAAGACAATTCATCTCTTCCTCCCCTTCAATAAATCAATAAACCAATCAATCAATCATTCAAACTATACTGTACACTACAGTGCGTTAAAATGCAAAACTTTGCAAATAAAATACATTGTCAGCAACATAGAACAGAAATCGGTGGACAGAAGAAATAAGGAAACCAAAATAAATATTTGTAAAATTGGAGGTAAGATGGAAAAACTCTCCCTCTCCCTCTCTCTCTCTCGGTCGCCTCTCCCTGACTGGGTGACCACGAACGTCAGCCAGTGGTGCATTGACGTCAGTCGGCGCTCAGCAGAGGAGATCGTATAGCCCCCCTCAGGAGAGATGAAGGGATGAGAGAGAGAAAGAGAGAGACAGAGCTAGGGTGGGGAAGGGAAAATGGGGTCTGGGGAAGGTTGGAGGGGGTCGGGGGTGCGTGGTAATGAGAAAACTGACTGTAGAAGAAGGGGATGAGGGAAACGATGGCACGCACACAGTGACGCACACACACACAGCTGACATTCAGCAGCCAATATTAGTTCGGAGATGGCAGCGTATCCACCTGGCACTTTGAAATGGTACCCCACATTACTGCCACTCACTTCCTTTTCTTTCGCTGTAATTAAAGGACCATATTGCTCTGGCAGGTTGAGCCCATTGAGTACACACAATTACAAAGGATAAGTAGGCCTAGGAAAAAAGTTAATTACTAATTCATCCCTGCACACTCCCTCAGGTCCTCAGCGATACACGTACCAAGATACAGGTGAGATTGAGGCTTTGGGGTTTGAATCATTTAATAACTCTTTATGGCTCCTAGCCATGCACCAGAGTATTAGCAACTCTCACAAAAGCACTGAGCATAAGCAGCACTGTCTGCATGGTGATCACATCAGCCGTGGAAGATGACTAAATAATCATATGCCCTGCCCAAGATGTGCTCAAAAAGGTTGCCCAGCCCGTGACCTCAACACACTACTATCAAAGAATATTAATTTATAAAGATGGGTGAACTTCATTGGAGGCAAAATGGTACACAAAGCCTACAAATGGTCTCCTAAATGAAGTAGGCGTGGTTTCCCACCACCCTCCCCCTCCCGGCTCCCCTCTCCCAGGCTGACAACAACACTGACAATGTCATGTGGATGTCATGATTCCCATTTCCCAAATCAGTCCCCATCAACCAAGAGTCTAAGACAGTTATGGAAAATCGGAATTGGAACACACATTTCGCTATTTTCCATTCATTTCACGTTATAATATTCACATATTCTCAGCTTAAATATGGAGCCAAAACGCCCCTATGTGTCATCCGTCAATTATGCAGATGGTCAGAGAGACTCTTCCGGACTCCGGAATCTCGCGAGAGTTTGTTGCTGGGATAAAGAAAGGTCGATAACAAAGTAGATTTTCTCCTGATTTGTCTCGCTAAAAGAAGCCATTTTAGTATGAATATCTTGGAAATATTGTGTGCCTTGTGATGATTGGGTCGAGTATTTAGTTCAGTGACCATGGAGTTAAGGAATGGATCATAAGCTGTGTTCACGTTCACTCTCCCATTGGAAATGAATAGACTCCAACATTCTTCCTGTCTCCTAATAATGTGTCCGACTGTCCACCCACCTCACACAGATACGGGAAGTAAAGCAAAGTTGGACCCTCTTGCTATTGGCCTATTGGCTACTATTCAATGGCAGGAGCACTGTGTTGTTTCTTGGTAATATAGTGCCCCCTAGAGTACATTAGCGCTTATATGCAGTTTAGGTCACCCTGGTGGCTCAACAATCTTTATTTATTAATACATCTGGCACGAGACCAGAGTTGCACATCATCCTTCTGTCTCAACTCTCTCCTTCCTTACAATACAATAATACGAATACAGTAGTAATGCCCAACAAATGTTCACACCTGATTGTAATTTAAAGACTGACCTGCACACGCCCACCCATTTGCCTTTCTGTAGGAGAGAGGTTTGAGCTCCACGCGGGGACAGAGTCCACTCCCAGTGTGGTGGTCCACGTGTGTGACACGGACAAGGAAGACACCCCACAGACCTGCCCCAAACCACGAATCATCAAGACGCGCCGTCCGGAGCGGCCCGTGTCTCAGTGAAATGTGTCGTATCACCACCTGCCTATCTATCTACTAGCACACACACAGGCTGACTTCAATGTATTTTTTTAATGACATTTTATTATTTCATGTTTGACAGGAAGTCTGTTGATTAGTTGGGTTGTTTTAGCATGCATCTTCAGGTGGCTGGTTGGTGTGTTTGTAAAGCATTATACTATTAGTATTTATTATAGAGCGACGAAGTCCTGACGCAATCGCTCATCCCAATGGCAAGTAATGTTGAAAGACATAGTTGGTGGACATTGTTGTCATTTACTGTAAAATATTGTAAAAGAATGTTAGTGGAGTCACTTCTGTGGTCTATTGGCACTGTGCACACTGCACAAGACATTTGGCGCTGATGGGTCAAGTGGTTTACAAGATGGACGGATACACACACACACGAACACACACACACACACAGACACACACACAGCTGCAATTTGCAACACTAGATTTATAATGGGTTGAATCTACAGTTGCACCCTCAATTGAGAGCCCATTCATCCAAATAGAGAAGTCAGATCTTCTTGTATTAAACAACATTAAACTCACCAACATTGCAGCAGTAAGGCAAGCTTGAATTATCCTCTTTCAATCTGCAAATAGTTTGTATCATAAAAATCGACCGTAGACATGTTATAAGCTACTTTCTGTCAATAAATTCTGTGCAGGTGATTATTAAGTGTTGGAGTTTGGAAACACTTATCACACTTATACACTTATAAAATCTAGTGTTGCAAATTGCGACTAACGGAGACCAACCCTCTTACAGTATAGATGGCAAGTGTCCTGCAGAGCCACAGCATAAAAACGTTAAACTTAATGGATCTGTGCATTTCTTGTAACCCGACTCCGCAGATTGCGGCAGTATTGAGGTCACACGTTGAGGAACTCACTACTGCCACCATCTGGCGGAGTCAGGTTACATTTCTTGAGTGAAGCCACTGAACCTGGATGTTTGTGAGTAGCCTACTTGTTCTTCAATATGCATTCTTCAGCAACTGTCTGTCTTGTCTTGCTAGTCTGTATAAATCAAGAGAAATACTTGGATAAAACAGATGAAGTAAGCAAAAGTTTTGAAGTTATACATTGTGAAATACACAAGAAAGAAGAAGAAAATATAAATGTAATGAAGATGATGTGTAAGTCCAGCTAGTACCTTGACATGTGTTGTAGGCTTACCCTTTGTCAGAGTTCCCCTTGTATCCCTCTGCCCGTCTCTGTCCCTTTTATGTCCATATATGGAGATCTCTATATCTGTATGTCTGTCTGTGTCCCGTATATGCCATGCCCATGACCAAATATGGAGTTCAGGCCAGTCCATCAGTAGTAATAATAATAATAATAATAATAGGGTTCTCCATAGATGGGGATTAGGAGATTTCTAGATAGATGGCTATAGACCAATTTCCAATGGCAATGATGCCCGTAGGAAACGCATTCCCCTCCAGTTATGCAATACCTGTTGTATCCGTTGTACCTAGTATAGAGGGTATGCACATGCATGAAGTGAATGGCAGATAGAGTGGCAAAGTGAGTGTTAAGTGAGTTTAACATTGTTTAAAGGTACAGTATATTCAGTGATTTCACTTAATTGTTTTTGGCTATAGGTGGCCCAGCCTTCATCCAATCAGGATAGAGAGGGGCCTTCCGCCAATCATGATCGAGTGGGGGCGGGCCTGGTGTGTGTGCTGTTGGCCTGTCGTGTCTGCCACCCCACTGTAGTGCATGGCTGCATGCGTGTGCATATCTTGTTACCGGGGCGGACCGGGTTTTTTTCCAAATCATCCAAATCACTGAATGCTCCTTTAATGTAATCAAATAGGACTTTTCTGTTTGAATTTATGGGCTGTCAAGGCCAGAACGTTTTTTTGACACTCAGTAGGCGTTCCCACATAACTTCCAGGTATGATGATGATTTCACGCGCATACCCTCTATAGTCAGAGTACCTGTTTGTCTGCCAGCCGTTCTCAAGATACGTAGACAGATAGCATACAAACAATCATACGCACACCCACACACATTTTGTTGACTTTATAGGACCATTCCATATGCCTCCGTTATAAAAGGGAAAGAGACCAAATGTGTTTAAAGGTTTTTAAACAAACATAAAAAAGGCTAATGGTTATCTTAGTGATTAATTGCATCAATGACTTTTTTCCATTAATTGGACAATCAAGAAGCTTACATCGTGTCGCAATGTGATGCGGTGTGAGCTTGTAGATCGACTAGTTTTGAAAATGTATTATTTGTTATCATCTGTTCGATTTACTGTAGAAGACCTATTCGCAGGTTCATGTACACATTCATTAGCATTTTGACATGATTCAAGTCAAATGAGTTACTTTCCCATGCAGTGATGAGCCAGCCTTATCCGACAGCCACATGACTCTTTAGACATTTGACAATGTTTTTGAGTGGTGCAACCACTCCAAAGAACAGCAATGTCCGTCCTAACCTAGGTGACTATGTTTAGAGTACCAAAAGTGGGCAAAAGGGGCAAAAGTGGCGT
Organism: Protomyctophum parallelum; assembly: GCF_964188405.1. Classification (NCBI taxonomy): domain Eukaryota; kingdom Metazoa; phylum Chordata; class Actinopteri; order Myctophiformes; family Myctophidae; genus Protomyctophum; species Protomyctophum parallelum. Next base: position 30,247,826 of record NC_139717.1, read on the forward strand.
AATTACAGAGAGAGAGAGAGAGAGAGAGAGACACAAAGAGAGAGGCAGGGGGAGAGGGGAGTTGCAACACTCAGTTCACACGGGTGTGATTTTTTTGTTTTCTAAGAGAAAACCTTTACAATAGAGTGAGGGTCCTATGACCATGTGGAGAGGAAAGCTGTACAAGTTGAATGAATAACTATGAAAATGTATTGCAGTTGTACCTAAATTAAAGCCTTAGAGAACTTATATCAGAATGGCCACTGCATCTGATGCAGTAAAGAAAATACTATATAAAATAATATAGTGTTAATTTATTCATGTGTAACTCTGAGAATGTACAACCAAATGGACCTGGACCTTTACTAGTATGTAGTGTTCCGTTCACATTGTCAACTACAGAAACAGAAGAATTAGTAGGTCTTTCATTTCATGACTCCTGTTTTTATTTTATTTTAATACTGCTCTGTATTTCCACAATCAATACACATTGGTTTGAGAGGAGAGCACTGATACTGTGATGTTGGAACATGTAGGGAATGTGTATAACTTGTTTTGTGTACAATCTACCTGTACTACAACAACCTTTCTTGACTACATGAAAGGAATCATGCTATTTTTACTGCATTTTTGTACAAATATTCATGTTAGCCATGTAGCAGTAATTCTATGATCGTAATAAAAGGTTGGTTTCTTTTTAAAGCCACATTGTGTGTGCATGTTGTTTTTACTGCATGTAGGCCTACATGTTGTTGACTATCACTCAACGGCCCATGCATACCACCTGTTTTGAATGTGCACATAATGCAGGAGGCAGCAGGAGGTTGCTTTACTGATAACGAGCGCTTCCATACTATGATACTTAGAAAAGAATCATCTGCAAGGAATTTCTTGACAGGAAGTAGCTCATAAAATGTCTACGGTGGATTTTTATTAACCCATTCTGACCTGAGATCAGATTCTAAAAATGTCAGTCGTTCTTCAAATTTTCAAAAATAGCAGACCTACAAGCTCGTATCGCGCCACTCGCCACGCGATATGAGCTTGTAGATCTGCTATTTTTAAATAGCTAAAGCACGACATGATGCCAACACCAAAATGGGTTCCCGTTCAGAATGGGTTAAACAAAAACTTTACAGATTGAAAGAGGATAATTCAAGCATTCCCTACTGCAATGTTGGTGATTTTGACGGTGTTTAATATAATTAGAGAGGACTTTTCTGTTTGGATGAATGGGCTCTCTATGGGAAGTGTCACCTAGGTATCACCTTGCTGGCAAGATGGCTGCGGTCTGAATAAAGAGAATAGAGTGCAAGATCTGCTCACAACTTTCTTTCAATCTGTCATTATGCCTTTATCCAAAGCCTGTTACATTCACCCATTCTCAAGTTTCAACCAATGACAGTGGAGGAACCAATGCAAGGCGCCAGCCTGCTCATCAGGAGCCGTTAGGGGTTCAGTGTCTTGCTAAAGGCCAGGGGGAGTCAGGGGGCAATGGTGACCATCCAGTGCCCCTGAAGGCTTCACTCTAGTAGTACCACCTAGTACCTCCTGAGTCACTGCCACCAGCCCCAACCTGTACTATACCGTCCTAATGAATACTAAACTAAAGTCCATCCTACCAATGTACCCCTCCTCTGCACATGTCCAAACCATCTTTCGTGTGTCATCATCAGATGTCCAGCTCAGTAGCGTACAGCCACGCCCTCATCTCAGGCCCGACATGGAATAGGGGCCTCTGAAGGTGGTTTATACACTGGACAGGCGGTGATTATGTGGTCAGCGTTCTGCTATGGTGTGGAACATGTAGGTAGGGAATGTGCAGAGGAGGGATGAGGGGTACATTGGTAGATGTTGTTTTTTTTTATTGATTAGGATAGTAGTCTACAAATGAGGGCTGGCCTCTCCTCATGAATGATTTTGTGATGATTTTGTACCATTAGGCCTGTTTTCATCAACTTATTGACAGGGCTCTTTTACACTACTGTTTTAGGCTGTCTATTCTTTCCTTTTCTCACCTACCTCCATCTCTCTCTCTTTCTGTATAGGAGCTCACAATTAGTATACCATATTTAGCTCATAAAGTTCTAATCAGGGACCACAGCAGAAATTACATATTCTATGGCTGTAGCCTATTAGAACATTAATATCGTCTATGGCCGTATGGCATATGCATTTTTTGAGGGGCACTAGCCCCTCCTATGTCCAGCCTTTGGTGTATGTGCTCAAATGTTGTCCTGCACAAACGTTAAATGCCATTGACAATGAATGGACAATTGTGAGTGTTCGGGTAAACACAAACGTTGCGCAACACAAACACTGATAATGAAGGTGAGGATGCAAATTCTGATTGACCGGAATGAGATGATGTATCACGATGTACGATAAGATGTATGATCACTTCACACGGGTGTGAGTTTTAGTTAATAAACTTCCTTGATTAGAAATAAATTGTTTGTCTTTTGTATATTGCTGGATGATCTATGACCCTGCCTCAGTGAAGAATTTAAAATCCTTCAGAATGTATTAGACTGATCTGTATTAACTGGTGATATATATAATTGAATTAATCTTCAGTTCATGATAATTAATCACTAAATTACGCTATTAATCACTACATACCATATATGTGTATAATGTCTGCTACTGACCACCAGGTGGCAGAAAGGAAACATTTACTGTACCTGTTTACAGTTAAACTGGAAAATCTCACCATGTGAACTAGGCCAGACATTCTCAACTTGTGGGACATTGGAAGTGGGCCCCAAATAATTGGCCAAACTCCAAGATTTTAATGATAAAAATAAATAAACACATTTACTTTAATACCTTGAGAAATTTGTTTTCATTGTGATAGATAAATAGGAACTTAAAGTATAATATGTTTGTTCTATTGATCCAAGCCGGAACACAATCAATTGAGTATTAAAATAAAAATGCTCTTAAAACGCACACACAAACACCTTCAAGGTCGTGTGTGCCCTCGTCCACAAAAGGTTGGGAACCGCTGCTCTGGGGCCCTGTCCTCCATTTATGTTTTAATTGAAGACAGGACAAAGGAATTCAAACCTCTATGCAGTAAATATATGAAATGGAAGTAGTTGGATTCAATTTAAGTCATCAATTATCACTAAAACGAAACAGAATGCAATGCATTTCAGCTCAGTCTGTAATTGATCGTTGATTTGATCGATATGCTGCATGCCATGAGTGTAAAGTGATAATTTCTCAAACTTAATTCAGCTAAAGAGAAGCTGTGGTCATAATACAGCACTATTTGAGAATCTAGCTGAAAATGTTATAGCCATAGCCTAATTGTTATAATGTAACAGTCCAAAGTGAGAACGGCAAATGCACTTGATATATAAAATAAAAGGAAATTCTGGTTGAACTGCTAGTTGTGATAATCTGAACTGCTCTCTCCCACTCCGAAAAGTACCACCACACCCCCTGACTACCCCTGCCTACCAGTGACATCATAGGTTTCTGAACTGTCTACAGCCCTCCTCTGAGTCACAGACCAAGTAGATGGAGAAATTGTGCCATCATACGAAGATAAGGTTGAGAATACTGAAACCATCAAGTGGTTAAGGGTTTTTATTACTTTTAAAGTAAGGTTGACTCATTGCTTTATCTCAGATCTTTTAACCCCCAGATATGAACCTATTATGCAGCCTTAGATCATCTGACATGCAGGTACAAACCCGACACCGTCCTACACACGCTTCTGGATATGATAAATTAAACATTACCAGATCATTAATGAACACACACGCTCAAAAGAAACAGGTGAAAATGACTAGCCTGGTAAACCCCTCCCTATTGAAAACATTTCATTCAGAATGAATACAATGTTTTCAAAGATACAATAGTTTAATCATTGCAAATATTATTGAATATATATTAGTGGTTCTCAAAGGGTCCAAATGGTAGGGCGTCCTCAGAAACATCAGGATCAATTTAACCATTTTAACCATTATTTTATTTATACTTTATTTGAAAATAGCCAATGTACAAGCTCACAATGTGGCGCAATGTGATGTCATGACAGTCATGTTGTGAGCTTGTTCATTGGCTATTTCCAGTTGTAAAGCATTTTACAACTCAAATGTTTGATGCCCTGCCCTTTATTACAATTCTACAATCCAACTCATTCATGATGGCTTGTATGCTAACGCACACGTGAGGTCAGGGGAGGAGAGGAAGGGGGAGGTGGCAGTCATGAGAATCAGCTGCTGCCCCCCACTGACACCACACTGTCACATTCCCCAGTGCACAAACTGACTGTGTGTGTGTGTGTGTGTGTGTGTGTGTGTAAGAAAGTGGGTGCTGCCGCATGTGACTTCCTAATTCTACAAAAGGTATGTGGGAAAGCCTCCACTTGTATCAGATGTATCTCATACAGTTCCCACTATCGCCCCAGACAGACAGACAGAAAACGTCAACTTTATATCCTCCTGAGAACTGAGAAATGTGTGCGTACTCAAACTTTCTTGTGGTTTTCTATAGCTCTATATTTGTTTATTTGTGAGTAGAAACTCGGGAGGTATTTATTGGGAACGATGCCCCTCTGGTTATGTCTGCCTGTCTACCTGCCTGTCTGCCTGGAGTAGTAGGATGGATTCCCCACTGGAAAGGTGAGCCACCACCATGGTACAACAGAACCAACTCTGATACGGTACCTCTGTGTTGAGGGTTAATTGCCATAACTAAATAGGGAGAAATTACATCTGTTTTGACTCCCGATTCATAAAATCAACACGTAAACGGCACACAAAGACAGAAACGCATAGAAACAAGCCGTCCGTACAGTTGCAATAGTGGCGAGTGTACCGTGGTTGAATACAATCAGATCATCTGTCATAAATGGCCTGTCAATGGAGCTTGTTAAAACTTAGATGCAGATAGCATCTAGTTGCTTGTTGCTATGTTGATTGTAACTGGTGTGATTTCTTTTTCTATAAAACCCCACACTGTCACTATATATTCCTCAAATGGAGGACATTGCCTCTCTTGCTAGAAGAGTAAGTTCCTTTTATTTGCATCACTTTATTTTACTTCATCAGAGCTATTTGACTGGGTTCTCATGGAGTGAACGTGGATGGAAGTTAGCTGATGGTCTGCAATGGCTGCAGGGAGAGTGAGGAGAGCCAGTGTTGCCAGATTCCTGACAGAAATAAGTGACCAGTTCTATGAAAACAAGCCCAAAAGAAGAAACTAGGCAATTTACAAGATCTGCTATTAAAAAAATCACACCTGTGTGAAATGAGGGGCGCTAATATATTAAAGTCTAATTCATGTTGCTTAGGTGATGTAATGGTGATGTAAAATCACCTATAAAATCTGTGTATAGGAGGGGCTGGCACCCCTCAAAAATATATAATAATAATCTTAGGAAAATATATAGTTTTAAATGTTTTAACAACACAAATCTTGTATGGGGTCCCTGGTACAGAATATGTTTAGATGTTGTAGGCCAGCAGCCATCTTTGGTGAGCAACACTGTCGTATGACAAATTCTAAATCAGGTGCAAGTGACTGCAGAGGGAGTCAGTTTTGGAATGACTGGAATGTTGAGGTCAGAGACGTCCACCTTTCATAACTGCTGAGATGCATTTTCAAGCGCGCACACACACACACACACACACACACAGGTGGTCAGCTGCTGCTGGCAGTAGCTTTTATTCAAGGCTCAGTTTAGACACAACAGCAGTGCACGCACGCACGCGCACACACTCAGACACGCATGACTCGACACTTTGCATGGTAGCCACTAGAATCACAGCAGAATCTGCAGACAATAATGATTGAATTCACGGAGGTATGTGAAGCAGTTGCATTCAAACAATTGAAAACACAATCAAACCTCTAACATCACATAATTATATGACTCATAATATACACCACTTAAACCCCCCCCCCCAAAAAAAGAAAAAAAAACTAAAAACAAACAAATCTCCCAAAGAACATTTCACAGAAACAATATCCAGTCTTCCTGTCCTGAGTATAAAGCAGCAATGCCTCACTAAACCCTGATTTACACGTCATTGTACAATGGTGTGTGTAATGCGTTGTGAGCTTGTAAATCTGCTATTTTCTCATGAGCAACACCACTGTATGATGGAGTACAAATTAAGCATACGGTTGGACTCATGGCAAGATATGGAAAGATATCCTGAGTTAATTTGCCACACCGTCAAGAGGGGTTATTTTGTGTGGTGGGATCGTGGTTTTGCACAGATCTCTTCCCTGTATCATTTTTGGTACCGGCTGTACAAAAGTAGTTATTTTGACAGTAATGCCATTGTTCAGTAAAAGCTGTTTGGTTTAGGTTAGTCACAACATCAGAGTTTATCGTGTGTGCAGAAGCGTTCCAGACAAGGTTGTGATCAAGTGCGATCCAGCCTAATTCAGGCAAGAAAAAAGAAAAGAAAAATAAAATAAAATTGGGAGAGGATTTCATTTGGGCTTCGTAAAAATGGCCATCCCAATTATCAAGCTTATCCTAATTACGACCATACTCTGATTAAGATATTCAGACAAAGTGTTTACATGACTATGGTTACTCTGAAGCTATTAGTGTTTTTAGAAATGTATTGAATGTCTTGTCTAGGAAACAGTCTACAACCATGACAGCATGGGGGACAAACCCAGCAGGTGGTGAGGGGACACATCTCTCCACAGACCAATGCAAACATATCAAACTACTGTATGTACAGTAGTGGTTTCAAACATCTTCATTTCAATAACCTCCATCACTCTGAGTGTAGAAATGGAACCAAATTAACAATTAAGTAAACAGATATATTTGAGTGTATGTAGAATTAAACAAAATAAACTAGTTCAGATCAGTTTAAACTGGAGTGTATCTTTGTAGTAGTCATTGTGTTTTGTAGTGAATCATTTGAACAAATTAAATTTCTTCCTGCAAAAGGCTCTTACAGTATATGCAACTTCCATGCAAACAACTGGAAAAGAATGGTTATCACTGGTTCCTATGTTCTGAACTGACTGAATTAAAAGTGATGTCACTCCAGCTCAGAGAGAAAGAAAAAGAAGAGAAATGAAAGCTTGGGCATGAAAGCCACCTGCAGTAGAGGACAAAGCCTTTATTGTGACTGTTTGGACACCAAGTCCTTTCACTGCGACCCCTATTCACATTCACACGCACGCACACACACGCACGCACACACACGTGTCCTGAACTGGCTTCACTGGGTAACTACTAACTAATAATACAGTCTGCTAGAAAACACAAAACGCCAACTTCAACACAACAGCAGTTCTCTACATTTGACAAGTGATCTTCCCTGATGTTTGAAAGAAGTCCCTCTCCATCAGGGCAATAACAGAAACAACGGGGGCACCATTTTCTTTCATTTAGACATGTTATGTACATGTATTTTCCAAGTTTACGCTTAGCCTGGCCCTGGGTTTGGGGGTGGATGGTTAATGCAATGTAAAGGGAGAGTCACAGTATTGTACACAGCGTGGCCACTTACCATTCAGCCATGCTCACAGTGTGGCTAAAGACTGAGGTGACTGAGTTACGACTACGAGCCATCCCTCAGACAAAAAGAAGGAATTTAAAATTCAGTATAGAATTCAGTTAAAATCTGCATACAATTCCGGGGGCACACAAGACAGACCAAGACTTGAATCCAAATGTCATCCAGACAATGCAAAATACATCTAAAGATACCCTTTATCTAAAAAAATAATTTACTAGTAGCTACATCATCGGAGACACATTGAATTGTCAGTAAACTGGATGAAGGGTGGCTGACTCTTCTGGCTTGAAAAAAATAAATAAAAATGTTTTTTGTTTGCAATGATATTAACATACTGCAGCAACATTAGACTGGTCCATTTTGAGAACTTCAGACCAGTCTAAATCAGTCTTAAACTAAGTTTATGAGGTTGGACCCAAATCTGAGTTGAAGGCACTAGCTCCTAATGAACACAGCTATCAAAATGTACAAAAAAAGGTCTCCACAAGCGATCCCAAAAGAATAAATATTTTTTTTAAACAAAATTTGCCTTTGCAACTCATTTGTAGTTCCTCTGAGATGTAGGCATTCTTTGAAACAAAGCACCAAAAAAGGCCAATGTCTCAATCACAGTTGGGTTTGGTCCTCCACCATGGTCCTTTCAGTATGATAAATAGATCAGCGATGACTTGGTCTTCAGGTATTGATGACTCAAACATCCAGACAGCAGTACTCCACTGGTGAGTCAAGATTGTCTCAACTGGATGATTACCGTACATCCCAGATGTCAATGACCACTTTTGCCATTCTGTTAAATCCTCATGCTGAGAATGATGTGCATTGTATCTCAGATTTTGGTTCAGTCCACAGTCAGGTTCCTCCATAGCCCCCCTCCGGATCTGGCCTGTGTAGCCCCACGGCGGGGGCAGAGACTGGGCTTTTCCTGACACAATCCCTGGGCGAGGAATAACTGTCCATGACCGACGGTTTGGCCTGGGGCTGTTGGTAGTCTGCATGCCTGGGGTCAAGCCTCTCACCCTGGGTGTGGTTTTGAGACGCCTTGGGACAGTCATACAGCCCAGCCGAGTTCTGTCCCGAGCGCTCCGTCTTCTTCACCTGGGGCGTCTGGTAACCTCTGGAACCTCCCAACCCAGGCTTCCTGTACGCTCCCTCCGAGGCTCGGAATGAGGGGCTTTTGCTGACCACCGTCCCGGGGACGTTGTAGCTTCCTGCATCGGGCAGGAAGTTGTCCTTGCGGAAGGCGTGGCGCTCTATGATGGGCGTGGCGTACTCTGGCTCCTGGTTGGTCAAAGGCAGGGCGTACTGGTTGGCCGTCTGGAGGTAGTCGTAGTGTGTCGCTCGGTCGGTGCCGTCATTTGCGTCCGTATCCATGGGACGGAATGTGGAACCTTTCCGGGACATGGTTCCCATGCCTATCATCAGAGGCTGCTGATACTCTGGAACAAGGTTATAATAGTTTTGACATTTCTTTCTCTAATTCAGTTAGTTTTTTTTTTTTTTTTTTTTTTTTTAAGATATTTTTTTGCGGCTTACGCCTTTTATTGATTTTTTGAAGGGACAGACAGTAGGCTGACAGGAAACGGGAGAGAGATGGGGGGATGACATGCAGTAAAGGCCGTGTCGGGTCCGGGAGTCGAACCCGCGGCACACTGCGACTGGATTACCAGTCCGGTGCCCAGACCGTTACGCTACGGCCTGGGCCTAATTCAGTTAGTTTTAATTAGTTTTTTAGAGTAGATTTGCTAGTTTTGTATTAGTTTATATTAGTTTTAGTTGAGTTTGTATTAGTTTTATTCATACTTTGTGTTATTTGTCAGACTGTGCAGGATTCAACAAGGTGTATTGTGCAATCAAAACTCAACAAAAGTTGAGTAAAATATATATTCAGTTAAGTGAAGGGCATTTTGTCAATAATTTCAGTTTGTTAGTTATCATTTTTTTATTTAGTTCAGATAATTTTTTTACATTTTCTTCTCTTTTTCCACTTTTAGTTTCCATTAGTTTGTTAGTTTTCATTAACTATACCGGTAATTTAGTTGAGTGAGTAATCTCCATATGGTGTATATGGACAACTAAAGCCTGATGTATACTTAGTTGCAGTCCAGTGTCGCACAACAAAAACAATCGGTCTCCATGTTCATAATAACACATTGTCACCTGCTATTTATTTGTGGTGTGTAGTGCGTGCATGTGTTTACTGGTCCTAACCTGCCATGCTGCTGGTAACCATGTCCAGTTTGTGTATGGGTTCTTTGTCAGAGCTGTAGCTGATGGTGAACTCTGTTGACTGGTGCCTGGCAAATGGTTGCTTGATCTGTTTCCAGCAACCTGGATCAACACAGAATACACAAGAAACAGTGTTATCCTAACAGGAACAAAATGCCCCAAAAATGACTTAAAAAGTAGTTAAAGTAAAGATCTCTCTCCAACCTGTTTTCTCCTCAGAAGAACCATAAGAATGATCCTTGTTCTGTTTCCTAAGGCAGAAAAATTAAATAAAAAACACAAGAGAAAATAAATCAGATCAGAGGGTCGTGTGTATACTAGTGTGTGTATGTGTGTGTGTGTGTGTGTGTGTACGTACTTGTGGAGCATTTTAAACAGGCAGATTCCAGTCAATAGCAGCACCACCGACAGCAACGTGGGAACGATGATGATGGCTAGTTTCACTGTAACAAACACAAGAGATTGCTATTGCACACACACATGCACTTATGCCAAACATGCGCGCACACACACACACACAAACACACCACACACACACACACACACACACACACACACACACACACACAGTACCTATGTCTACATGGAGGGGCACTGGTTGAGTGTCCTGGCCAGGTACCAGAGGCTTGGGTTTGGTTGGCTGAGTTCCTAACGTCTGGTGAGATGATATGTTGACTGATGACAGAGGACAGAGGGTAGGGTGGAGGGTGAGAGGGAGTTCAACAAAGTTTACAAACACCTGCGCCATTTATGTATATCCCACAAAAATGAATAAAATAAAAATGCTAAACGCAGCAAGCCTTGAAAATATGATATAACGAAAAAGGCTGGCAAGAGGAGAACAGGGGGTGGCGAGTGCTGGTAGTCAATGAGTTAATAACACTTACAGAAGTAAAGTAAAAGTGCAAGCAAACTCATTTACTTTACAAAAACAAAGAAAGCTGCTTTCCATAGCAAGCACCAAAATGTCTACTTTTGAACTAGACTATTTTTTAGAATCTGATCTCAGGTCAAAATGGGTTAATGTCTCAATAGAAAAGCAGGCAGACTATGTATGTCCAAACACCACTGTTGTGTTAGTTATAGTTCGTTAACATACTATACTTCAAACACGCTAATGCACAATTTGGATCGCTGACATCATTTTAAAACGTGTACTGTACTGTACTGTACTGTATGTAATTGCACAGGTCAGAAATAGACACACACACACACACACACACACACACACACACACACACACACACACACATACATCCACACACCTACCTATGTCTACATGTAAGGGCCCAGGTTGAGTGTCAGCTAACGTAGGCTTAGATTTGGTTGGCTGCGTCTCTACCATCATCTGAGTTGACACGTTGGCTGATGGGAAAAGAGCCATGAGGTCACAGGTAAGTCCATTACTCGAACAAAGTTGAGGAATCAATGCACAAGTGTATCAAAAATCTAATTACATTGACCGTGAGCATGACTATATGTTGTGTTACCTCTGACATTGGTACAACCAAGTACCTCCACCCTCATGGCAATGTGCTGGTCCCAGGAGAGAGGGATGAGGCGGAGATATCGCGCCACAATAGACGGATGGAAGTTGTTCCTTGTTTGGTGGAGACTGTCCTGGTTTCCTTCAAAATCCTTAAGTTGGTAAGAGAGAGTAAGAGTAAGAGAGGGAGAGAAAGAATGTGAGAGAGAGACATAGAAAGCTTGATGATATGGGGACTTTCCCATGGTCCGACCTCCCGTTAGTTCGACCATGCATTAAGGTTGGCGAACATGCGTTGCTCCCGTGCTTGCGGTTATGTTTAGGTTAGGGTTAGAGATAGGGTTAGTAAGTTTAGTAATGGTCGAACTATGCGGTATAAGGCCTCACTCACACCTTTCGATCTAGCATACAACATTGATGCATGCTAGATGTAAACAAAGGGTAAGTGTCAATGCATTTCCAATGGAAGTCACATGGTTTGACACAACATTTTTGTTGTACGGCTTTCGGCTGTGTTTCGACTGCCCCCCTCCCCCTCATACAACAAAAATGTTGTGTCAAACCATGTGACTCCCATTGGAAATGAATTGTGAGCTTGCATCAGTAAATAAGTCTCATGCATCAGCTATACATCAATCTGTTGTGCACGTGTAAGTCAGGCCTAAGACTGAAATATGCATCTATTTACTATAATTTTGAACATTGCTATGGCAAACAAAAACGTAGATTTTTTTTTTTAATAGAATTGTTAATCAACTCATTTAATTAGTGCTTTGTGTAATTGGAATTGACACAGTACATGTTGTCCCTGCAGCAATTTTAAATTTGGAATTGACCTGGCAAACAACACACATTGTAACATTGACCTGGCAAACAACAGTCAACAGCGTCTACAGTATGCAAAAATGCTTGCATACTATACTATAGGAGGCAGGGCGTTTAGGTCCCAGGCACCTCAGCTATGGAACCTTCGGTCCGTGGGGCTGACACGCTCTGCACATTCAAGACTAGGTTGAAAACCTTTCTCTACGACAAAGCCTATAGCTAGACCTGTCTCCAAGTCTAGCTGGATACCATGGTTGTACATTGTTGTGTGGGTCTGTCTCCCAGCAGTACTTGTAATATACACTATATAGGCTCCAGTAAGGCCTGCCACTAATCCAACATCCGGGGAATCTCTCCCCGGAGTCTCTTTTCGTCCTCCCCGTCGCAGTTCTGTGGAACTCTAATATTAACCCCCAACTGACTGCCGAGTGTGACCGTGGATCAGGCCTCTTCATGGAGCCCACTAGAAGTGTGACCCGGACCCGGCCTCACAGAGCTCGACCTCGACCAGATGTGGACCAGACCCCTCCACGGAGCCCACCTGTCTATCTCTCTCTCTCTCCCTCTACCCCCCCCCCCCCCCCCCCCACCGCCCACCCTAGAGTCGGGTTCTGCCTGACGTTTCTTCCTAAATGGGAGCTCTGGGTGGAACTTTGTTGGTTGTAAAGTGTCTTGAGATTTGACACTATAATAAAATTGAATTGGAAATTGAAACAACACACATTGTAACATTGACCTGGCAAACAACACACATTGTAACATTGACCTGGCAAACAACACATATTGTAACATTGACCTGGCAAACAACACACATTGTAACATTGACCTGGCAAACAACACACATTGTAACATTGACCTGGCAAACAACACACATTGTAACATTGCAGTATTGAGCAGTGAGCTCACCGTAATGTTATTTTGAGCCCAAACTCTCCAGCGACTCCTCTCTTTCAACTCAATCCTGTACGTTTTGACGTAATAATGTGTCTTCATCCATGAGGAACCCATGGTGATGATACCTGAGAAGAAGTTAAATACAACATGCTCAGCCAGACTGATACAGTATATGGGATAAAGATTCATATAAATATACAAATAGTGACAAATACCGCACAGGAATGACCAAATCAATTATTATTTATTATTATTATTATTACTATTATTAATGATGTGTTCCCAAAAATCCCAAGCCACACCTGGTCTCATCGCACATCTCTTGGGAACCACTGGTCTACAGTAGGTTTATCTGCTTTTTAATTTGAACGTTGAGATGTGTGTTGAACTTGCTCTGTGATGATGAAAAAGTACAACCAGCACCACACATCCGGGCTACATGCTCTCAGTCATAGACATAATAAGGTCCCGAGATTCCTTGTGAAGCCCCGCGGAAGCATGAGTGTGTGTCACAGAGCACATGTTCGGGTCTGATAAGTCCGGGGAAAGATGCGCTGTGATTGGCCAGTAGTGGCAGCGTGACGTAGTGTGCCGTCCACTCTTCCGGCGTACCAGTGTAAATTCTTCCGCCCTCCCGTCAACACACATGGCTCCAACCAACTGACCCTAACACACATGGCTCCAACGCCCTCCCGTCAACACACATGGCTCCAACCAACTGTCCCCTCCCGTCAACACACATGGCTCCAACCAACTGTCCCCTCCCGTCAACACACATGGCTCCAACCAACTGTCCCCTCCCGTCAACACACATGGCTCCAACCAACTGTCCCCTCCCGTCAACACACATGGCTCCAACCAACTGGCCCTCCCGTCAACACACATGGCTCCAACCAACTGGCCCTCCCATCAACACACATGGCTCCAACCAACTGGCCCTCCCATCAACACACATGGCTCCAACCAACTGTCCCCTCCCGTCAACACACATGGCTCCAACCAACTGGCCCTCCCGTCAACACACATGGCTCCAACCAACTGTCCCCTCCCGTCAACACACATGGCTCCAACCAACTGTCCCCTCCCGTCAACACACATGGCTCCAACCAACTGGCCCTCCCATCAACACACATGGCTCCAACCAACTGGCCCTCCCATCAACACACATGGCTCCAACAAACTGGCCCTCCCGTCAACACACATGGCTCCAACCAACTGTCCCCTCCCATCAACACACATGGCTCCAACAAACTGGCCCTCCCATCAACACACATGGCTCCAACCAACTGGCCCTCCCATCAACACACATGGCTCCAACCAACTGGCCCTCCCATCAACACACATGGCTCCAACCAACTGTCCCCTCCCGTCAACACACATGGCTCCAACCAACTGGCCCTCCCGTCAACACACATGGCTCCAACCAACTGGCCCTCCCATCAACACACATGGCTCCAACCAACTGTCCCCTCCCGTCAACACACATGGCTCCAACCAACTGGCCCTCCCGTCAACACACATGGCTCCAACCAACTGTCCCCTCCCGTCAACACACATGGCTCCAACCAACTGGCCCTCCCATCAACACACATGGCTCCAACCAACTGGCCCTCCCATCAACACACATGGCTCCAACAAACTGGCCCTCCCGTCAACACACATGGCTCCAACCAACTGTCCCCTCCCATCAACACACATGGCTCCAACCAACTGTCCCCTCCCGTCAACACACATGGCTCCAACCAACTGGCCCTCCCATCAACACACATGGCTCCAACCAACTGCAGGCATTTATTTATTTTAATATCTATGCTCTCAGTCACACAAGCCGGCAACCAATCACATCGATATGCTTGATTGAAAAGTTCAATTCAACTACATTTTATAATTGTACTAAATCACAAGTTATCTCAACACACTTTACATTCGTTGCTGTAAGGAGGAAACCAACCCAACTTTATTTATTTTACTATACATCTTTATCCCACGATTTTGCAACCCATTTTTTCACCCAGTGTCAATTATCTAATGTAATCCTGGGCGCTACACTTCCTCTGCCAACCTGGGGAGGGCAGCGGACTGACCTCATGCTTCCTTCTATGCATGATGAGTCCAAGGAGGGAGTTTCCCCGGCTGGACGTAGCGCGTGGAAGGAACACGACATTCCATCCAGTTCCTTTCCCCTCCATCAGGTTGGCCAGGGGGAGGTAGTTTAGAGACCAGGATTACTGCATGTTTTGTGTGAGGTACTACCTACCCTAAGGGACACGGGGAGAACATGCAAACTCAACACAGAAAGGCCCTTTCACCAACCTCGGATATGGACACTGATGACGTGGAGGCGAGAACACGCCCACAGCGGGAATCGAACCCAGGACCTTCTAGCTGTGAGGCGACAGCACTACCAACTGTGCCACCGTGCCCCCTCCCAACTCCATTCTTGAGGTTTTTAATTGTTTTGCAAAAACCTGTGCTATTGAACACCCTTTACATCTGTGTGTTGGTTAGAAAAAAATAACAAATGAAAGTAGTGAAAAGCGCTTCGGACAAAACCTCTTAACTCCATTGGACCATCAAACTGTCTGCTAAAGCAGCCAACTCCACCACTTCTCCCCATCTCAAGCAAGTAATTGACAATATATAAAGTCGCAATAGCAACTTTGATGAGGCAGTATTGCTTTGTTTAAAAAAAATGTTTTTCTTCATTTCCTGAAAAAAATTACATTTTGGAGTTAGGTGGTTTCTTCTCAACAGCACAGCAGAGATATAGAGCAGAGACCCAACATCGTCCCACCTTGAGAAAGCTTTTTTTTGCGATAGTGGCAACGAAAAACGTAATAACTAATAATAAATAAAAGACGTGCTAGTAATAGCACAGGGAACAGAACTAAAAGCAGCAGATAGAGTTTGAATTGACTTTGTCCTCTGGTCCACTACAGGAATGTTGAGAGCTGGGTGAAGAGTCATAAAGTCAGCAAAAAGCAGACTAATCACCATGGAGACAGACTGTCAAAGCGCTAACGTGTCATCATGTCACATTATATGGAATTATGAGTAGACCATTTACACAGTCATTATGTCAAATTCTGGTCATGTTTGAAAATCAATTTCGACCTCAAAGCACCGAAACCGTGTCTGGGATTACTTGCAGTAGCACTGTGTGCGTGTCTGCGTGTGTGTGTGTGCGTGTCTGCGTGTGTGTGTGTGCGTGTCGGTGTGTGTGAGCGTGCATGATCTGCCCTCTTTACCTTAACCCAGGGTCATTCCTAGCCCCAAAGCCTATTATCAGTGATTCCCAAACCTTTTAATGTCAAGGACCCACAGTTTGGTATGCATTAGGTCAGGCCATGGACCTCCATAACTCTCAGAGTTAAAGACCCATACCCATAAGGGTCCATTTGTTTCTTAACTATCAATCATACAACTGGGGACCCCCTTGGAACTCTTGACATTCTAATGACATTTGTAATTGTTATTTCCTTTAAAACCTAATTATTGAATTTCTGTATATAAAATTAGTGCATTTTAACTCACACAGATACTGGTTGGAATAACGTGTTCCTTCCACACGCTATGTCCAACCAGGGAAACTCTCCCCTGTCAGGTGGAAAGGAGCAACTTGGACACTCAGGCAAGAAGAATGAAAAATGGGTTACAAATCGTGGGATAAAAAAAATATATATATATAAAAATAAAATAAAATATGTATTGCAAGGATTCATGTAGCTCTGGTCCATAGCTCTAATGCGTTGCATTTAGAGCTATGTTACTCTCGACTTCCGGCGCTCGCATGAATGCAGATCAACCTCTCATCTTTAGCGTAAATAAAAATAACGTTTTTGCTACTCACCAAAACAAAGGCGGGTTGTGTCATTAGAAAGCCTCTCTGAGCCCCCCACCACATGTATAAACGGTACTCTATGAGGCAATTCTCTGGGCAATATTGGTAGAAGGCGGAATATTAATATTGGTAGTGGAAACAATTAAACGAAATCCCCTTTTGGCCGAAAAGTACCGTTTATACATGTGGTGGGGGGCTCAGAGTGCTTCCACTAAGGAAAGTAGGCCTTCTAATGACACAACACGCCTTTGTTTTGGTGAGTAGCCAAAACGTTATTTTTATTTACGCTAAAGACGAGAGGCTGTCTGCATTCATACGAGCCTCGGAAGTCGAGATTAACATAGCTCTAAATGCAACGCATTAGAGCTATGGACCAGAGCTAGGATTCATGTAATAACAATAAATGAATATTGGACCAACCAATTGCCGTCCAGGATTGATTGATTTACTTCTTTTTTTTTAATCGACAGAAACAAATATTCAATTGTTCACAGGATAACACAAAATGCATGAGGGCTTATTTCCATAGTGGTCCTATAAAATAAAGGCCCATTTTATAATCCCCTTCTGTCACACAAGGCTGAGCAGGGCTAACTTCAGTCACAAAAACGCACATTCCACTCAAAGTGATGTTCCTCTGTGACTGTGAACTTCTCCCACTGAAGGACAAAACCCTTCATTGTCCATTACATGTTCCTGTGTAGACAATCAATTAAAGCAACCGAGGATGCGGTGACCACGTGCACGCACACATGCACAGCTCAAAACATCTAAACTATCATTCTGGATTCAGGCTTATATTTAGAAAGGTCTTTGTGAGGGCCCTCTCTTGTTTGACCAGAACGCAACACAGAGAAGCATTCTGTCGATTTTAAGCTGTGCTGATACTGCTGCCTACTGTATGTAGAGGGTGTACTGTATGTGTGTGTGTGTGTGTGTGTGTGTGTGTGTGTGTGTGTGTAAGGAATGCATCTTTACAAGTATAATTACCCCCGCTCTGTTCAACTTTCACATGCGCTCTGCTGCAATTTGACCCCTTACTTTGCTTTTCTTGTCTGTAACCCTCTCACCATTCTTTGGTATGATTTATACTTAAATGCGAATCGTGTGTACATAAAGTATAAATCAGGCTTTCCTTTGTTTTCAATCATAATTTAACTCAGGTTTATCCCTTTCTGTAATGTCCGTTCCACTTTTAATTTTGCTTTATTAAACAGGTACAGTAAACTAGGTTAAATACTCTGAGTCAAATTAACATCCACAGTATTAATTCAACATCATTTATTTTTGCACCCATGTATGACATGTAGCATAGAAACAATGTTTGATTTGGCCAAAGTAGTAAACTGAACTGTTTGTGTGACCCAACTGACTCTCAGGCCAGGACTCGACAGGAATGGTCAGTAATCCACTCAAGGCATTCTTTAGTAACTTAAAGGGGGAGAAAAGACAGAAAGAAAGAGAGACTGGGCTGGGGGTGTATTGAAATGCTTAAACTATGACCACCTGCTTTTAATTACTGCTGGAGAAGAGAAAGCTAAACGTGAGTCTTTCCTCTGATGCCAAAATGCTTCGTAAAGAAACCCTTGTTAGTGGGTGAACTGGAACAGGAAGATGGTGGGGACACGTGCCAATTCAACGCCACCACGAACTCAACTGGGCAAAAACATCTGGTACGAAGCGTGCTAGTTCACAGCATCTCGCAAGCCTACATGCGCTCTTAGCATTCTCACCAACACTCTCCTTTCCTGCCCATGAGCCAGTCTATGCCTCATCTTTCCCTGCTTTCTGCCCTATCTCTTTCTACATGAGGGAGAAAGTACAAAGATGAGCACAGTATAGTAAGGTTTGAGTATGGCAAAATCTTGAATTACCAAAGTGTAAAACCTTACTCTGTTTTTCAACCTGGTGTCTCTAACATTTTTTTTATCAGAAAATAGCAGATATACTGCCTGTACATATTCACAATACCACTGCGTCTCGACATGTTGTGAGCTGGTAGATTGGCTATGTATGTGGAACGCCGTACTACAAAATATAAAGTAGGCTTAGAGGTTTGCAGCAGGGTAGTGTGGTATTTACCAGTGACTCTCTTCTTCTCGCCGAGGTCCAGCTGAAGCCAAGGCAGCGCATCGTTTTGCTTTGCCTCCCAGAGCACAGCTGCTGACGCTCCCCTCTCAGCCTCACCGAGCGAAGCAGCCATCCAGTCTGCCGTGTGCGTCTGGGACCTGCTGCTGGTGGTGTTGTTGGCCGGCCAGGTGGAGAGCTGCTGCCAGGTGCTGCCATTGATGGCTACAGGCCTCAGAGCGGACTCCTTCTTACACTCTGGATGAATGGAGACGGGATAGAAGTTTTGTTGAAGTTTCTTTCTCTGACAATCTTTTGCCATTCTGTCTTTATTTAGTTGCTGCCGGGCACAAACCTTGTATCTCCCTATTTTTAATTGTATTATTTTTACATAAACGGATGCCATATTTTATACTTCATACTGTACGTCATACAGGTATGACAGTGTCGTGCAACATTAGCGAAAAATCTAATCTAAATGCTCACAACATTTCACCTGTTGTGGGCTTGCAGATCTGTTGTTTTATATAATTTTTGAGGGGTGCTAGCCCCTCCTATACACAGGTTAAATGTTTGTCTTTAGTTCAATGTTTGTATTGTAAACGCATTGACAATGAAGGGAACATTTACGTCATAATGTGTCATTTACATGTATTGTCTCTTTATTGTTAATGGCGTTTAATGTTTGTGTTGGCACCGTTTGTTTTACATCACATCACCTAATCAACATGAGTTAGACTTTAATATATCAGCTCCCCTCACTTCACAAAGGTGTGTTTTTTTTTAAATACATTTTACTATGGACATTTATTAGAGAGATGACTTCCGCACACCCGGTTTAGATTTCAGCAGGTGCGTAGGTCCTATAGCAGAGCAGCAACTATATGGAGAAGGAGGGAGACCCGCACACCGCCACGTGCTGGTTCAAGATAATTGTTTATTTAAGAGTCATAGCAACGTTTCAGCCTTTCGGCCTTCTTCAGGCATGGGACATTTAAAAAATATGTTTGAAATGTTTTTTCCATTTCCTGAAAATGTACGGCTTTGGGTATACAGTACAAGGTTTACACAGACAGCGACTTTGTTACAAGAGAAAACATAGTACCATCAAGTGCTTCTTTGTTTTGTTTTCTGGTCGTCACACAACCTCTCAATGGCAAAGACTAAAGCCATTGTCTTTCTAAAGGCCGTCCTTCACGTTTGTATTTGATGAACATAACATAGTAAGGTGTGGGAGTCAGGCAGTGGCCAATTACAGCAAGCGTAATTCACTGTAGTAGAAGAGATGCGCCTGGTGAGGGTTTAAACCCCGCAGCTACGTTGAGTCCGCCTACAGGAAATACGTAAGCTGCGACCATGAGACCCGTTTCTGAATTCGCATATAGGGTGAGGACCTCAAGTCAACTCAAGCCAACACATCAACTATGAGATAACATAAATTATCTCATAGTCTTAACAGCCCATCCTCACTGCCAGCAATGCAAGCAATCGAGAGAAAAAAGTAATTAAAGATGTGGTTTTTTTATATTCCTATTTCTACGTTTGTGTACCACACTTAACATAACGTTCCACACAAGAAATGGATGTGATTGTGAGGCCTTGTAGACACACACATTGGACAAACGTTCTTGTTCCTTCTGCGTTTCATGGCCGCCTCAATGCTTTTCAGATGGAAGTTTGACCAAACACAAGTGTTTGGTCAAACCATGTGACTTCCATTGGAAGAGGTGTGTACAGGGCCTCAGAGTTGGTAGAAGCAGTACTGATGAAATCCTGTCTGGCACACAGATGGTGATGTGTCTCAACATCTCCCATCTCTCACAGGGGAAAAGGGAATGCTTCCGAGACATAGAGCGCAGTTTCCCAAACACTGGGTCGGGCCCATTTTTATGGGTTGCGAGTAACTTTCCCTTTATTTTTCGTTTTCTTAGTTTAATTTTATTAGTTAAAAAGAAAAAAAATCTAATCCCCCAAAACATGTTCAGGAATCAAAAACGAATTAAAATGTTTTTAATGTTTTCACTAGTTTGGGTGCTGAGGAGACATAACATTTCCCTTTTGAGCGTGAATGTTATAAAACACAGTATCTGTGTGTGTGCATGCGTAAAGCAGTGTATACATCTCAACAGGCCAGTGTGTCATAGGGTTTAAAATTAGGGTTACAATTAAGCTTAGGTAAGGTAAGTTCAGGTTCAGGTTAGGCATGTGGTATAATCTTAAATTTATAGTCTGATTATGGTTAAAATAAAGGGATTAATGTAGCCAAATGGAAGGCCCAAGAAAAGTGTGTGTGTGTGTGTGTGTGTGTGTGTGTGTGTGTGTGTGTGTACACGCATAGTCAAATCCTTGTGAATTTTGTGTGTGTGTGCATGTGTGTCTGTGTCGGTGTACACGTCTGTCTGCGAGTGTGAGCACACTCATGTGTCTATTTGCTAGAGCTAGTCTCTACAGGTAATGCGCTAAAGGGCCTGTTGCACTCAAATGACCATAAGAAAACAAAACAGGAGATAAAGACTTTCCCTTGATGCTAGAAATAGATAATAGTGCCACACCTTTAATCTTCCTAAAACTTCTCTAAACCCATTAAAACCGGGAAAGCATCCGTGTCATTTTAGACATCATAGAGCGCTACTTTGTGCCACACAATGAGCTTGTACATTTTTTTTAATCTGGCAAATGTGTGTCTGAATGTCTTCATATTTATTTACTCAAGTCTTTGCTTGAAGTAGACATTTAGTAGAATCCGCTCAGGTCTTAATGGGTTAATTTACACTGCAAGTATTGAAAAGTACTTCCCTTTCCACACATTACCTGAAAAACAACCTTGAGGTGCCGAGTGTGGTTTAACACTAACCTGGTAATAGTCAAGTTTCATGTGGTTTAACACTAACCTGGTAATAGTCATGTTTCATGTGGTTTAACACTAACCTGGTAATAGTCATGCACCGGCCAGGTTCTTTTCATAACCCCGCCCCGCCACGGGACCAAACACGCCCCACAAAACAATATATGAATCAACGACCCGCCGTGCTACATTAGTTTATTTTATCTTGACGAAGATATTTTGTTATCTAATGTGTCTGAATGTCCTATAGCTGAGAATATTCGTGGCGATTTGTGACTAATATCATCACTGGAACATAGCACATCTTTCACACCAAGGAAGACAAATCCATTCTTACCGTTGGAGATGAACGTGAAGAGGCTGTCTGACAAGGAGCCGCTGAGAGAGGAAGGAGACAAATAGTGAGAGGCATGTTATCCATCAAGGCTGAAACAATCGCCATGGCAATGATGGAGTTATGGCCACAGGACAGTGGCAAGGGAAGGGAAGAAGCATCCCTTTCTCTTTCTCTCCGTCCTTTCTTTTTCTGCTCTGTTGTCCTCTTACCCTCCCTTCTGGGAACAAATCAATCAAACCCATTACTTCTTTAACCCATATGGAGACCATTTAAACTAGATTTGAAGTGCATATGTTTTTCTTTTGTATTTAGACAGAGATGGTGAAAGGGAGATACTAGGGGGATGCCATACTGTGTGTCGTAGGCTCAATGTCAGTTTGTCACCTCCCCCTTTACATTCAATAGATCCCGTGATCTTTTGTGACCAGATGTTATTTCTTGGGGTCTAGTCGGACTATAGTAAATAATAATAAAGAACTTGCCGTACAATTTTGTAAAAAAAAATACATATTTGGCCACTTGTTCGAATGCCCCCACCCCTCTGTCTAAAATCGTTCAAACGAAAGAAAGCAGCAAATGAAAAAAAAAAGAACACTCATCTTTTACTTTCTAATATCAACGGAACATGAACCTTGGCTGAAAAAAAAAAAAAAACAGTTGTCCTTTTAAGCCTTTCCTGGATTTGATGCTCTTTAAACAGCCAATCAAATGTGGAGATTTCATTTTTGATGTGATGATTACAGAGGCAGGGGGATCTAAAAGCCTTTATGAGGTGAAATCTTTCTTTGTAAAAGTCATCTCATTTGAACCACAAAGACGCACACACCTAATCCTGAATACACACATCCTGGGCTTCTTTCAAATCAGATAATGACAGGTGTTGTCACATCATTCCCTCTCACTGCCTTCTTCTCATCACTCTTCATGTACCAGCCGACACCTTATCAAGTAACGCTTTGGGTAAATATCCTCTCTTCCAGTCCATGGAGATGGATGAGAGCAATCAGAACCCATAGCTTCTCAATGAGGAAGTCAGCGGTCCAACTTGTCCAAACAGAACAAGCCCCCACCCACCCAGTGTTCCTGAATTCTATACATACCAGGCAAAACATTCAACCATTAAGAACATTATGTAATGTAATATATGGTTGTTATGTTGTCCTTGGTGTTGTTTTTAGGTGGGTTTTTTTGTAAATGAATGCCCTATTTCACCATCATACAACAATATGACAGAGAAGTAGCAAAAACAATAGCAGATCTAAAAGCTCAAAACAGGTGTGTTTTGAGCTGGTAGATCTGCTATTTTGTACCCTTTTAAATTTTTATCTTGGACATACTGTAGGTCAAAATAGATGAACATTTGGCAACAATAGTCAAACACTCTGGTTAGATAACTGTAAGCAAATAGATAGATATGGTTAGACCCAGTGGGCACCACAGGTCAACATTTATGTGGTTAAAGTGAATATTTCACTCCTGAATTTAAGATTGTTATGACAGTTGTCTGCATAAATGTGTTCCTGCTAGGCTGGGGTAAAAGCAGCCAGACAGGGAAAAGCAGAAAACAAAATCTCAAAGACAAGCCCAACTTGTCCCGACACAACAGGCACCAACGTTGCCAGCATTTCACACATACCGGCTGGGTGGTTACAGTTAAAACATCGTGTTCTGACACAGCCGTCAGCACAGGCAACATGGAGATAGAGGGGAGTCTAATGTACTGCAAAGCTGGACACACAAGACAATGACACAGTGACTACATTTTGACAAATTACAATTTGAATGTAGTATGTAATTTGTGATTCATCATCTTGTGGCTGGATCTCTTTGGAAAATGTAGGACAATCTCTTTGTACCGATTATGATTGCATGATTCCTCGGCTACATTGTATATGAAGGCCTGCCCCTCAGTTGTACCCCCAGTTTAAATAAAGGTTATGATGATGACGATTGTTAG
The DNA here is from genome assembly GCF_964188405.1 of Protomyctophum parallelum. Lineage (NCBI taxonomy): Eukaryota > Metazoa > Chordata > Actinopteri > Myctophiformes > Myctophidae > Protomyctophum > Protomyctophum parallelum. The sequence continues at coordinate 30,271,794 of NC_139717.1, forward strand.
ATAGAAATAAAGGTTATGATGATGACGATTGTTAGATGTACCCAGGTTTGGCTACAATACATCATTAATATTCAGACAATATTTTTGACAGTTACATTTATTACGGGCAGACAGATGTTTCGCTGTGCAAATTAAAAGTGGCACATAGTTAGTCTTGAAAATATCATCCTTTTGTTAGATGATGGCAGCAGCTGTAAAACGTATAATTTATGGAGGAAAACAAACCCTCTCTAGTCACAGCTCCCACTTGTGAAATGTATTTATGAGAGGAAGTCTCGCGTTGATGTGATTATCTTCAAAAATGCAGCAGCACTGACAGCTCTGAGATTAATAACTCCAAGTTCATTGAGGTTAATGCAATGAAACAATGAAGAGGCATTCTCCTTGCATAGACAACAGCAGCTGACATGAACTCACTTATAGAGGGCCAGATTAATGAGAGTAAGTGATTAATGGCTGATTAATGAGCAACATCTTTGTGCCCAGGGGGTTACCAGTGGAAGCCAGACACTCCCATGTGACAGTGCAAGTGAGCGTGACAGTAATTGGTTGGTGGTCTTTGGCTTCTTGTGGAATAAAACTTTTCCCCTTCAGGCGGCAACACAAAAATGAAATGGAAAGGATTGAAATCAAGGTTATGCGGGTAACCACACATCATAATGACTCCAGGCTTCTTCTGTTTTTCAAAATCATGTCACAACTGTACAGAGTCAGAATGATTTGTCATATGACCTTCCATGACATCTGAGGCCATGGTTTGATATCCATCACTTATTAACTTACATTTGCATATATAAATACTAATGTGCTTAAAAAGACCTCCCCCATTGAACTGCAGAGACAGTTTGAGTGATGCTCTTTGAGGTTTGAAACCAATTACGTCTCTGGTACGTTGACATGTAACTGCCGTGTGCCTTCATTACACCAACAACGGGCACATGTGCACAGTATCACACACAGTACACAGTCAATAAAAAAGGAAGAGCTGCAGAAATCGATTCCTTTACCATCCTAATGTCTGTCTTAGATATAAATCGTGGTCATTACAGGCCAGACAGGCCTGTGGTGGAATGCTCACCCTAGCTGTGTTGTAAAGGACTTTGGGGACAGAGACAGAGGGACAGCTGACCATGACCCTGAGACACACAACAAAACCAACAGGGCATGATAGATGATGTCTGCAGTGCTACTTAAGGCCCATGTATGAAATGCATTGCTTTATAAGGTCCTATTCTTCTCATTGAAGAGACTTACGGTACTTTTTTCCTTCTTTAAGATCACTGCCACAAAAGGATTGGACCTTGGGCTACAAAATAAAACTTGAGTATGAAAGTAAATCAAATATTCGTATTTTAAAAGCACACGTGACAATGTCAGTGAAAGATATATCCCTGCACAATTTGTTTGTTGATTCATCTTGATCCTGACTATGGGTCCAACAGAATGTAATTTATTTGGTTTATTTATTCCATTAATTTGTCAAACTAGTGGCGTATATATTTTAGGTTATACTTGTACATGTAACTCACAACTTCTGTCAATGTATAAATGTAAAAAAAAATCTGCTGTCGGGAGAAACCACCTTTCCTGAAAATGCAGAAAACCTTATATTTTTTTAAATGATGCAATACCGCCTCATCAAAGTTGGTATTTGTGACTTTATATATTGTCAATTTCTTGCATGAGACAGTTTGAGGGTCCAATGGAATTAAGAGGTTTTGTCCAAAGCACTTTATAATACTTTCATCCGTTTTTTTAACCAACACACAGGCATAAAGGGTGTTCAATACTCACTCTTTGGACTGGACACCGTTGGCTTTTGTGGCGGGGTAGTGGCTCTGGCCTTTGTGTGTCTCCACAGACACCCATCCGCCTGTCTCATCCTGAATCACCCCAGCATGGACCGCTGCCTTGCACAGCACAGAGGTCTGCAAGACAGACAGAGACAAAGGTGAGGACAGCGGGTGGAACAGGCAGATAGGAATATACACAAAGCGAACACTACACAACCTCATTTGAGCTTGTTTGAAAGATTCAAATCTGACATTATGCATTCTGAATTGGGTACACTTTTGCGTGGAAAAAGGCACACTGCTATCTCATTCATCCAGGCCGACAATGACTATAATTACAATGTCAAGAAAGAATGCCAGACATTCTGTCTTGCTGGTGTGCTGTGAAGGAAGGCAGTGCTTAGTTGGGGAACATGGGATCTTTGCACTAACTACCTCCAGGAAAATCAGTCTAGGGCTAGGCCCACCCTGTAGGCCAAATAAAGAGTCTTCAGTGTCTGCAGGAGGTAGGGGACTTTGAACAGATTTTTAAAAGCCAAGAGGCCTTTCATACCACATATGCCTGTACCTGCTTTAAGCCTTGACCTGGAATTTTACCAATGCTCATCCAACAGATATTGCACTTTTAGCACTTTCTTGTGTGATCCTACAACACAAATGTTGGGGTGGTTGAGTCCGATATGTGTCTTTCTGGTGTCTACTGAACTCAGATCAATGATTTCCACAGGTGGACAATCAAGTTTGGAGTTGTAAAAAAACAACAACATTGTTTGAATGTATTAATTGTCTATTCCATTAACCCAACTGTTATTGTTTAGCATTCTTTGTTTGAGCTCTATCATTAAATAATGAAAAGTAGTATACTTCGGGTCTTCAGCCAGAAACGGTTCAAGACATTTTCTGTATGCATACCTCCTTCACACATCTGCAGATTGCTGGTGGGACATGAGGATGCTAGTTTATAGTCATAAATGTTTACAATTAGCCATAAATGTTTACAAAACCGGAAGTGAAGTGGCCGGCGCAGATTATTTAATTAATAGGACAAAGAAATCTCATTGCCGTGTCTGAACTTGGAATGCTTTTTCGAGTATTTCTGATAAGTACAGTGTAGAGCAGTTCACTGTAGAGAGATGGGAAACACAGAAAGAGAGTACAGGAGGGACATGCAGCAAATGGTCCAGCCGGCTGGGTATCGAGGAACCTGGGACTCGCTATCAGTTATTACAGCCCATGTGGTATGCCCCATAGCCATGTGGCTATCGGTCGCCCCAGGGGGATGCATTTATGGTAGGTGGAATCTGGTGAAATCACTCTTTAGGCTAGGATTAGGTTTAATGGTCTAGACCTCAATATTTCACAGGTCACAAAATAATTATCCACCATATGAAATTTGATTGCAAGCAGGGGCAGAAAATGTGTGAGCAAGAGGGTTAAGGACAGAGAGGTTCAAGATAGTCAGAACAAACAGGCTGGCTGGACGTGAAGAGATCTAGATCATCCACTTCATGGTTTTTACATTTATGTAATTTCTTCAATTTGCTTTTGAAAATTTATGAAATTCCTTAGATTTTTCTTCTGAAAAACAAATCTTTTGAAATAAACAAAATAAGTAGCTACTTACTAGCGACCCACAAAAATGTGTCTGTGACCCAAAATAGGGTCCCGACCCATTGTTTAGGAAACTGTACACCAGACTCATTAACGGAAGCCACAGACAGACAGAGGGCCCCGCGGCCCCAGGTCTCAGACCAGCCTATAAAAGAGTTATCATCGCTAACAGTTGGGCTTACATTTTTATGCAACGTCTGTAAACAGGGCCCCTGTGCTTTATCTGGGGCAGCAGCTGTACTCAGGTCAGACTTAACATGCTGACCTCCCGTTTTATCTGGACCGACAGCTGGCTTGGGGTCAAAATTAACTGCCTCGTTAACTTGATCATTTATCCACGGACTGGCAGACATGAATATACAGCAGTTTAATTACTGGTTGTCTGGCTGGTGGACCACTGCCTTTTACACCGGAAAGCTTGAGTGTGTGATTCCATGTTCCTGATCATGGCCCAACGCCATTGGCTGGACCTACACTAATATATCGATATGAGATATGAGACTAGATATCTTGATATGTCTTTTCCTGCTTTTAATCAATTAAGAAAGCTCATAATAAAAGGTATTTATTAGTCAAAAACATTGTGATATTTGATTTTGTCTATTATCGCCCATCCTATATGACTGAGAAAAATTGATATTGAGTAATATGAAATTAGTAAGTAATATTACTCACTATTTCAGACAGAACGACAGCTGACTGATTGAGAACATGTGACTGCATTTCAATTAACAGTTGAATTCACACTTACTACTAGTACTTACAGTTATCTACAGTTGCACTATGTATTCTTGTTTCACTGATTGCATCGTCCGTGTTTGTACTGCACCAGGAATAGCAGTAAAGTGCTTTTGTATTTGCTCTGTAAAGTAGGTTGAAAGAAATGCGTTGAACGTTTTGTCTAACGCCATATGCTATTGATTGAGTGCAGATTAACACCTTCTGTTGGTCTAGCAGTAATCTGGGTCAGACCCAAAAGCCTGGACCTTCTAGACAGTACAATAGCCCTTCATCAAAGCCTGGACTGCTTGGTGTATAATAGCCAACATGCCTCAACAATGGCCGACCCAGCTAGCCAAAGCCCATATGTAAAATATCAAAAGCCTATGGGCAATGGCCATGCTAGTGGCTAAACAATAGCAAAGCTGGAAAATCAATATAGGCCAAGATCATAGCTCTATATAGCCATATGTCAGTGGCTAGATTCCATGGACTCTCTCTCTCTCTCTGGGGCTATTGATGAATAATTTATTAATATTCTTTGCAATAATACCAGAGGGGCTTTTATCACATTCTCATATCCTTTGGTGTATTTTTACTTAGCCTGGTATCAAAATAACTTACAATACAGTGAAGCATCCATCACATCCCAAGTGTTAAGATTGTTTTAGTCAACAAATCAGTGAAGAGTGTGTGTCCAACGCAAAATATGATTTTCTCTTCACATTTGTCTTTGAATTGATAGGGGAAAAAGTCTGTGGTTTACCCACTTTATTCCTATCAACAAGACCTGAATGTTTTCTATACCAGAACACATTTATCTTTTTCAATCTGATCACTGTGTACTGCAAACCAAAAAGAGTTGCCCACCCCTGGCCTAGATGTTAGGCATTTGGCTGACTCTCACATGCAACCATACAATGAGCTTCCGTTACCAGGACACCAAACATTACAAGGATCAGATATAGAATATAGAAAGTGGGGGCAGTGCCAGTATAACAATAGGGAGAAGAAGAAGAGGTGGCTGACATGCAGGGCACGCGCACACACACACACACACACACACACACACACACACACACACACACACACACACACACACACACACACACACACACACACACACACACACACACACACACACACACACACACACACACACACACACACACACACACACACACACACACACACACACACACACACACACACACACACACACACACACACACACACACACACACACACACACACACACACACACACACACTCATAGCATGCTCGCAATGTACATTGTGCTGTATTGTCTGTATGTTGTCGTAACAGTGGTTAGTAATAAAATAAGTGACTGCTAAAGACGGTGATTTACGTCGTCCCATGGTCTTTTCAGTAGTTTACGATACATGGCGCTCTTCGCCAACGTATGAATGGTTCTAGGTTGCTAAGCAACGGATACAACCGGAAAGAATTAGCCGGAAGTGAAAAGGCCGTCTGTCTCCATTTGCCTCAATGTAAATAGATTGCATTTATCTCAGATTCTTTACCCAGTCATGCATTTTTGGTCAAAACAAGCTCGGGCACGGTGGCACAATCACGATTGCGCGTAACTGTTTACTTATTTACTTAAATAAGGGTCTTAAATAGAATTCCATGCTAGAAGGCTTTCTTACTTTTATTTGTAGTTGTTACGTCCCCACCAAAGAGGTCCAGGCGCAAAAGTGCATTATTGGCCATTTCCCCTAATATAAGCCCTCAATGGGGGATGGGTTTTTGTGCTAATTAGATTGATTTTTGAGCGATGGAATAAGCGAATTAGCACAACACCCCAATGCCCCATTCAATTCAATGCAATTCAATTCATGTGTTGAAAAATAACATTTTTGAGGGGTTCTAGCCCATCCTATGCCCAGCTTTGTGTGTCTGTGTGTACCATAATTGTGACGATTAGATTTTTAGAATTCGCCTCAATTCGACACATTTTTAAGATTTTTAAAAAATATATGAGCTTGTAGATCTGCTATTTTTGATATCGTTTGAATAATGGGTTATAAGATTAAGTGAAAATGCAAACTTACATGACGGTATCCCTGAGAAATGTCCCCGGACACGTCCCCTGCCACTCCACGGCATCCTGCTGGACAGTACTTCCTGTTGTTGGAGACAACAATAGTAGTCATCCTGTCATGACTATCATGACATAGTACAGCTGCTAAATGCTAAACCACTTAAGCCCCACCATGTACTTTGTTCTGTGATGATAAGCACATCTCAGATCTAAGATTCATTGTGAGCGTTCAAAAATGAGGGAAATTGTTGAAAATGTTTAAAATAAATAATAATAAGCTTAAGACAGTTTTGTTCTACGTAAATTACACCCACTCATTTAAAAACTTCATTTAAAAACTTCATTAAAAAAAAAAAAAAAACCTTTATAAATTGCATGTGTGGTTTATTGTATGTTGATTTGTGAGATTATCTTGTTGAATAACAGAGGTTATTTTTCTTAATTTATCCAACACTCCTCAACTCCATTGAAAATCCACATTAGAAATCCGTGACGGAGGTAACTTCCGGGGGTGGCCTACAAAAATCCCACATGATCCTGTAGCCCTTTAGTCTGGGCAATTTCCATGTATTTCACTTGGCAGTGCAGACACGGTGAGCCCAGCTGCCCTGATTTTGAGGAAGGTTGATCTTGCGCGTCAAGAACCTCAACAATTATCTCACCTATACTTTGGCGCTGAGAAGTGGGCCCCTTTATCCAGACATGTGAGGAGATCTGTGGGAAGAAGAGACAACAGGGGTTAAAAATAGTCTGGTTGCCAGACGTGACAGACAGAAATGACCACATCACAACAACAGGACACCAGCCACAACAGGATAACTACCCTGCTTCCTTCACTCCCTCTGGGACACACGCACGTGCACAGTATGTGTGCAAAGGACCACTGCTCTACTCTTTCAACTGATGAATGTGAGAGTGAACAGGGTGAACAGTGGCCACTATTGTTTTTTGTTGTTTTTTTTTACTTTGAGATTTAAATTTGATCCTTTACTGTGGAAGATTGTGTGGCCCTTACATCAAGTTGAATGTATTGAAACTCGATGATAACAGATTCAAGATTAACTGTGAGTTTCTTTGAAAAGGATGGAATCTTTTGGCTTTCGCCTTTATGTTTTTATAGAGGGATAGACAGTAGGCTGACAGGAAATGGGGAGAGAGGGGGGGGGGTGATATGCAGTAAAGGCCGTGGGGATCGGGAGTCGAACCCGCGGCACACTGCCAGACTGGATTACCAGCCAAGATGCCTGGACTGCTGAGCCGCGGCCCAGGTCCTGATGACAATTTTGATCAACATTACAAACTTTAGTGCTTAAATTTCTACGGCACAGTCACTGTATACAGCGGGTTAAAATGTCCCTGGAACGTCGCACAAAATATCCTTCAAAATGATAAACTGGGCTGATCATAGAACACATGCAGTACAGTAGTCAAACAAGAGGCGGGGGGTCATTTATTAGTCGTCTGTAGGAACAGACACACACCTCGGTTCTGGACCGTTGAGTAGGAGAGTAGAAAGCCTCTTCCAGATATGTGGGTCCCGCTGCGAAACTGGACGATGAGCTGGTTGGTATCTAGGTGCAGATCTATGGGGGGCTTCCGGCTGCCACAGAATGTATCGAACCCTGGAACCCAAGATAAACCACCATCAAGGACAACACTTGCTTTACTGAATAGGACTCTTGATTACATAATGAACTATAAATGTCCCTAATGTCATCCCCTGGGCATGTCAAAATAGTATTGTCACTTGTGCCAGAGACCACCATAAAAGAATACGATTTTTTCAGAATGTTTCGAAAACAGCTGATGTACATGTTGTGATACGTCCCATTTGGAGCTTGTAGAGCGGCTACTGTATATTCGAATAGTATAAAACATGGTTAAAGTGGTTAAACTGTGATGTGGTCCCCTCCCCGGACCCTACTTTGAGAACCAGTGGATTAGAGCTCACAGAGAGCTAAACAAGCTTGATCTGCCCCTGGGAGACCTTCTCCTGAAGCCCCCTCCCCCCAAACACCCTTCCTCTTCCGTCTCCCCCTCGGGCAGAACTGCTACTTCACAGTTCACACATCACCTGCCACACTACACTGTGTGTGTGTGTGTGTGTGTGTGTGTGTGTGTGTGTGTGTGTGTGTGTGTGTGTGTGTGTGTGTGTGTGTGTGTGCGTGCGTGCGTGCGTCGTGCGTGTGGTGTCAGGGCAGTCAGGCTCCTCTTCCTGCAGTGAAACCTGCCTGTAAATAATAATCAGTGAGGACAAGACAAAAGCATTAGAAGAGAAAAGCCTCAGCCTGACAAGAGGTCCTGTATCACATTTCCATGTCCAGACAATAGGAAAGAGGGCTTAAAATGCAGTTTGTTGGATCTTTCTAGTTTCTTCACATCTTTGCTCACAAGCAGTTTGGTTCCATTTTAAGAGTAGAAAGTGTGCTAGCCTTAAAGAGAAGACTATCATGCTTTTAATGTGCATTTTAGTTAATAGCTTATGATGATTATAATGTATTATTATTATAATGAAGGTTATTGTTGTAACAAAAATACTTAAGTTCCCCTTCCTGGTTGTTTAAGCCTACTTCTCTCTGAGTTACTAACATTCCCATGATGTATTTTGAAGGGAAGCACAGGCCTGGCACATCCTTAACCTATATTTTCTGAGGTCAAGAGTGCCATTATGCCACAAGCGTAGTGAACAAGGACAATGCCACGACCACCGAAGACTGCAGTTAAAAACCAGGGAAGCAGGGTTGTAGTTTTCATGGCTTTTACTCCAGTGACAATTTTGGGGAGTACTGCTCAGTATAATGGCTGCTAGTAATGGAACATTAACCCTAACACAAATGCTATATACAGAGATAATGTAGACTATAGAGATATATTATAAAAAACAGAATAATATTGTTATTTCAAGGCTAATAAGCTGGGCTGGGGGAGCAATCTGTCACTGCACGTACTCCTACGGTCTGGGGTGGCACGTCCCAGTAGGGAAAGCTCTCCCGGTGGTACTACTCACTGGCAGTAGGGTACAACAGAAAGACTAAATGGGGATAAAATAAATAATTGGCTATTCGAAATAAAATAAAATCCTCTATACGAACTTTATGTTCCTTGAATGAAAGTGCGAGTATAGGAAAAGCTGAAGCTTTTTTACATTACATTTGAAGTGAGTTAAAAAGTTAAATATGTGGAAATGGATCTGATTCACTGGATAGAAAATGTGAGGTACCCACACTAGTTACCCAGATCACATACTATGACTATGAGATTATTTAGGATTCCACCGCAAATGTGTTTGTAGAACGGATGTATGGTCCTGACTCATGTCTAGTCACTGTGTGGTAATAGGGCAGATTTACACTTCTTACATTAGGTAATCACATTCAGGGTGGAAAGTGCGGCATAAACCCAACCCCCCAGTGGTCAGTGATAATATTGACTACATGAAAGTGGCCCTTGGTGCAAAAATGTTGGGGACCCCTTCTGTAGAACCATTAAGACTGGGGCAGCTGTGGCTCAGCAGGTGTCGTTTCTATAATCCATAGAACGCTCTCCATTAAATCCTACCACATAATCACGACATCCTGGATTCAAGTTTGGCTCATGCCCTGTGTTGCATGTCAGCTTCTTTCTCTGCCCGCGCTTTCCTGTCTCTGACTGTACCGTCTTAAAACAATACCTTTACAAGTTTTTGAAAGAACCTCCCCCCCCCACAAAAAGCTAATTTTACTTTCAATGAACATAACATGAATCCTCAGGAGGAGGTGGGGTGTTGAGAGATTCTGAAGACATGGTCAAGTCCTAACATCAAAGGCAGAATCTAGTCAAACATGTTGAACTTGAGGTTGAGACATTGCTTGTGGCCGGCAACTGGGTGGGCAGAGAGTTGCTTCGTCAGACACTGTGAGACCACCAAAGCCACTCATGCTTCCTCAGAGCAGAGCGAGAGAGGTTCAGAATCAGGGTTCGCATCCGCCCGTTACTGTGGTTAACCCCTTGTCCACCCTCAGCCCCCGTACTTTTTGAAGGGCCAGACCAAAAGTACAGTATATTATAACAGTAAATGAAAAGCTAGTATTACAACACCCTATTGAGCTCAAAACGAACCTTAGCTGACAACTTTAACCCCATTCTTTTGACCAGACGGCGCACATACCTGTACCTCTTCCTCTGTGTGTTGTGTTACACACTTTTGTTATGCATGGTTTCTGTTCCAAAAAAAACAAAACCAATAAACTATACTTCTGCTTCGAGTTGAGAACCACTGACATGGTCTTAATTTAGTCAACACGTGGCATAAATTTACATCCCCATTGATTTTTTTGGCTCATGGCACTGGAATTGCATAGAACAGAGCTAAGCCAATACAGTATAATCCTCTGCTCTAATTAAGTATTGAACGGATAATTCACACCAGCACCGCATTCAGCTATCGCATTCTGAGAATGCAGAATTTCTCAGGTCGATTCTACAAATGTCTTCTAAACCTTAACAGTTTTCTGAAAAACGTATGTTTCTATTGTCTAATTATTTCGAGATGGGAACAAAATATTTCAAGATGGGTTTCTGCGGCCAAATTCATATAATCTTGATATGAAAATAGAAATAAATAAATAGAAATAGAAATAGTAAAGTTTACTGAAGCAAAGGATTGAATTAAAAACGTTTGCCTCAAGAAAATATATCTATCTAGCTCTCTCTCCCTCTCACCTTGCTCTCCTCCGTATCCCCCCTTTTGGATCCTGACATAGCTGTACTGGCAGCTCTGTGCCTCCACATCCAGATCACCAAACTTCAGTCCCACTCGCCTGCCCACAGGCACTTGGATTCGCCACTGACACCAGGTGTGGTTGGGGTAAGTGCGGGGGTAGTTCTTAGAAGACAGGACCCCACTCTCAGGACCCAGCACAGCGTGGCCACAGCCATCACCTACAGGAGGCAGAAAAAACATGTGAATGTTAACAGATTATGAAAAATCCATTTTAATAAAAAGATATATTGATTTTACGGAGAAATGTTTGACCAGCTGCTGTGTAAGCACAGCTGAGCTGGTCAATATCCTCTTGCCGGTCTAGTTGAGACCTGTTTTTCTCATTGGCTGCCTCGTCTCTAGGCAACCACACGCTTCTCTAGCCGACCACTAAGCCAATGGGACGGCATTGTAGCCAACAACAACATTAGAGGCAGCAACCCATTGTCTAGACTCTAGACTAGTACTCTATGGCTCTGGTTGTTTCCACGCACACACAAATACGGATCAACACAGATATTTACATTTCATAGCACAATTCTGCAGATATAATGAGAGTAAACGGCCAGGAACATACTGTAGATAGCGTTATGAAATATTTAGAAATACAGCAGATAAGTACACAAGTCCCAACAAACTAAAATACTAAAATGGGTACAGATATACAGCAGGTGTACAAAGTCTAAAAAGTAAATGCTTCGATGGTTAAAATTCGAAGATGGTTTTATCCTATTATATCTTCGGATAGTTAGGCCAGCTTTCTCATAGCAATAATTGAGACAAAAGGCTTTGTCTCCTTCTGTCTATTTGCTGCTGGTGTGCGTGTGACATCCCAAATTAGAGTTTGGTTTGGCTTCAATGACTACTACTGATTTGATTATTCCAAGCCATTGGAGCAACTGGCCAAATTCCTGAAATGAGTGGTATTCCATTGTTTCCCCATTGAATTCTTCCGTCATTTGAGCGCAAAGCATTGCATGTCAAATGCCTGCCAGTGACCAATGGCTATAATACACTTGCAAGAAAGACACTGATCAAATCCGACAAGGCCCTAATGTCATGTCATTGTCTTGTCCCTGTGTGTGTGTGTGTGTGTGTGTGTGTGTGTGTGTGTGTGTGTGTGTGTGTGTTGGGGGGGGGTATTGTGCGTTCATAAAACTCTATGAATAAAGTATGAAAAATCAGCACCTATTACTGCTGAGATGCCCTGGAGTAAGATTCACCACGTGTCACCAGCTTCCATGTATCCGGGTGCTAGCATGATTTACAACATGGAAATAAATATAGACCCCCTGGGGCCCCCAGTCAACAATTTATATAGTGTTTATTAAGTGGATAAATGAAACCAGACCAGAGCATGTTGACAGGGCATCTGCAATACATACAGTACATATAATCCCAATTCTGCTAATTGGTTCTGCACCCCTTGCCCACACTAGGTTCCAATATTAAATAGCAAATATATGGATAATTGCTATCATACATTTGCACTGGCCTGGTGAATATTCCATAGGTCTTCTCCACTGAGCCGAGAAAAACAAAAAAGAGCCCTGTAATGCCACAAGATTATGACTTTAAAAGATAAATGTGCAGGTTTTCTCTAAGTACCGCTAAGAATTCATTCAACAATGTCTTGTTTCCCCTTACATGATTAAAGGATACAATGGAAATAATAATAGCGGGCTTCAGTCAATATTGACTTCTATATCATTCACTGCGTAGTTCCTAGAAAACAGATGGGCATATGCCACAATGCCACATACATTTCCCACTATGCCCAGATCTAAACAGATGTGAGAGGCAGCACTGAGAGCATATTAGACATTTCTGTGGGAAGACAACATGTCCAGGCGGGTTCCAGCCGACAAGCGCAAAATGTGTTTCATATGCAGAGACCCTCAGGGCCCAGTGAAAACCACGTTAACGGTGAATGACATCAGTTAGAAGCTGTACACACTACAGTAGGTGAGCTAGCATCTTCCAAAACGACAGGCCACAAGCTAAATGTACTAGCGGCTCTCCGCTACTACAACATGCCTGCTTCTTTGGGTTCACAAAGGAAACTAATCAGAAATGTGCAATAAACGTGGCCCAGGCCGTAGCGTAACGGTCTGGGCACCGGACTGGTGATCCAGTCGCGGTGTGCCGCAGGTTCGACTCCCGGACCCGACACGGCCTTTACAGCATGTCATCCCCCCATCTCTCTCCCGTTTCCTGTCAGCCTACTTTCTGTCCCTTAAAAAATCAATAAAAGGCGTAAGCCGCAAAAAAAATATCTTAAAAAAAAAAAAAAAAGTGCAATAAACGTGACCATAAGTGTGACAATAATAAATGCATCCTTCATTAAACACATAGCATCCCAATTCTGGGTAGAATATTTAAAAATAACTGTACAAGCTACGAAAGTTAAGAAAGTACTACTGTCTGTAACATAGCTAACCTCAACTGCCCTGCCACTCTGCAACTTAATTGGGAGGCAGTGAACTCTACCACAACAGGTTAACTGCCAAGTACATAAAATATTTTGCCCAATCAAGAATTGCACAGGGCACACATTTGAAGGGTTGTGCAGGGAGAACTTGGCATCAGGAAATAAATTCCAACTGTGTTACCGTTACGTTGTCGTAGACGATCTAATGTTAGCATTCTTTCTATTTCCTAACATGTCCTTGACAATTGGCTGGCTCCCATTTATTACACATCAGCCCTCTGTGTTACTAACTACAGCCTTCCATTACACCCAGGTTAAGCACTCACCTGGGTGTGGCGTCTACATCAGTAGAGTGAGAGTGTGTGTGTGTGTGTGTGTGTGTGTGTGTGTGTGTGTGTGTGTGTGTGTGTGTGTGTGTGTGTGTGTGTGTTCAATAGTCAGCACTTAATGGCATGTTTCCCATAGCGTAGCGTAGCTTTGACACATGTGACATCACAAAGATGTGTGTGTGTGTGTGTGTGTGTGTGTGTGTGTGTGTGTGTGTGTGTGTGCAGCACTAGCAGGCATCCTTGGCTCTCTCATAGCAGCTGTGATAACAGGCTGGATTCCAAGTCCTTTAAAGAGAGACCCATCCACTTCGTAGACGCTACATTCTAACCTCCTATAAACTCTATTCGCTGACACACCTCCAGCTGTTATCAGCTCACAAACCTCCATTTTTTGGGGAAAACATGTACCGTATAACTAGTTTTGCCTATATGACATGCCCAAAACAGGGACGCCAGGGTGAAAGTGAGTTAGTACCACTTTAACTTATGCTCTTATCCAAAGTGATATTGTGCAAGCAGGCAGGTATGCAACTCTGACACCTTGGACAGAATAAAACCTTTTACATGATTCATTCAGAAGGAAGGTACATGAAAACAACAGATGATTAAGCATCTTCACACATGTAAACAAGCATGTGCACACAATGGCCATCGCACCTGTGTGTGTCATCGCAGAAAGACACACAACTGGGCAGGGCAGGCCAGGGAATCAACTTTGTCTACAAGCCTAAAGATTCCAAAACTTCACAAGCATGTGTTACTGTTTTCCTTTTCCATGCCATATAAAATATAACTAGAGGTGCTGGTGCTCCAATGATGATCTGTGATCTGCAATTTACCCGATCTGGAGAAACCGATCTTTTATATGCCATTTAAGTGGTATAAAAGTCAATCACATATACGTATAATAACGTTTTGCATTTTGTGACAGGCCTAAACATTCTCGCCTTCCTCCCCACACACACAGGAACAGTTTTGACATATATTAATTTTGGAAATATTCAAATTTTGCCCTTACGCAATACGCACAAGATTGGTATCGGTATCGTGATTGTGAGAAAAATAATCTGTGATCAGGATCGTTCCCCAAAAACCTGATCGGAGCACCTCTAAATATAACAGGACTTCTCAATGATGGATGGTTTCCATCTAAGGCTGGGAAATAACGATTGTGCAGATGTGAGATCTGCATCTTTGGGCAACACAGTGAAAAAGCTAGAAGAGACAGGAATTCAAATCCATGATGTTGAGCATACATGTGCACTAGACTACGCCGGTAGTATTGTGTTTTTCTTTTTTTATTGAAGCGCATTCTTCTATCAAGTTACAGTAGTACCCAACCACATTGACAAAGTAGTGTAACTTGACAGCATCTACAGTCTGCCCCTCTATATGCTGTTTGTTCACTGAAATATATACCTGGTACACCAGGTGAATGTACAACCTGGTAGAGGTAGACTGTAACTGACAAAGCGCCAGAGTTGGGACTCACATTGATGTGCGCTCACACAAGCAATGGGAGGAAATGGTTTGTTTGGACTAATAACTCTCTCCCACACTCTGTCTGTCTCCCAGGTCCCACCCTATCACCCACATCCACACTATCGACAGCAGTGAGTGTATTTATGCAACAATTAAACAGGATGGACTGGTTTATAATCACACTGAAACCTAAACAGAGCGTCACAGTAGGCTACCTGTTATGGGGAGCAGATGGATGCTCAACTTTGGAGACAAGTGGAAACGGACATATAGGAAAAATACGAAATAATAAATCAAGCAATTTGTATGCATACAGAGAAGCTCTCAGGTGACATCTCTAAGTATTTATTAGCCTTGCAAGAACAATAAATACAACAGTCCCTTCCTTGACAGACAAGAAGAGGAAAAGACACAGCTCTACCAGGCAGACCCAAACTGGCATCCTGTTAATTTATTTCTGTTTAGTGCTGGTGCTTACTGCTTAGGACTTGAGAAGTGAGATATATTTATGGATGAAATGTTGATATTCTATGTCACGATATTGGCACTTTCTCTCAAAATTCCACAAGTTTGAACTTGCACCTACTTGTTAAATGTGTCTTTACTTAATAAAATCTGATTAACAAAGAATATATTGGACTCAACTGAGAATAGTCATATAGACTATAAATTATTGTTCATTTACATACATAAGCCTAATATCAAAGAATTCTGTATATTTTCCAATGTTTACCAGCCGACACATGCATGTCCAGAAGAGTTTTTATCAACAATGTGGCTTGAACGTGAACCTAATTAAACTTGTGACTAATCAATGCCATAACTGAGCTAATATATCAATATTATACCAATATTGTGATAGAAGACTAGCGATCATCTGGGATATTGTAATATTTATCTCATGACTAACCAATCTATACTTAATAATTATCTTGTTGTCATATTGAATTGTTGTTAGCACAGTCTTGTGGCAGTTTTGCTGCTCATGCCTGTATGAGTGACTGACAAATAATCTCTTGAATCATTTTGTTTAACTCACTCAACTTTTCACTCAACTATGTCAACATTCTCAACAACAGTACAACTGATGGTCACTGAGTGACAGACATTCACAATCACAACATCCAGAATGTTGCCCCTGGCCAAGTGGCCATGCTTTCATTCTACCCAGTCCACTCAACAGCAATCAGCATATGACCACCACCACACAACTGTCTGGTCTACACTATCTGCAGAGAGGGTCCAAGCAGCACATTCAGTCATACCAAGGAGTACTTTAGGTTTACTTAAAAACAACACATCAGCCATATTATAGGCTCATTGGGGCCTTCGTGTAACCTTACTAGAAGCCTCAGCATCACCTCCATCAAAATAAAATGTCATGTCCCTACTCTTCTTCCTGACTGAACGATGACAGGTAGAAAGAAAAAGGTAGAGTTTGTGCCTAGTACTGACCATAGCCCTACAAGTCAGAACCCAATGGTACTGAAGTTTCTGACATTTTGGAGACCTAGCCCGGTTCGGCACGAATCGATTGGGCTGACCCAGGGGGTTCCGAGAGGGGCTATACTGACCAGTGAACACAGTAAAATCCTTATATCATTTATCAAATTGTAACTGTAACTACATTTTGTACACTCGCAGTTAAATGTCATTTGTTGCATTGTGTGCTGTTCTGGTTCTGTTGACAACATGTGTAAAACTCAACTCACAGGTCTGGGTTACATCTGAACAACGTATTGATTGAAGGAGCATAGCATAGGTGATTGCCACCACCTTTTGGGAGGCATACACTCCCACCTTTTGGTACAAAGTAACAAAGGTGCCACACAAGTACTATTCTTGTACAGAGAATGAACGTGTTTTATGATGATACATACTAAAAGTAGTCAAGACGAAAGTATTCACAGGACCCGACCCAAGTTTGGTGGACTACATCTACCACTAAATAGCTCAAACTCAAAGACAAGGCTGCAGTAGCCTACGCCACATCTCATTGGAAATCAAAAAGGCAAATAACTTCATTGCAACAATTTGTGACATTCCATATGACCGAACCATTCGGTTCAAACGGTTGCGTTGGAAACTGCATGGTGGCTGCACTCAATCACAGCGGTTCGTTTTACTTACCTGGTGTTTCACTGTGCGTATAAAGTATCCATAAAAGAACAAAGAATCCATGAAGTTTTTCGTTTCCCGACATCTCGGTTGTATAAATCGAGTGTTTCGTCGCGGAGCCGCGAACGTGAAAACATTAGTAGCTATTATATATTTTCCGGGATCATTTTCTTTCAGAACTAATAACCCCCGCTGCTACTACTTCCCGATACCAACTCTGTTTCTATCGCTCACGACTCACGCTGTAGTCTCTACTAGGAGAAACGTCTAGCTGCATTCATTGGGCTCACACACGACTGTCAAGTAAACCACACTAAAACCACAAAGCAGGGACGATCACAACTTCAAAATAAAAAAACAGTATTCAGTCATTCGCGTAATTCCGATTTACCTATAACCATCATGTCGATTTCATTACATGGACATATTTCCGATTTAATATGACAATTATTGTTTTTTTTTCTAAAGGTTGGCAAATTTAGTAACTTTATTTTGAAGGCAGAATTGCACAAATTCCGGTTTATTATGGACACCTGACTGACTTGACGCAGATCTTCTTCCATCGTTCCATGATGTTTGATGTGGAGGCGCCACCAAGCGATGAAACGACTAGGCTGCTTACACCGTTTACTACAGCGTATTAGCTGAACCCGAGCTATCAGTCAATGAATCAATCAACCAACTAACTAACTAACTAACCATAACCAATCAAGTTCAATCAAGACATATAGCCTAAATGAGTAGGCTACCGGCCTACTGTGGAGAAGACTTTAGAACTAGGGTAATAATAATATAAAGTAGACCTAGCCTGCCCTAAGCCTAACCATAATGCTAACGTTTCGCAGTATTTAGGCTATATTGAAAATCCCAGTAAGTTTATATGCCCAAAGTCATCTTGTCACAGTCACATTAACAACTAATTGTAACTGTAAATAGTTACTTCTCAGCACTGTTCTCAGCTAGCCTAATGTAACTCTTTTACACTGGTTTTGAACCTAGTTTCCAGCTCAAGTGCTGACACTTTTACCAGATATAGGCTACACAGGGGATAAGTTGAAGTGACAAAAAGATCCTGTGTCTCACATGACCTTTGACTAAATGTCTAAATGACTCAATAGAAGAGCAGAGAGACTAAATATAACCACCCAATTGTAAGTTATATTTTATTGACATACTCTACCATACAGATTGGTCAAAATTACATTTTATTCATAAAAGTTACATACAGTATGGAGGCTATACAGTGTTCAAAAGTGCCAAATAAGCTTGGAAATGGCAACAATCTTAGGAAGAGCACTGTACATTCTGTGTTATGAACCGGCTATATTCTCTATTATTTGTTCTTTATTAAACATTAATCCTTTTAAGGTACACGTTAACTGTAAACTTTGTATTCTTTATGTCCATCAATACATTTGATGCCTAATGTGAAAGACTTTGGATTACTTTTTTAAATTTATTAAAAGTAGGTGACATATGCCTTGCCCATCTATCACTGACCTTTAAGAAAAATACAGTTCAATACAACATGCAATTACCTCCACCAGCACCCCCCTCCCAGGTCTGAATGAATGAACAAATAAAAACCATTGGGCAAATAAATTGAACTTTATTCAAAGATTGACTCATTCCTATAACTTGTAGGCTATACAGTAACTACAGAGATATATAACACATTTATAAGAAATCGAAGAGTTCTGAAACACGTGACAAAAACAACCTGCAAGTCATACAGTAACAAAAAGAGGGGTAAAACAAAGACAAACAAAAGAACATGAACGTGGCAAGGGAAGGTAAACAATCCGGCGTACAAACTATCGAGCCATTGTTCCTGCGTGTGTTGGTAGTTATTAAGGATATGCATGACATGCACTGTCAGTGGTGGTGGGAGAACAGGCTTAAAGCTTAAGCTATGACCTCAGTGTGTAAACTCAACTAAGCATGTCTTCATTAAAAACATCACCACTGGGGGAAAAAAAAACAAACAAAGATTTTAAGGGATAGTGTTGCGAGGCCACACTTTTAAAGATTGTCAGACAGTTTGAACGTCCTGCCACATGTGTGGATGAGTAGAGGCTATGTGAGCGACCTTCAAACTGATGACACACTATCCCACATTCAGATTTAAGTCACACTAGGGCCTTCCTGCACGTGACTCGCAGCCACAAACGCTCTGATGTGCAGTTTTGTGTCTAATCTTTTCTTTAGTACATACAGATGTGTGTGCACTGAAGGAGGGGACACGGTCACTTTATTGCTTCAAAGTTCACCTCTGTTCTTAGGAGGCCCTGAGAAAACAGATTTGACCTGGTTGAAATGCAGTGGGTATGAATTATCACACGTTTTGAACTGTATAGCCTAAATAAAAAGTGTTTGCATTTATACATATGATTTGGTTTAACAGTTTTAAACAATCTACGCTGAGTATCCCATGGGAAACTCAGTACTGAGAACATTGTCTGTCCCTCTTCCAATACAAGACCTTGTTAACAGTGACAGTCTAAATACTTTAAGAGTTTAGACAACCTGCCAGGAAGAACTGTTAGTATTCACATAACACTCACTGGTCTGAATGTGTGATGTGTCGAGAAAACAGTTTTCACTATCTTTGGGTATGGAGAGGTGAGGGAGCCAAAGAGAAGCAAGCAAAGTGCACAGGCTGTTAACTAGCTAAATGTAGAGGAACTATAGTTATAAAAAAAGATGTTGATTTAGAAAGGGGTAAAATAAATAAATAGATATTGCACTGGTTTTAATTTCTGTAAAACGGAGCATTTCTTAATACAGTGTGTGACAAGACAACAAGTGTTTGTAAAATTGTACATTTCTTAATCATCTTATGGGTATGTAGAAGACAGAGATTCACTGTGACCATCACTACTTAATATCACATAACACAATCGTGTAGGGGCTGTCGTGTTTGGACACAGAATGGGTCAAAGCTGTATCAGTAAGCAGTGTAAATAATACTATTGATTGATTCCATGGCACAATTGAAAAAAAAAAATCATACAGCATGTAAGACTGACAAAAATAAAAACACAGAGCAATACACAGATATCAGTAAATAATCCATGTTGACCCAGCCTTCAGTATCACTGATTCTCTGAGAGATAATTGATCTAATTAACTATTTGATATGTCATTTTTGGTTGTTTGACTTGATT
The DNA here is from genome assembly GCF_964188405.1 of Protomyctophum parallelum. NCBI lineage: Eukaryota > Metazoa > Chordata > Actinopteri > Myctophiformes > Myctophidae > Protomyctophum > Protomyctophum parallelum. The sequence goes on from NC_139717.1 coordinate 30,292,251, forward strand.
TCCAGAAAAAGCCAAAGGTACATAAATAACGTTAACTCACAATGTTTTTTTTTTGGTTTTTTTGGGGCATCAATGTTTTTGTTACATGACTGGGTCAAATTCAAACTACTATATAAAACTCCTTTAGTCTTTAGTGCAAGGCTGTTTGTAAGGGGGGGGGGGGGCTATAAATATCAGAAAGAATTTGAGCAGTTCTCCCATCACCCCAGTATATATATGAATTCAGATGGAACCAAACAGTGTACTGCATTTAACACTCAAGGTGGTGTACAGTATGTGTGTACTACACAGGCAAATGATGGGCACATTCCAAACCATAATGTCCATGTGTTACATGTCACCCTCTCCTTCAATGTGGTCTGCAGTGTCTCTTCACTGTATTGTCATATCCTTCAAAGCCAAAAGGACATAGGCCTACTACCCCCGGAAATTCATATTATACACTGCCTTTACAAAGCAGTTTGTTTTACTTTGTTGAAAGATGCATTCTGAGAATTTCTGAGTTGAAGTGTCAACACTGCTTTCAGTTGAAAGTAAAGTTTTTGTCGAGGACTGAGACATGAGACTTCATGGACTACACCACTACTGTACCTGGTCAATCATTGTTATGTCTTTGTGTATGAGCTAATTGTCTTAGGCAGTGGTTCCCAAACTGTAGTGCGTGCACCCCTTGTGGTGCATGAGCGCCTTTTAGGGGGTGCGCGACATGAAAAGTCTAATGGTGGTGCTATGGTTTATTTGAACATATTATGCCAATATATGGCATGTAATCCAGAATATAGCCTATGCTGCATTCATTATGCCATATTCAGGTTCATATATGTGGATAAAAAGGAAATATATGTCTCTATATAGCTTATGCAATTTATATTTCCATGTGGGGGGGGTGCATCAGCTTGGTCGGGAGGTAACAGCGGGTGCATGGCCAAAAAGGTTTGGGAACCGCTGTCTTAGGTATGAATGGATTGTCCCTCTATTTCTAGGCAGACTGTTCTAGAGACTTAACAAACTTGACTGCTTTTAAAACACTTTCTAAAGGAGTACACATTCATAGACAATTCTCTCCATCATTAGAATTGCATGATTGTAGTGTATTTATAATGCATTATAATCACACATTCATAAAAACACATGAAACAGATTATTATGAGGACGGTTTTCTAAAACGAGATGTAGCATATCATTAAGTCAACAATTCTTGAATTATAAACAAGCATTTATAAAATTTGATAAAGATGGTGTATAATTACTTGTGAATGACTTAACTGTTCTTATAATGAACATGCTTACAGTGTATTAAAACTATGGTATATCGTACTATGTCCTGTAGACATGTACTTATATGTTTTTGTCAGGCCTGGCAAATAGAAATTCCTGCCTCCACAAGTTTTCTCAGCTTGTATGTGCCGACATGAACCCCAGAGTGGTCAGTATGGATATCTGACTATTCATGAGGTCTGATAAATGTGGAAGAACATAGGAAAGAGAAAGAAAGAAAAAGGCTCAGCAATGATAAATAGCTCTTTAAACAGAACATGGAGATAAATCTACTTCTGTACTCGCTCAGACCGAGTTGAGCAGCAAACCATTACTGTTCTGATATTAATACATTATTATTGGCATAGACATCAGTACATATTACCCCCATCGAGTATGATAGTCATCCTTAGGCTTGTAAGGAAAGTGTAGTCTTTAGTGTAAGGGAGGAAGCTGTCGGTAACTATACAAAGCAATAAACTTGAAAACGTTGACACCAAGTCAACACTGAAAGCCTCGTGATCCACAGCAATTCTCCATGATAAAACTGCATGTTTCCCATTTGAATGGCGACTCCTTCCTCCTGCCCTCTACCATTTAATTCAGCATGGCCGTGGATTCAGGTCACCCCTTGTAAGAATAATCTCAAAAGTATGAAACAGTGACAACAAAAACAAACATCACACAACGCAGTTCAGTCGTTTTGAGCTCACAGCTCAACACTAGCTTCTTTCTCTGTTTAACAGCATAGCTTTCACCCAAACTGGTCGCTCTTCCGTTATGACTAATTCAGGACCCAAACACATCCCCTGTCAAGCCCTGCCACCCCATCCCAAAAAACAACGGTCGATGATATCAATCATCCCGAAGGAGAGGAAATTATTTTATACAGAGTGCCTCTTTCCACTTTCCTTGTAGACCAAGCTTTGATATCCAGGTATGGAGAAGGATTTTCCACCAACCGTCCTGTAGCCTGGTCTCTCTGCCCGCCTTCCCTCATTCCATAACCCCAGGGCCTGTAGTTCAACCTCCAAGCCTCTAGGAGGAGCTGTCTGTGGACTCTGCAGCCTTGGAGGGGGTCTCCTCTGAGGGCGTCTCGCTTGAGATCCCTGTGTCACCGTTCTCCGGCCCTTCGCTCATGGACATCTTCTCCAAGGCTATATAGTAGTGGACAGACAAGTGACAGTAAGAGAGACAGATTATTTTCAACATTACTCCTACATAATGCCCAAACTGATTTTAAATAAGGCAACCTTTAGAGGTATGCATAGTTGAGCCACATGGCTGTGTTCCAGCCCAAAATAGTGACATACGGTATGTAGATTCACACATCACTTCATAGTTTTGCACAAAACAATATCCTGTCAAGGGTCAATGTTGTTTGTTCCACTGTCTCTAATGATTCATACTGTATAGTGTATAGTTGAGTCAAAGATCCAATACTGAGACTCACAAAGAACATGCATCTTTGTTTTTCCTCTTTCACACAAATGACGAACAGTGGTGATAATTTTACTGGGGGGATGCAACTTCTAATTATGTCACACACACTCCAGTATTATTAAATATTCATATGGCTTGTGAGACGAGTTTGATCTTGCACTTCCTGGCTAGACCAACACATTCTACAGAATGGAGACATTGGAGAGACCAGATGGGAGTTGGGTTGCGCATCTGATGGGGTGTGAACTGCCTTTAACCACTATTGTTTTCCTGAGTAGCCTACCAACAACTAATCTACATTTACGTGCATGCACATACTCCTACTCAAAAGACTGGAGGAACACCGCAGTAGTCTCGTGAAGCGAGAACTACAACCCCTGATGACGAATGTTGGAGGTATAACACACTGTTATAAACCATATCACTCGGGAGTCCGTACCAGATATGAAGGTTATTCAATGCTAGCGCCAGATTAATGCGTGTACTGAAAGCAAAAAAACAATGTGTCATGTGGTGGTAGTACCCTGCGAGGCTGCATCCGCGTGTCCGTTGTTGCTGCGTGCCGCTGCGCTGCTTTCCTCCAGCTCGTCCAGATAGAGGCGGTAGCGGTGGCCACTCTCGTCCTCGTACTCCACGTTCTCGTCATCGCTGTCCACCTCCGGGGCCACATACACCACCTCAAACTCTATCTCTCCTCTCTGGAGAAGGAGACATCCACATGCACGCACACACCCAATCAACAAGTAAGTGCTGTTTCTGCACCACAGTGTGATACTGTAGTATATTATTTAGTGATGGGTCTGAGCTAGGTCTACTGCAAAAGCCTGAGTGTTTAACTTTGAGAGTGAAAACTTACAGGTATTAACACTGAGGATTTTGTTGTGTGTGTTTCCTTGTACAAACAAATTGATATGCATTCCAAGGAAACAACATTAGAGGTGTAATGGTTTATAAAATTCACTGTTGATTAATTTTCGATACAGATAAATACCAGAGAAATGCCCTTGATTTTGTCTAATTGAACTTAGCTAATTCCTCTATTTAGGAGGAATGAGTGAGATTGTTGCTAAATGAGAATTGCTGGTCCATCTTAGTTTCATCCAACCGATGGATTGCTAGGACGTGTTTCATTGATATCTAACGGGAAAAAAAATATTCTAATAGTTTTCTTTTTTTGGGTGGTTGGCCTATCCTTCTGCACCATACTCGCTGTTCACGCATGCGTGCTGCCGTTCACTTCCCTGTTTAGCACTCAAAGAAAGGCTTGCTACGCGTAATCTAGGGAGCTCTCCGTGGTTTTGACCAGATGGCGCTGATTGTGTTAAAGAGTCTTAGTATTCATCCTAGTGTCGTTTAGTACCAACTTTCCCGCATATAATTACAATCCATCATAATATTCCTAAAATCTCAAATGTCTCCATATCGTACCTGCTGTGAGAGTATGGTGACAGCCTCCTTGTGCTTGGCGTCTCGGAGGTTGATGCTGTTGACCGCCAGAATGGCGTCCCCCACATGGAGCCCACCGCAGCGTTCAGCCGGCTGTCCGGGGTGGATCTCTGAGATCAGGATGGGCACACCGTGTTCCTTTCCACCCTGGTTGGAGACAATACAAAGTTAATGCATGCCCTCCGTAGTGGTGGTGCTTAATTCCACACCAGGACCCAAAGGTTTTATTTAAAGACCCTTTGCAACCCTGTCAAATGTTCTTCTGACATTCCTTTGAGATATGCTTTGAGTTATGACCAGCCCATACAAGTCCAAAACACTTGTAAAACTACGGTATATAGGAAATGTGTGTGCTGAAGGAATGAAGATATAACTGCTTCTTTTATTAGACAGATAATGATTGACAGGTCATCGACCAGGCTTATACTCGAGAAGTTGTGTGTCTAAGCTTAATTGTGCAAGCCCACAATAAGAGACACATAGTATATGTGGAGATTCTGTCAGACAATGTAGTGTAGATTATATATTATGATTGTATATTTACAGTATAAACCCCCACCCACAATTGGTATCGAAATGACTAGGAATATCTAGTAGTTTCCAAATAGTATTTGATTCAGCTCAAAGAAGATAACTCAAAGGTGTGACTACACAGAAGTCACACAAGCTATGTCTCAAACAGTCAAAAGCAGATAAGTAGGTAAGTAGTGAATGAATGGCCTCATAGCAATAGTTATGTGGTTGTGACTGAAGGGCAAGGCAGGTAGACGTTATTTATACCGTTATGGAGATGCCCAAGCCCTCATGGTCTTCTTTGCCCAGCACCACCTTCCTGATGGGGCCCACACCCTGGGTTTTCTTCAGGCAGTCTGGGTCCTGAAATCAGATATAGATTAGTGTATTTACATCTATGCCATTGTATCAATGGACATGTAGCCTTAATTAACTTACGGTAATTACTTTGTGTACATGCACTTATTTCAATGGAACTATTCACAGTAAAGAACGAATTGGACTGAATCTGCCGACATCAGGGGTGCTTATGGAGGTTCCAAGGTGTCCCAGGCAAAATGATTGATACAGTAGCTGGTAGTCCAAACGGGGCGTTACAAGTGTGTAACTCTGGGAGTACAGATTTGTACACTCTAGGTCAGCGGATAATTCTTCAGTCTTTCTGACACTCACATGTCCTACAGGAGAGGGTAGAGGTTTCTTTGGGTCGTTGCGCCCCCTGCAGGCTCGGATGACCGTCTTGTGCCGGTGGAGGTGGATCTCGGCTTCCAGTTGGTTCCACAGTTTATCATGGGCGGGCCCTTTCATGTCGCGTCCCAACAGCTGGATCTGCTGCACCCTGAAAGAACAGTCAGCAGTCAATCAGTTAGTTGTACTATGTAGATGGATGCTATGCATGCCATTTAGATATAAACTATGTTTGATGTTTTACCTTGTATCCAATTTATATTGTACTTGTAGCACTTAAAATATATCCATTACAATCTATTTACTTCACCGTTTACCCTGCCATTTGTTTTGTATGTAAGTTGGATATGCGTCTGCTGAATGCCTAAATTGTACTACTTTCAAACCAGAAATATGATTGTGTCAAAGGTTGTGCCCAACCTAGACAGAGGATCCCATTGAGAAATGTATGTCATAGTGTCTACTCTGAGCAAATCGGCTTAGTGTCTATTTTTGTCCTACACAAACATTAAATTCCCATTGACTATGAATGGAGAATTTTACGTCATAGTGTCTGAGCAAATAGGCATATGCCATCATATATCAACGCGGTGTACACCCATATTTGGGTGTACACCGCGTTGATAAATGAGGGCCATAGTGTCTATTTTACGTCATGATGATGTATGGGATAAGAGCGCCCCTCATGGGTGTGATTTGTAACTTACGCATTGGACAAAATGTTTTCCTATACTTGGACATCATGTCTGTACTTCAAATACAGTAAAGAAGGGTGTTCTCTACTAAGTAAACTAAGTTTCATAGTAGGGATCCAACGTCTCCCTTGACCATGAAGTGTGTGTATTAAATAACACAATATTTCTCTTTTTAAACTACTAAACATATATACCTCATTGGACGTACTCTAATCAGGGGTCTATATACTTGGTCCCCTCCTTTTTAACTCTTTGCTGAAAATAGCTGATGTACAAGCTTGTAGAGCACAGCATGTTCCCCCAGAATAGCTACACTAGGGTTCATATGGTTAACATTGGTCTTTGATGGTCTTGAAAGTTAGTTTTAATTTGTGACCTGTTACTTTGACTATCCATTATGTAATGTAATTTTGAATGGTGCGTGGATCTCTGCTACCTACCTGCCAGCCAGCTCCTTATCCAGGTATTTAGCAGCCAGTCTGGCCCCGTACACCTCTGCCTGCAGTACTGCAATGTGCCTGCGGAGGGCCTCGTTATCCTTCTTATTGAGCCGCACCTCTGCCTCCAGTTTCACCTCCCGAACCTTCTCCTTCTTACTGGCCTCCAGCTCCCGTTCCTAACACACACACGACTGAGTTAATCTTTTTGTTATTATCTTGGGACAGCGATGTCATGGCTTAATCAATTATGCCCTATTTTATACTTTGTTGTCAAATGCGTCGCACGGAAAACAAAACGTTTCAATCTAAAGCTAATAATGCATCACACTGTGAATGCATTGCAAATGAAAAGGGAAGTCTCTAACTAATGGGTGAGGCTAGCAAAGTATATATATCTGCTGGTACTTTTGGGCAATACTCAAGAAAATAATATGTATATACGGCTGTAAACACACACACCAATGGGACACACACCGACATGTTTGAAACAAACACACATTAAGCGATGGGACACAAACGCGCAAACTCACCATGTCCTCCACTGTTGGTACAGGCTTTGAAGGAGAGAGGAAAAAGGAGTCGAACATTAGAAGAATTCAAACCTCAGTAGGGAAGCAACAGTTAATAGAACTAATCAATTTAATCGATAAGAAAAGTAATAGATTTTGTATTCTTCTCTTTTTTTCATTTACTTAATACCCAAAATAGCAGGTCTACAAGCTCACAACATGAGATTCAATCAGCTTTTGCTTGAAAGTATAAATTAATTTAGTTTTTTCATGTTAAAAAAGTTGAGTTGGTGAGGTGATAATACAGTATAGCAGATATGGGGGAAATAACAAATATTTGCTGCCCGGGCCGCCGGCTTTGGTCCGGGCAACCTAGGTTTCAATGCCAGCCTGACCGTGTCGCGGGTTCGAATCCCGATCCCGACGACATTTGCTGGGTGTGTCACTCCCTATTTCCTGTCAGTCTACTCTCCTATAAATAAAAGGCATAAAAGCCCCATATATATATATATATATATATATATATATATATATATATATATATATATATATATATATATATATATATATATATATAAAGAGAAAAACCTTCCAAGGAAGGGACTGCACACTCCAGGGAACTCAACTTATTTATTAGCACGACATGTTTCGCCGTGTGCTTCGTCAGGTGCTATATACTGTATGTATGTATATATATAATATATATATATATATATATATAATATATATATATATATATAAAAATAAATAAGAGTTGCATCAGAAGCAAGACATAGTTGCATCAGAAGCAAGACCTTCATGAGAAACTAAGAGAGAGAAAGCAAGTTGTCATTGTGTCTTTGTCCATCATGCTATACTTTCTCAAAGCGCTGCCTGATGATGGTTTGATAGCATATAGCAGTGTTGCTAAAAAAGAAATAGATTGAGACACATTTGCACGAGTAAAAGTGTCCATGGCCATCTAATGACGCCTATGTACTTGATACATCATGTTAATTATTGATACAAGATCATGCATCTGATGCCTACACTACAGTAAGGTCATCCTCATTCTTATCCTATTACATTCTGTTCTTTCTATGTATCATATTATCTTTTGGTCACGTTGTGTCCAACACTATGTGTATTCCCTTTGTGTAATAACGTTTGTGAACCTGTCGCGTAATACTGCTGTCATCTTGTTCTCCCGGGCCCGCTGCTTTACTCGGACCCCCTTTCAGCCGGTTGGGAACCGGTTCAGTTCAGAACCAGTTTTTAGTTCAAGAGCCTGACCTCCAAAATTGGAACCATTAACTATATTGAATTGTTTTTAGGATCAATATAAGTAAATTAATATATGATAACCCTTCCACAGTAGTAGCTTTTTCATATTTTATTTGTTTTGTATATTTTCCTATATAATGCCTAATTTGCATATTAAACTTTTTAAGATTTGTAAAACCATAAATCATTGTCTTTGTGTAAGTAATCAACTGGGGAAGTTTCATGGTGATAACAATTTAATATTAGGTATGGTTTTGCACACTCAATTCATAATTAACGAACCAAAAAGAACTGAACCGGTTCCCAACCGGTGGAAAAGGGGCCACAGAGGATTACGGTACTTACTTACTTCAACACAAGACAACCAGTACCGTTATCACGATCTCCTAAATTCACAACACCTAAGATTTTTCAAAATAAATTAGAAGGATTAATCAGTAATCATATCGGCATCGGCCGATGTTGGCCTTAAAATGCAATATCTCTAAATTGATAATCATTACAAGAAATCCATTAATAAAAATGAGGGGGGAGAAAAAGAAAAAAAAATACTTTTAACAAATGGTGAAAATAGCAGATCTACAAGCTCGCAACAACTCACTATGCATTTTGAGCTTGTACATCGTCTATTTTAAATACAAAAAGGGCTTAATTAAGGGGATAATTCATAATGCATTTTCTAGTAATACATTAGTAAGTCTAGGTGCTGGGGAGACACCACATCTTGTGGGTCGGTCACTGGGTCTCGTGCTGAACAATTATGGGAAGTGGGAAGGGAACCCCTGGCTTATAGGTTAGGTTGTCGCTAGAGTTAACATTGACATACCAGTCTGTCTTTGATGGCGTCTGAGTCCTCGGTCTGGCCGTGCTTGGCATGGAGCTGCAGCTGAAACGAGTGAAGCTGAAGGAGCTGATCGTGGACCTCCCTCTCCACCACGGCCCTCTCCGCCTGCACATCCGTCAGCTCCGACCGAAGGTCCACCAACTGGGCCTGGGATGGACACAGGTGATGAGCGACTGTTTGTTTACATGTTTGTACTGCACCTCCCTGAGCCCAAGTGAAATGGTTTTACGTTCATTTGGACCTTGTTTTATGTGGATTTCCCTACCTACATGAAATGGCGCATTGAATTTGTCACTTCAATTCAGACATGCATGATAGTCCATCACTACACAATACGTAGTGTAGCCTGAAAAACGTGCTTGGTTTGTTGACTAAACAAACCTATGTCAGGAAACACATTGTTAACATGTGCTGGTAATGCCTCCGGGACGTAATTCTCTGCTCTCAGCCATTCTCTTTTTACATTTACTGAATAGTGATGGTCAGCTAAGCACAACAGTGATACTGTACAAAACAACCATTTGACACAAAGTCCTCTGGTAGGCTACCTGACACGTTTAGTACTGCAATAAATTAAATTGTCCATTCACAATACGTGTATCATTGGCTAATCTGCTGTGCTACATAAATGGTAAATACTCTGCATTTATATAGCGCCTTTATCTAAAGCACTTTACAATGTGCATTGCATTCACCCATTCACACACACTTCTAATTGGCTAACATTGGCTTTCAAAGTTTGCAGGATTGTGTGTGCGTCCGTCCGTCCGTTACCAGCTAATCTCCGGCACCGGGTTAACCCAGTCGATGCCACATTTTCCACACAATTTTCGAGAACGGTCTGTTATAGCACCACCAGGAGGCCGACCTTTGTAAAACACATTTTCTTATATTACTCCTCCAGATTGCAGCATGCAATTTATGTGAAATCTTTCACAGACTTTCCATTAGGCTGAGGAATATATCCCATCCTTTTCACATTGGCCTGTTATAGTAGCCTGGTTAATAAACCAGACTAATATCGCACGGACCGCGGGATATTAGTCTGGGGAGGCTCAGCTTGGATTTCATTTCCAGGGGGGCGGGTTGAAACATTTTCTCTTTGACGCAATTGGTCAGAGCTACTGTCAGTCAAAGGTCTCAAGCATTGAAAGTCACTGTACCAAAGCCCGCCCATATTGCATACCGTGTCCCGATTGGCCGCCCCATTTCTCTGGTGTAGGAAATGGGCGTACAATTGAGCCTCTCCAGACCGTAATCCGCCAGCAGGCAATTTATTTTTGCCAACGGCTGATTCGGTCTGGTTTATTAACCAGGCTACTGTTATAGCGCCACCAACAGGTGGATTTTTTGCAAAACACTTTTTTGGAACAAAATGGCTCAAATCATCCAAAATGGCTGCAAATCATCCAACATTGGCCTAGGAGACCTGTGCCCCGAGGGGCACTTTATCTAGTTTTAGCTGCCCCGCCCCCATTGTAACTTAAACTCCATAGATTCATTAAAAACACCTAAACATTTTTCTGTTGACTTGATATTGTCCTTCTAATATGTGAGGGGGCCGTGGTTTGTCATTTACTTTACCGGTTTCATTTATTTTTAATAATTATTTTGGAAAAGAACCTCCTCCAGCTCCAGCCCCACCCCTCCTCACAAAATCAAAAATAATTATTAAAAATAATTAAGGGGCGGCGGTGGCACAGGGGTAGAGTTGCCGGATGGTAACCGCAAGGTTGCCAGTTCGAACCCGGGCTCCCCCAGAGTTAGTGTCGAAGTGTCCTTGAGCAAGACACTATGTAAAGCGCCTTGGATAAAGGCGCTATATAAATGCACCATTTACAACATATATCAGCTTCCTTTAGCCTGTGGTATATTTTAAACTGTAGATTCATGTTACTCAAACTCAAAAGATGTTCATTCATTCCTGAGAAATGAGCTGCTTCAACTGTTCTTTTTGGTTTTTTACATCCAGTCTTCTCATGTTTGCATGAAATGCAATCGTAGAAGATAAAACTACAGGTCTGATGCACAATCATCAAACCATGTTGTCAGCATCAGCAACTCAGCATACAGGTCTTCCATCCAGACAGCCAGGCTGGATGCACAGTTTGCACACATTAAACAAATAAGGAGCAATTCCCTATTCAAACATTCATTCAAACAGAAAGTAATGAAGTTAAGAGAGACCACACAAATGGAACTCAGAGGTACAATGTGCAAAGTCAGCTTGCAGTGGTTGACAAGTCTTTCTTCCACTGTGCTCTTCTGTTTTGTGATTAGGGATGCACCGATCCGATACTCGTATCGGAGATCGGCGCCGATCCAGGCTAAAATTCTAGATCGGGTATCGGATCGGTGGCCGATCCATTATCCGATCCGATCCGATAATTATGTGTAATTACAGTATGAAAACAACTCTACCTCCTCTGTGACACAGCAGTGTAGTATTGACAGTATAACATGTGGAATGCAGCCAGGCTAGCCTGCGCACACATTAACCTGGTCTAACTGTTGCACAGTTAATTAATAAATAATTCAGTGCATTTATATCTGTGTTTGTTACATTTTGTTTTACAAAGTTGGGAAAGTAATGTTTAAGTCAAGCCTTGATGTTGCCTTACACAAAATAATGATTCCAGACTCCACACAGTGAGGCATACAGCTTAATAGGTTATTACGTTTCTTTGTGGGGGGTATCGGATCGGTACTCTGTATCGGCAGATACTGGACGCCCATGTATCGAAATCGGTATCGAATGCCAAAAAGCCGGATCGGTGCATCCCAATTTGTGATGGGGGAAGAATGCAATATTAAGTCACAGGAGATATCTTTATGCCGTAAGGACAGTCCACACTAATGGAACTCATTTTGCATGTAAACTTATATTTGCTTCACAAATACTTGAAAGTCATCATCTTAGACTTGTCATTTACCATAGTTCAGTTGGCATTGGGCTGGTAAACGAGGGTGGGTTAGTGAAATCACTCAACCTGTCATAGATATTATATTAGATTCAGTTCAATATATATTAATATAAAAGCACTGCAGTAACACTAACACACTGCAGAACCCGGTCCCACACAGGAAAATAATTTGTCAATGTATCCATTTGTAACCCCTTTTCCCCCTCACTCCCCCCTTTTTCCCCTCGCTGTATGTTTCTTTTCCCCTTTTGCTTCCTTTATGATGAATTCCTGTTCTGTTCTTTGACTATATAGAAGTGTCTATTTGTACGTCTCTAAATGTTTTGATGAATTGAACATGGTGGACCGGTGGACCCTCTTGTAAACAAGTGTAATGCTTAATTGGGTCGTCCACTCACAGTTAACACTTAACAGTCTTTGTATTGAGTTTGTGCTTGAAATGTACTGTAATTCTGCAATATCAATACAAATATAAGCAACTGTTATATTTGTACAGTATATCATCTCACGGTTCTCACCTCTAGTTTATGGTTGAGTTGAAAGATGGTCTGTGCTTTGTGACAGAGCTGAGCAAAACATGAGCTCAGGCTGGTCATCTTCTGCCGCCCCTCGTACGTGATGTCGGCTTGGTCCGGGTCGATCTCGCCGAGGAGAAGGTCCACGTCTACGAACGCCTTGTCGAACTCCTTCTCCAGCACCTCCAGCCAGCGGAACATGGACATCCCGTGATTGGGGCCGACCAGGGACGTCGTGGTCTGGGCCGCCGCCGACGGGGAGCCGCAAGCCGAGGCAGACATTTCCAGTAGGGAGTGAGTGAGAGTTAGCCTAGCTTCCTGGCTAACCTGAAATGTTTTCTCTCCACACACACAGAGAATGGAAAACGATCAGAGCCGTGATCGAATCCAGAGAACAACTTCAGATTGTCTGATTTTGGGAACAGTTTAAGAGGTCTACTCGAATATGTTTATCTTGTTTCCCTTACACAAGCACTAATAATATCACAACCAGGAAATCCGAAATCGGATACCGAACGGATGTGATCATAATGTGATGCATCCATCGACTACAAATGCCTGCCACACAATCAGAGAAAAAGCAATCGATGTGAGAGCCAATAATCAATGCTGAGATTGGAGGATTAGAGTACAACCTTTTTTTTTATCCCTGCCAGGCTGGAACGACTAAAGAGTCCTGACTGTGACTGTGAGTGTTTGACAGTATGTATGACTTCGCACGAACACTCGGCGTCTCGGCCAACCTCCACCCCATTCCCACATCTTACAATAAAGGCAGTGTGTGTGTGTGTGTGTGTGTGTGTGTGTGTGTGTGTGTGTGTGTGTGTGTGTGTGTGTGTGTGCGTGCGTGACTGCGTGTGCGTGTGTGTGCGTGTGTGTGTGTGTGTGTGTGTGTGTGTGTGTGTGTGTGTGTGTGTGTGTGTGTGTGTGTGTGTACCGTGTGTACAGAGTGCACTAAATGACCTGGTGATGTATGATGACACGACACACGTCAATGTTACACGAAAAAAGTACAAAAACATGCACATCCAACCCAAACTTGTGTCAAGAACTTCCACAGTTGACTTGTACGGGAAAGTGTACGCCCAGGCCAGTGCCCCACACACGTACTGTACGGGGTTGACTGGTTGAGTCTGAGTCACCATTATTAGGAAATGTGCCCATATAACCAATATAATAATACATATGCTGTTAAGGGGAACACAACAGTGGTCCCCAGGTTGATTCTCAGTCAGGGTGGTGGTCCCTGGTTCATAATCAGTTGAAAATCCCTACAGAGTCAGACTCATTCCACGAAACCCTCTCCGGCCATTTACGATTTGTGGTCCCTTTTTTCGTGTATTTTATCGATTGACTCGGTTCCCTTTAATATTGTGTAAAACAATACATGCATTTTTATCTTCATAAATCTTGCTTTCTTTCAGTAGCCTATAGACAGTGACTGAGACACCCCCTATTTCATGTTTTTCATAAATGGCCTTCAATGAAAGGAGACTTAATTGATAGGCCTACTATGACTATTCAAAATGTTCAAAAATCCCTAAATTATGCCATTCACATCTATCTGACAGTATCTGTTATTTTATTGCTGGTCATATAGTTTTTGAATGAATAGATGATTAATCATTAAAATAGCATTATAGGCCCAGGCGGTGGCGTAACCGTCTGGGCACCCGACTGGTAATCCAGTCGCAGTGTGCCGCGGGTTCGACTCCCGAGCCCGACACGGCCTTTACTGCATGTCTTCCCCCATCTCTCTCCCGTTTCCTGTCAGCCTACTGTCTGTCCCTTAAAAAAAACAATAAAAGGCGTAAGCCGCAAAAAATATATAAAAAAAAAAAAAAAAAAATAGCATTATAGCTCTGTCTGGGACTATAGCCTATATGCTATATTAATGATTAATTATCAACTGTCCCCAGACTCCCCACCCAGTCAATGTAATTCTATTTGAATGATTAATCATCAACTGTCCCCCAGTCGCACTCAACCCCGTTACACAAGTCATTCTCCCCTCCATAACAATAATGAACTTGAATTTTCAACCCCGTTATTATATTATTCTATGTAAAAATATATTAAAAGAATGTTTTTATTTAATGCCTGAGATGGGAAAAAATGTTTTTCTGCTAGTTAAAGATGTGGGGTAGGCTATTCAAAAAAGTAAAACCTTTCGGTAAAATAGAATTTCACAACGGGTGTGAAATCGTACCGGGTTCGTGGAATGACTCACATACGTATACGTCTGTAATCCACGTAACTCGAGAATCGTTCGCCCCACAGCCCCCGCCAACTTCAAATTTGACACACGCGTTCCACACCACCACAGGGAGTGCAGTGCCCGGCCTTGAGTCGGTCGGATACATCATAGACGGTTGTCCAGAACCACCACAATAGGCTCTGGTCAGGTTCTGCCAGTCTACATATTTTGTCGAAACCTCATGAAAATCAGTGAACAACTTAGAGATAATGTGACATTATTTATTGAGTGATGTGATCAAGATGTATCAGCCTGATGGTTCAAATTCCATAACTGGCTTCCAATATTTGCGAGTGTTCTGTTTTGCACGGAATGCCACAAGTCATGAATACAGCCTGCAGGCTGCAAAAATGTTGCACACACACTTCCAGTAGGCTGAAGGAAGATTTGCCACCCAAATGTTTCAAATAAACATGATAGTGGTGCTATAAAAGGCTGCAACACAGTCCTGGGTAGGCAACCTGGCCTGGCGGGGATCCATGTGCTCCAAGGAGTGCAGTGCACTTTTCTTTTTTTGTCTGAAGGTTTCCTGTGTCCTGTGTCACTCCAGTTCTTATCCTGTCACTCATCATGGTCAGCAAGCCACGCTTTTGTCTCATGGACACAGACCATATATAATCTTTGTATTCCCTCTTTAGTTTTTTGTTGAAATCTTATTTTACTTTTCTTATACAGTTATATCCTATATCCTATGATTACATTTTTAACATATATTCTTAATTGAGGTTTTATGTTCTTGCATTATTTACCAAGTATTGGACCTCTTTTGAATAGACACTGCCGTGGTGCCTATAATATTAATGAGTTCAGTAAATGTGTGACTACTATAATAATCAATGGACTTCCTTGAGGTCTGAAGTTACTCTGCCATGTCAGTCAACACACAGGCTGTCTACCTCAAAGAATTTCAAGTCACACATGCAGCACTTCAAACACAGAATTCAAACATTGCTGAAAGGAAATTGCATTGGTTTCACAGAATAGGTTGTAAATTGTGTATCAGGGAGTTTCTCACATCCACAAACAGGGCCTGTCGAGCTTTTGGACCCAGCTAAATTCTCTGTCCATGTCAAATGTTGTTTTTCTAACCCCAAGGCAAACATCTCAGCCATTGTTCCAAATGAAGCAAGGAGACCTCTACTCTCACCCTGGGTCATTCTGAGCCTTCTATTTATACTCCCGAAAGCAGAGAACCTCTTCCGTCTTGAAGATACAGAGCAAGAGGACGTAAGACATTTTCCGATTCATTGGGGGTTGCAAGTTTGTCTACAAGGGCCAGGCTGCACAATTAGGTAGTCATCATGTTAGGGGTTGCTTTAGTCCTGCTTCTAGGTATGCTGTTTAATCCACACCTATGGGTCAGCACCAGTGTGTGCCCAAAGAAGTGTGTGTGTGACCACAGTGCAGCAGTTCAGTCCATGCAGTGTTTCAGGGTGCAAGCTATTCCATCGCAGATATCTAGAGACACAAAGATAATAAAGCTGGCTTATAACCACATCAAGGAAGTAAAGGTAAGTGACAATATTGAATTAATCACATTACCTAATTTCAATTCATACATGATATTAATACATACTTAATAATGATATAGTACATTTAATATCTATTGATTTATGCAATACATGTTTTATTGCTTTCTGTTTGTGCTATTTAGTTATAATGATATTCAATGTGATAGATTTAGTTTCTAACACTTTCAAAAATACAAAAGTATCCAAGTCTCAAATTCCCTTTATCTGTGGTTGTACTGTCCATAATTTCAATGGATTATGTGGAAATGAGAAAACCCCCCCAGAGAAAACCCCCACCATAAACTTATGTTATGTTATGTGCGTGCGTGTGTGTGTGTGTGTGTGTGTGTGTGTGTGTGTGTTTTATGACCAACATTCAACATTGTTTTAGTATTACTTTAGTCAGTTTAGTGCATAGTGTAAACATTTGCATATATAAATGCTGAGTCCCATAAGTGCTCAATAATAATAATAATAATAACTTTATGTCAGACCCATGGGTCCATATAAAAGACAGCAGTATATTATAAATATACAAAATATAATAGAAAACAAAACAGATCACTCAAGCACACGCATGCACGCACGCACGCACGCACGCACGCACGCACGCACACACACACACACACACACACACACCAATACATGTGGTGGCTGCCAAGTCAAAATATTCAGGCAGGTACATTTATTACTAAAAAATATAGAGGCTATTTCGCCAAAGCTTTCTGAGCCTGGATATGTATCTATTTAATATACACGTGTCATACAGGTTCAAGACTTGTCAGGACTGACAGTATTGGAGGAGGTGGTGCTTTCCTCAGCTGGGGTGGAGGTGGTGGAGAACAATGCTTTCAGGTAGGGAAATTTTGTTTCCCTTTTCCTGATCTACTGATGTATTTTTTGAGTGGTGCAACCACTCCAAGGAACAGCTTTATCCCTATGGGACTATGGGACTATGTTACTATGTTTAGAGTACCAATAGGGGGTGCTGTTGCACCACTCGCTTCAGACTGGTATTACTCGACGATCTACTGATGTATTGTGATGTTTTTTATATGATATTGTATTACTCAACAACACTGAAAATTTGTTTAATTACTCAGTGTAATTTCGAGAATAGATAAAACTTGAATGAATGAATGAATGAATGAATGAATGGGTCCAAGCACCACTCTGCTAGTTACAGAGATTACATTTTAACATAAGAGAATAGGAGATACAAATTATTTAATATTAAAAGTCTGATTAAATATAGTTTTTTGAGGGGCACTAGCCCCTCCAATGCTCAGCTTTCCGTGTTTGTGTAAACACAAACATTGAAGACAAAAGTGAGGACAGAAAAGTGAAGACGCAAATTGTGATTGGTCGGAATGACATTTGTGATGATTTGATTGGCTGAGTGTGCACGGAATGTGATGTATATGATGTATGATGATAAGAGCGCATAATAAAAATGAATGGAATATTATCGCAATCATCTGTATTCAGTGATTGATTGAGATTTGGCATTCTTTCGGACTGCTTTTAGGGCCCTTAGAAGATTACGACACCTGGACCTCCAGAAGAATAAGCTTCACTTTGTTCCCCGGGGTCTCCCAACTAACCTGGAAACCCTCAAGGTAGAGTAGAGGCCAACCTTCCAAGAAAGAAGAGATTTCTCACAAATAATTAAAATAAATATTGTAGCTACATACAGTATGTTATCAAATAAATTTCTTTGTTCAGGTGGGTAACAACCTGATCCACACTCTTCAGGAGTCAACCCTGGAAAACCTGAAGAAGCTGCGTGAGCTAGACCTGCAGAGTAACCACATCACCACACTCCGCGCTAACGTCCTCTCAGGTCTTGTGAAGCTGGAACGCTTATACCTGGACGGTAACCGCATAGAGACGGTCCAGGGGTCCATGAGGCTGGCCCAGCTTAAACTGTTGAGCACGGGAAGTAACAGAATCACATCTTTCCCCTCTGCTTTTTTCACACAACTCAAATCCCTGAGTGCGCTGCGTCTGGCAGGGAACCTGCTGTCCAGGGTTCCCAATGACCTCCCGGGATCTCTGAAAGTCCTCAATCTGGACCGCAACCAGATCCGAGCTCTGAGGAGCCGGGAGATGGCACAGCTCTGGAACCTCACCTCTCTGTCGGCCGCCCACAACCGACTGGTCTCAGTGGACGGTGCTCTGCGTTTGCCTTACCTGACCTCTCTGGACGTGCCTGGCAACCACCTCAAGGTGCTGCCCGGAAGACTGGCTCCTCGCCTGGAGAGGCTCGACTGTAAACAGAACGCCATCCAGGAGATCTCCTTCCACCATGTATCTGGAATGAGGCAGTTGAGACATCTGTTCCTGGAGAACAACACCATTAAGACCTTTGAGGCCAATGCACTGAGGAACAACGTGCTACTCACCAATCTGGCCCTGGAACAAAATCTGTTGTCTTCAATTCCAGACGGGTATACTGTATATATATCTATATATCTTTTGTCACCTAAATACAAATAGAGATGTATAGCATTTGCAGGTTCCTTGGCTCATCGGTTCCATTGTCATTGGTGACTTGATGCATACAAAACATCAGTCGTGCGTGCGTGCGTGTGTGCGTGTGTGTGTGTATGTGTGTGTGGGGGGAGTACGGGTTAGAACTCCCCAAAACTAAAACAATACCAGGTGCTGGAAGGTTTGTTTGCTGAACACACATGAACTTTACTCAGCTCTTGTGCTCCATTCCTCTTTTTTGTGACATACACTTCCTGCTTAACAGGCTCCCAGGAAGCCTGGTCCGCTTAGACCTGAAGGCCAACCACATCGCAGTCATCCGGGAGGGGCCGATGCGTACACTGAGACGCCTGCAGGTGCTGAATCTCCGCAGGAACCACCTGACCACGCTCCCCCACACCCTGCCGGACTTCCTGCCCAGGCTCGCCACTCTCTACCTGGACGGCAACCCCTGGAACTGCACCTGTGAGCTCAAGAGGCTGAGCAGGCTGCTAGCAGCTCGCGGGGTGGAGGTGCCTAGCGAGGAACTCTGCAGCGAGGAGCTGGTCAGTGTGCCGTCTGTTGGCAGAGATTGGAGGGCTTATCTGACAGATGGCAGATGTGAGGAGGAGGAGGCAGAGGAGGTTACGGAGGGTATGAGACGTGAGAAACAGGACACAGATCTTACGAGTGATGAGGACTATTATGATTACGATTAGTGCGCAAAAAATAGGGCAGCCTAATGTCCAGACTATGCTGTGTAAAAGTTTTTTGTTATCAAATGTTTTTTATTTAAGACAAACTAAATAGCACAACCAAACATGTTAATGCTGTGTAAAAGTTAAGATACATTTTGTAGCTCTGAGATGCCTGATGAATGTTTTGATAATTTAATAACGTAGAAGCAATTAATGATTATTCTAAGGCATTAAATATGTGTAATTAGGCAGCGCTTTGTTATACAACAGCAGAAGGGAAACTTCCTTCATATTGTCGCTGTTGGGTGGTAACATTGTCCTAAACCATTACTTTCTAGGATTTTCCATTGGATCACAAGCACTTACAAAACCCACAGACCCACTCATCTATAAGCTGTCTATCATCCACCATCTTTCCATATCAAGTCTGAAGTGTCAAATAATTGAATGCTGTTTTACCAGTAGATGGCAACTCTTGCCTGCTTTTCTTTTTTTCTTTCCATTTTTGAGCAGTGCCTAACCTAACCAGTTCCTTGCAATTACATCTGTCACTCACAGGTTAATGATGACAGGGCAGCCATAGCTGAACAGGTATAGAGGTGGGGGTGGCCTGGGAAACATGGTCCCTGGTTTTGGGACATTTATTCCCTAACTGCTCTGAGGTCACTGCCCCCGTAGCTAGCTCCTTATAGTTTAAATGCACATTGTGCAAATATGCAGTGACAAATACTCCAAAGGAGTGGGGACCACATTGTTATGATGATGATTATTATTATTATTGTTATTATTGTTGTGGGCTCGATCGAGAGCAATATATTGTTATCGTACATCAACTTTATTCCCGGGGCCGTTTGCCCTCTGGGCTGTGACATCATGTGTCGCTATTTCGCCTCGCTGTCTCTCGGGATGGAGGCATCATCAGAGTAGAGAGCTACTTGAGCCCACACGGTTCCTTCAGGAATAGATACTAGTTATTATTAGTAGTAGTAGTATTGTTTTTTATTATATGGAATTATAAGTTACATATTAAGAAATACATTTTCATTCTTTTGTCCTACATACTTCAATGCAATAGTATCCTATTTATGAAACTATAGCAATTACATCATGCATCACTAATTGTCAGGATTGCCAACTAAGAATTAAACTGACTTATTTTACTTGACCAACATGGTTAAGGACCTGTCTATTATGAATTAACTGCCATTTTCGTTACACAAAACAGATAAATATTGTATTAAGTAAAGTCATGTATAAGTCAGTCTGCGTAACACTGATTTTAGTAGTAGTAGTTTTAGCGACACAGCATTATCTATATGGAAAGAAGTAGGAACACTGAAATAGGAATGCTGCAGGGTTCTAGCACCTGAGGATATTTTGGAAAGCAACAATATGCCATCAGAAACAGTATTTATTGTACTGTAAAATACATACATGAATACCTATATGGGACCTGTCATGACTGGCATGAGTTAATAGTGATTAGAGTTGTCAAAAAATAAAATAAAGTAAATACAGTATGTATATTGAAGAGGTTGAAAAGGTTACACAGTATGACTATACAGTTATGACTTATTGAGTTAATGTCATAATTCACAACATTGTTTTCAAGTATTTGGTTTGGATCAAATTGTATTCAAAGTGACATCTAAATATATCTTCAACAAATGTTTGGTGCATAGTATTTCAGTCTTGTGAATTGTTCTGCAGAAGATGTTCAGCCTGTGAAAATAAAACACAGGTGTCAAATAACAATTTGATAACAGCTAGCTAAGATAATACTGACTCATCAAAGTCATCATAATATACTGCATGTTTAGTTTGGGGATTAGCCAGTGCGTCTAATTTAGAACAATAAAACTGTACCAAAAAGTCAACCGGATCATCTGGTTTGACCTTGCAGCACTCTACCATTGCCTCGGAGAGAGAGGGCATCACATATTTCATCAGATAGTTTCTCAGGGGGATAGATTGAGCTTCCAGAAGCTCGTGCTCCTGTTTCTTCACCTCTGACACATTCAATTCCTTAGAAAGCAAAACGGGTAATTTTTACATGCTAAACAAGGGTGGGAAATTTGATCAGTATAACTATCCTAGGCAACCAAAACTGAAAATGTGTGAAAACAATCACAGTGATTTGTTTGATTTGTTGAATACACAGGCCACTGTATACTGTAAAGCAAATAATATTTAGATATATGTTTTGCAAGCAAAATGTCTGCCCGCCATGTGAATATGGATGCATGTAGTGTATCCATGCTTACCCACTCCTCATACTGAGCAGCTAGTTGAGCCAGTGCAGCCCCATCCTGCTTCTTCTTCCTGGCAGCCTCCAGGGCCAGTCTCTGTTGCCTCTCCTCTTCCAGCCTTTGTCTCTCCATCTCCTGCTCTTGCGGGCCGGTGCCATAGTTTCTCGGACGCCCAACCACCTCTGTGATCTTCTTCATTACATCTGTGTACTCGGGGTCATCTGTATTAACCTCTGGGAGAAGACAAGTCCTATGTAACTAAGTGCCACACTTATCATCAGCTCCCTATACTTTTATACTATTTTAGTTACCCAAGCCATGCTGCTCAATACTCATACATTGAGTTGGAACTTGGCAGTGCCTGGGATCAAACCCAGAACGTTTCTATTCAAAGGTGAGCATTCTACTAAGTCTGAGCTACCTGGAAAACATTATGAGTTTGTTCAGCTAACCCTTTCTCTTTACATTATGCATATTCTCTCTCTCTCCCTCTCTCTGAATGAATTAGTTTTTTCTTCAACATTTAGAGAAGCCAATTATTATTTTTTCTTTATTTCTCCCAATTTAGTTGTTCATCATTATGCCACTTATCTCCTCCAACATATTGTGTTGCCACAGCTATTTCACCCTGCTGGTTTACCTGTCTTAATCCTCCCCATACATTGTTGTGTTGCTTTTGTGTTGATAAAGATCCTAATTTTACAACTGAGATAAAGAGTATTCTTTTCATCCTTTCAGTTATTTATACTCTTATGTGCAAACAACCTCATTCAAACTTTTGCACATCATAGTCTGTAAACACTAAACAGCTATAAAGGAGTTGAACGCCAGCAGTACCAATGTGCTCTGGGTGGATCTCCATCTCATCAAAGTAGTCCAAAACAGTTTCGTCAGCGACACCGACTCGTCTGTATTTGTCTAGGAGGGCGACGAATTCCACCTGGGTGTAACGCATCTTCTCTGCCACGATCTGTGTAAAACCTTGAGCTCTTTCCATGAGAAAGTTGTCTGATGCCTCGAGGCAAAAAACAAATTCTGCAAAACATATAGGCAAAGAATGAGAAAATGTTTCCCTAGCCTAGAGTGTGTGTGTGTGTGTGTGTGTGTGTGTGTGTGTGTGTGTGTGTGTGTGTGTGTGTGTGTGTGTGTGTGTGTGTGTGTGTGTGTGTGTGTGTGTGTGTGTGTGTGTGTGTGTGTGTGTGTATGTGTGTGTGTGTGTGTGTGTGTGTGTGAGATAGAAGGGCTATATCAACCTGGAGTGATTCTCCTGTTATACATGGGTATTTTAGGGTTGTAATCCTCACTCTCTGTGTCTTCATCTGCATTGAACACCAAATGAAACACTTTAAAATGAGAAATTTGCATCCTTATTTACAAAGCAATTACACAAAACCGTGTGGAACTCACCAGAGAAAATTGACTTGGCTTGCTCATAAGTCTTTGGGAAGCCATCAAGAATGAATCCTTGGTTCTTACATGGAGCTGAATTCAGTTTATCTTGCAAAATGTGGAACGCAAGTGGATCAGCAAGCCGACCTATGGGACCAAAATATAGATTTCTTATTTATTTCATAAAACAAAACAACAATTGTTTCTTTCAATTCAGCCATTGTGCCAATTAATCGTCCACAAACATTTCTGTGTTGGGTCACTGCCGTTGTACCTTACATTAAACATCCCCTGCTGACAAGTGCCGCCCCAGCCCTTCTAGGAGTCGCTAGCACAGCAACAAAGACTGCCCTCCACACCTGGCTTCCTTCCCTAAACACGGCCAATTGGGTTTGTATAGACATCCAAGCCAGAGATGCATGATACTGGATTTAAATCTAAACTCTGTGGTGGTGGACAGGTACTTTATCCCTGCCGAGCACCCCCAAAAGTATTGATTTAAATAATGGCAAACTTAAGCGCCTCCGATTTCTGTAACTAATTGCTACTGTATTTGGCTCACCTCCATTCTTTGCCATACTGTCACGAATAGTTTCCAGTTGATCTTGTGCAACAGTCACTGATTCCTCATCGTCATATTCAACGTCACCACCTTTCATGGTTTCTTCCTGAAGCATATGCCATAGACATGTATGATAAGTTGGTCTGTCATTTAATATAATATTTGTGTACCAGATATAGCATGAGGAAATGTCCACAAGATGGAAGTACATATTGGAATTTGTATTAAAGTGTATTTGAAGCCTATATGAAATATTATTAGCCTACTTAAAAATACAATCAAGTACACAACAAAATAATTTTATCTTACTGACCAGTTGTGTGATCCTTTCTTCGATTATTTCCTTGAGTTTGATGTGGTGAACTTGATAATACTTGCAGAGCTTCTCTGCAACAGTGGTTTTGCCCACCGCAGGAGGCCCACTGAGGCACATTCTGATTGGCTACAGAAACAAATCATTACACCAGACATCTAGTTTGTGACTTGTGACACGTTTAATTTTATTTAATTTAAATATATATATATATATATATATATATATATATATATATATATATATATATATATATATATATATATCAGTAATTAAATACGTTTGGAGTTTAGGATTTCGATAACTAAACTCGTTCCAGTAGCATTCCAATTGTCTTTTCCTGACTGAAGAATTGAACACTCACAAGTAGCTGCCTGGAGTCTTTGTATTCCTTCACAATGTGATTCATATTTTCTACCATTCCAGCTTCATATTTCCAGGGAAAGTTGAAAGAGTTTTTCAGGACAACAGTCTCCAGGTGAAGGTTGATGCTTAGGTACTCCAACTCATCCTCCTGGAATGTGTGAGATAAACTTTGAATACCACTACTACATTATTTGATTAAATACAAGAAAGTAAATGGAAAATGAAGATATCTTCATTAGTGCCAAGGAAAATGCCACTCAATAAATTAAGCTATTTTTATGGATAGTCCAATAAATAGATTGAGGCTCAGAACGGTCACAGAATCACTATACTATAGTAGTGTTAAAATACACATCAATTTGTATACAAACTAGCATTGGATGCTACTATATGTGAGATGAATGCAAAATCACATACCGTACCTTCAAATCCTTCATGAACCGAGCTTCCGCTTCAGGTACTTTATTGATTTTGCCTGGTCCAAGTACAGCACTTAACACCTCAAGTGGCAAAATTCACAAAACAAATGAACGAATGTTTTTTTTACCTTCATGTTATTTATTTGTATCAGCCTAATCACTAGTGTGTGCATCTGCAACCAATGGCAGTGGTTCTCAACCTTTTCAGGCTGTGACCCCTGCTGTGACCCCTGCTATGTGTATAGCATAGTAGTATATAGTTTATATGTATAGTCTCATAATATAGATATTCCACTGTTAATTTCTTAGCTTACGCATGTTTCATGATAAATGCATTTTTGTGATGTATTCCCATGCTTTTTGTTCTTGCTTAATGTAAATCGCTCTGGATTAAGAGCGTCTGCTAAATGCCTAAATTGTCAATTGTAATTGTAATCATATTTGAACTGGGATCCCCACCCTGACAAGTACCCTGACAAGTACATGGAATGTAGGAGTTGAGGCATTACATTTTGTTTGACAACTGACAAATATTGTGAAAATGGCAGATATACAAGCTTACACACCCAAATACCCAAAGGTTAAAAAACTCTGTCCTATGGTGTTACCTTCACAGTGTCCTCTAAAGTATTTTTAGAGTCATCCACAGCAAGGATGTACTGTGACTTAGGCCTGAGATCGATCACATTCTGGATCACGCTGAGGGAGCAAGAGATATTCAGTTAAATACTATCCCACTGAACATTATGAACTGCGGGTAGATTTGGAGACCAGACATTATCAACATCACCCTCCAAGGTCGTATACGTGAATCATGGGAATGTAATCTGTGCCCAATCCGAATACAGGAACTTTGGGAATCTGCATTGACCAAGCTGTCTAGGGGAAAATACAAATAAAAGTAGTAAATAAATGACGAATGATTGACGATATACACTAGCTTATTTACTGTATATAGTATATACACATCATATTGGGTCTAATTTTACCTTGAAGAAATTGTGAAACAGGCTCTCTCCTTTCCCATACTGAAGACCACCAGCAACAACATAACCAGTAAACTTAGATCTTTTCTGCAAGGAAAAAATAGCAATGATAGAAATAGAATCAATAAGATTCTGGCTTCAGTTCCAGGCTGCATAAAGTTAGTATCCAAACACTGCTCATGCATCTTCTTGGGACAGTTCTGCAACTTACAGCTTTACCCAGTTTGAGTACAAGTTTCTCCAGATTGCAGTGGTTTTTGAAGTTGGGATGGGGCCTTCTCCTCCTGTAATCATCATCTGTCAGAACATCATCCTGAAGAGCAAATGTAATTGCAATGGTTGTGATTTATGTACAATGCAAAAGTATAAAGTACAGTTTAGTTATTATTTATTATTATTATTATTTTTGCTTAAGCCTTACCAGGTCCCGTGGCTTTGTCAATGCCCAAGTCATTACTGTGGAGACCAGGATGAATATTTTCTGAGACCTGAAATGATCCATCTCAGCGTGAAGAGCTATTAGAAAGAAAGAAAGAAAGAAAGAAATACTTATTTTACACAAGGTGTGAGTATGAAAGGTTTACAGTTTGCACTAGGCTTGCTTCTTTATTTTCTATTGTGAACATTCTGAATCTGAACAATTGTAAGTAGGCCTATTGATTGATTGATTGAAATATTTATTAACAGTTTGTAGAATTTACAGTACATTTTAAGCACAAACTCAATACAAAGACTGTCAACTGTGAGTGGACGACCCAATTAAGCATTACACTTGTTTACAACAGGGTCCACATTGTTCAATTCATCAAAACATTTAAAGACATACAAACATTTAGAGACATACAAATAGACATTTCTATGTAGCTAAATTCATCATATGGGAAGCAAAAAAGGGAAAAGATACAATATACAGTGAGGGAAAATGGGGTGGGGGGGGTGGGGGGGGATTCAGATTTTACAGAGGCCAGTTTCGAATTGCAGCCATCCGTAGGTGCCCTTTGAGAGCGGTTTTGAAGGAGTCAAGGGATTCACATGTCTTAATGACTGTTGGTAGGGCGTTCCACATTTTGGTGGCATAGGAGCGAAAAGAATTTAGTCCCTTGTTTGTGCCGAATCTGGGTTGTACATGGTTTGTTGTACTCCCTCTGGTGTTGTGGGTGTGGACTTCGTTTACACTAAGGAAGTATTTAGACAGGTACATGGGTATCTTGGTGGTGTATCGAATCTTGTGGACCAGACCCATTGCAAGATGCTGTACTCTGTCGTCGACCCTAAGCCATCCCAGCCTGTCAAAGTGGGCAGGGGTGAGGTGGGTTCGGGGGGTGAGGCCAAGTAGGAGCCTGACCAGTTTGTTTTGGGAGGTCTGGAGCCTTGTTTTAAGGGCCTTTGAGGTGCTGTGGTACCAAGAGGTGGATGCATAGTCAAAGAAACCTTGTACGAGGGCTCCTGTTAAGGTCTTCAAGGTGTTTTTGCTGACCAGTGAGGAGATCCTGTAAAGGAATCTTGTTCTTTGATTGACTTTTTTGATTACGTTGGTGGCCATCTTATCACCGGAAAGATTGGCCTCCAGGATGGAACCTAGGTAGGTAATTTGATCTTTTCGTGTGATAATATTGTCACCCACTCTAACCAAGAAGCCATCTGCCTTGCTGAGATTACTATTTGATCCGAAGAGGATGGATTCAGTTTTTCCCAGGTGTAAGGATAGTTTGTTATCAGCGAGCCAGGTGCAGATTCTACCGAGTTCAGAGCTGAGGGTCTTTTCAACCTGCAGTTTGTTCCTGTCCGAGACCAGCAGTGCTGAGTCATCTGCGAACAGGAACAAGTTGCAGTCACAAGCTGAAGTCATGTCGTTAACATATATTAGGAACAGTAAAGGCCCTAGTATGCTTCCTTGTGGGACGCCACAGCTCACTGGGAGGGGAGGGGACAGTGTTCCGTTCACCTCCACCATCTGTTCTCTCCCCTCCAGGTAGGATTGCATCCAGCTCACTGATGTGCTATCAAAACCAATAGCTTTAAGCTTGTTAACCAGTATGGAGTGGTTCACGGTGTCAAAAGCCTTTTGGAGGTCCAGCATGACCATGCCGCAGTATTTTCCAGCGTCCACCTCGTGTTTGATGTGGTCGCTCAAATAGAGGAGGCATGTGTCAGTGGAGTGGGATGTTCTGAAACCAGATTGGAACTCGTACAGCAATTTATTAGTGGCAAGATACTTTTCAACCTGTTCATAGACTATTTTTTCCATCACTTTCGAGATGGAGCTTAGAATAGAAATAGGGCGGTAGTTGCCGGGTTCTAATTTACTCCCTTTTTTGAACAAGGGGGTTACTTTGGCCAGTTTAAAATCTTGGGGGACCTGTCCCTGTTTGATGGAGAGGTTAACTATGTGGGTGATGACTGGAGCTATGGAAAAAGCTGAGTCTCTGAGAAATTTGGAGGGGATATTGTCATGGCCAGTGGCCTTGTGGGGTTGTAGGGCACTCAGTTTTTTAAGTACCTCCTCGGTTGTTACCATTGCCATTTTGAAATCATCTTTACAAACACCAAGGTTTTTGTAGAAGGCTTTGATGTGCTCTACACCAAAACGCCCAGAGTGGGAGGGCAGTTTGCTAACCAGCTTTGTTGCAATGTTTGTAAAGAAGATGTTCAGGTGGTTGGCTACATCAAGCTTATCAGTGATGAGGGTGTTATTCGATTTGATGTTTATGTTAGTAAACCTGGTTTTTAGTTTCTGACCACAGCCTAGTTGGTTGTTTAGTAACTTCCAGAGTTCCCGAGGATTGTTTTTGATTTCCTCTGCTTTATCATTGATAAAGTTACATTTGGCAGATTTGGTCATGGCAATTACACCGTTTCTTAGCTTGTTACACTGGGTTTTTAGGTTGCACAGTTTGGTTTGGAGATTACTGTCGAAGCGCTTGGCTAGCATGGACTTGCATTTAAGAAGTTCAGAGCATTTGTTGTCTCTGGCTTTCATTGCAGTCAGTATGTCCGAATTCATCCATGGCTCCGAGCGGGTTTTGACCCTGATGGTTCTCAAAGGAGCTGTTGTTAATAAAAGGCTTTATGTCTAATATAGGCAAAAACAACAGCGCCTTCTGCTGTGTGTTTCCTCCATGGTTTCCTACTTTCCTCCCATAGCTCAGAATCTGTTCTTGAGAGATTATAGTGCCTTACCAGTTACAGCCCAGGTCGCCTCTTCAATTTGCTCTTCAGTCGCATGTTCAGAGATATTATACACCACTGCATCACATTCCACAAGGCGCTCAAGTAACTGCTCACGTTCTGCCGACTGCAAAATGATCAAATTATGGTATCGTGTTTGTTTGCACTTAGGCAGCGGCTACTTTGTATATATTATTTGCATATTCCATATTGCATTAATTGCACTCACTAAATACTGTTCTCGAAGAAAGCTGGCTGTTTCTTCGCTGAAAGAAGACACAGTTCCGACTATTTGAAAAGTCTCCTGATCATATGTGCGTTCTTCTCGGGGCGATACAGTGTTCTCTGCGTCACCATCCTCGGACAATTCTCCAGGTGTACATGTTGACAAAAACTGTTGGAATTTATATAAATAAATTAATAATTACACTGAACCTTGAACGCCATGTCAGCGGTCAAAATGATACACATTATTTGACTTTACCTTTGCAATGTACTTGGAGGAATATGTGTCAACATTGCTGACAAAAACACGTTTATGAAGAAATTGCTCCCTGGCGTCCATCTTTACGGTTGCTACCGACTCGGTTGCTAAGAAAGATCAACGTCTACTTAGAACAGTGGTTCCCAAAGTGGGGTCCGGGGACCCCCAGGGGTCCTTGAGGGAGTTCCAGGGGTCCCCAGCTAAATTATAGTTTGGAACCAAATCTGTAGGTCTGTAGGCCTATGTAGGCCTACAAATAGAACCAAATGGAGTATGGACCCGTTCTCAGAGTTAAATTAACATTGATTTTACAATATACATATTGGGGTCTCAGAGATAGAAATGCTATGGGGGTCTGTAGACTAATATGCATGTGGTCAGGTTGAGAATCATTGCTAGAGCCATATCTTCTCTTATGGTGGTCCCTGGCATATATTTTCAAATGGGGGTCCGCGGGCTAATTATAGTGTCAATTTGGGGGTCCTTGCTTTAGTCTCTAGAACCTACCATAGAAGTGACACACAATGTGGTGAACGCAAGAGAATTAATGCAGAGCACTTTTGAGCACGTGCAAATCTAGTAACATTATTTAGCCTATAGTTTAATTAATGTAGTATCATTATTTTATAGGATAGGCGTATTAGGATAGGCCTATATATATGATGTAGGCTAATTTTATATAAAATTAGCCTACATCATTATAAGATGGTGCCATTTTTGTCTACTAATCTGTGTCTCAGAGGAGGGCTGTGCACAGTTCACCTGTCTACCAGTGACATCATCACTCGGTGTTGTGTTTTTTTCTACCTGAATTGTTTGAATTATATTTCTCAAAAAAAAGAAAGAAAATAAACTGCAATATTTTTGCGTTGCAAGAATATTAATAAGGGAAAAATTGAATATTTGCAAAATGTGTGGCAAATCTGCTTACTGGCGTTCTTCACAAATGTGTAATGTGTTCATAAATGTGTTCATAAGTACATATTACTCACTTGAGTAATATTGTCCAACACTGCTCCTATGAGACACAGACAGATTTTATCATGAGCATTATGCGGAAAGATTATATGAAGTCATCCTACAAAACTTGTTGTGATTACTTTAATAAATTTTAATTTAAGTTTAACATAACTATAGGAACAGCCCTCCCCCTCCGTGTAGCCCAGCACATAGGACATCATCATCGTCTATGATGTCATTATTTGTATAAATACCCCAAATCTCTGTGAGTGTTTCTTTAACACCAGTAATTATGTTGAAAAGGTTTCTCCTAATCTTTATTCTGGTTATAGCCAGCAGTTGGTCTGTACACAGGTTGTGGACAGCGAGCAGGGCTGGCATCGTTGAAGAAGAGGTTGTCCTGGTGCTGAAGACAAGTAACTTTGATGCAGCGCTGAAAGCTCACCCCAACATTCTGGTGGAATTCTATGCCCCATGGTGTGGTCACTGCAAACGTCTGGCCCCGGAGTACGCCAAGGCGGCCAGCATGCTGAGGGAAGAAGGTTCTGAGATCCGCCTGGGAAAGGTGGATGCCACAGAAGAAAAGGAGCTGGCCAAGGAATATGGAGTCCGGGGATTTCCCACTATTAAATTCTTTAAGGGCGGAGAAAGGGAGTCACCCAAACAGTACTCTGCTGGTAGGAAGGCTGATGACATCATTAATTGGCTTAAAGGACAATATTGATCCCAAATGACTTTCCATGGAGTCTATTTTGCAGAATTGCCCCTGTTGTCCAGTTTCCCCCACAGACCCCTGCAGCCCTCATAGCATAAAGCCATTGCAACTCAATGAGTTGCATGGTGCAGTTGTCCCTTTGCCTTTGGTGTGGTTTGGGCAGGTACTATGATTATACTAGGAGAAGAGTTTTTTAAGTGATATTTTTATGTGGCCACACCCATCAGTTCATTAAGTATCCCTGGTTTTCAGGTGGGTGGTGACGCACCTGAACTGAAGCCGCACCCACAGCTGTTGTATGATAAAGGGGGAGGGGTTGGGGTGGGGATGATATTGTGACGTCACTAACGTGGTGTATTTCGATTGGGCCTTTTGACTCGAAGGCTTTCAGCTTTCAGGAAGAAACCAAAAATACACTGGGAAGACACTTCAATATTCTAACCACACCTGGGATCTATTAGAGTAATGTTAACATACAAAACAGAAAACGGCACTCCACCTTTATTTTCGGGGGCTGCCCGGAGTGATGTAGAAAAGAGTGCTTCGCCACTGAACTATAGGCCTATACCAACCGGCTTCCCTCTGCTCCTCTTCTGCCTGTTTTTATTTGTCCAAATATGGGCAAATGATGTCATAAAATATGATTTCATAAGCCAAATATGGAGTTACACAAGCTCCTGACTTAGCCTCTGGTCCTAAAGGTCAGAAAGCTTGACGTACTTAGCAACAGTAACTACGGGGCTGAGCTCATACATCATAGGTCTATAGCATATTTAAGGTCTATGAAGGCCCATCCTGTATCATTTCTCAAACGGTGAACTTGTTAGTTAGATATAACCATTATTTCTCAAGTGATTCATTCATTCAACTAGTTATCCGTGCCAGAGAAGCAGAAGAAAAGGCCAAGATGACAGATAAGAAGCAGCCTGTGGATCTGGGATTAGAGGAGGATGATGAGTTTGATGAATTCCCAGTAGAGGATTGGACAGGGCTGGACGAAGACGAAGATGCTCACGTGTGGGAGGATAACTGGGATGATGACAATGTAGAGGATGACTTCTCAAGTCAACTCAGAGCAGAGCTGGAAAAGGGTTTCAAGATGGAGACAGGGTCTTCCTAAAACCACGGGGTCAAGCCAATCAAGAAGAAGAGGGTCTAGCTGTATGTGCTGTGTCTGCATCTAATCATGCAAAACACCAGACCATAATTTCTCAATGAGTTTTGGTCAATTCTGTTTCCACATTTTGTGAAGTCATCTGGAAATGAGCTGTTCTTTTCAGTGTGCTCACACAGAGTAACTGTGGATTATGAGGCTAGACAGCTAGAAGAAACTGAGCGGGATCTATTGCCTCTGTGCCTACATTTGCTGGTCATATTTCGTGCAGGAGATGAACATTCCAGACAACTGAAAATCATAAAACACCTCCACTCTTTGCTTGGGACTTGATGAGACTGGCCCCCATTGGTAGGAATGTCACCAGGTCAAGAAACCTGTCACATTAAATAGAGGCTTTCATGGCATGACCTATAATAGGCCTATATCTGCTTCCCTTGCCATTTTTTCTGTAGCTCACTACAGGGCAAAAGGGGAAATCTTTTTTTTAATGCCTACTGCAATAGGCCTCTTTTTTCCCCCCTTCTTTTTAAACGGTGTGACTCCTGAAAGGGCCATAGCTGAGACATTCTAATCTAGGCCATTCCAGCAATGTGTCGATGGGTGTCCCTGAGCGAGACTATAAACCTCTTAATTAAACCCCAGGGGGGTCCAGGAGGGAAAATCTAAAATATTGGAGTTGGAACCTAAGACCAGGGGCAGCGGTGGCTGAACGGTTTGCGGAGCGGTCTTGATATCGGAAGGTCGCTAGTTCGTATCCCCGGACCGGCACGTTAAAATTACCACTGTTGAAGTGCCCTTGAGCAAGGCATTGAACCCCTACCATGAAATGTTCTATGAGCAGGGCCTGGCTGTAAAAAAGTTCCTAGAGCTTAGTCCAGTTACCCTGGGTAAACATGGTAACTTTGCTTTGCTTACCTTGACCAGCCCCATTTACCCGCTGAGAGCTGTTCATGAGGTGGACAGCCTCGGCTCAAGAGGTTTTAAAGGGACATTTCACTGCTGGAAGAAACTCCAGTCACTCAATGGTAATAGTATTTCTAGTAGATAACTGTAGCACAATTAGAACTCTATGGCCAGAAAAAATATGTAGTCTGTGGTTTGACTTTCACTATAGGGTTTGACTGGATTGCTGAATTGCTACAATGACCACAATGCTTTGGTGCACTCACCCCACCTTGTGGAGAGGGGGGAGGATACAAAAGGGGTGAAGTGGCCCTAATTTCACCCCAAGCACCGTAGAATGACTGCTCACTGCTCCTGGTGACTATAGGATAAGTTAATGATTAGTATGAATTGCACAGGGAAACTCCCCCCTGTCAGGTGTAAAGGAGCAACTTGGACACTCAAGCATGAAGGAAGCATGAGTTAAGTCCGTTGCTCTCCCCAGGTTGGTGGAGGGTGTGTAGAGTCCAGGATCACATTAGATGATTGACACAGGGGTGAAAAATGGGTTACAAAATTGTGGGATAAAAATATATATATATTTTTAAAAAAAGTATGAATTGCAAGTCTGTGCATATACTGTATATACATGTACGTAGATATATAGTGACAAAAAACACCCCAAGGAGTAGAGACTAAATTATTAGTGTAGTTGCCGATAGGCAAACAGACCATTATTGGTCTTTTTGTTTGCTCCTCTGATTGCACAATTACACACCCTACCTAATTGAATTAAGGCACCTTTTTGACCTCATGATTGGACAATATACAGTGACATCACAATATGTGAAATATTGTGTATATTATATATATATATATAGGCAACCAGTTACACATCCCTAGGATTGCATCTTCCTAGTTTGCATTATTACCATGTGACACATGTGAGACAAACACTGATCAACTCCTTTGACATACTGTGCATGCCTTAACCCTGACTTATAGCATTACCTTGAATTTAAAATAATTAAACTATTTACACTCTGTACTTATTTTTTACAGGAACTAAAAGGTACTTTATTACTGGACGCCAGGTGGCAGTGTCTCCTACACCAGGGCCGTAGCGGATCATTTGGTTGCCCTACTCGTAGGATATTTGTGCTGCCCCCTCTCCCGACGAGAGCACTGCTATTCCTCATATTTTTCACTCTGTGAGGATGCACACACGTCCGCTCGTTATTAAGCGGCGGAGCCACAGAGAAATGTGTTATTTTGAGTCAGCTTGGCACTTTTTGGCACTGTTGCCCCCTTCGGTGTGTTGCCCTACTCGCAGTGTGTATTGCGTGTATAGGTAGCGACGGCACCGTCCTACACTAAGGTTTTGAGGTAAGGAGCGCTTTAGGTGCATGTGAAAAGAAACTAGAATGACATTGATTCCAAGGCACTGAATAGGGTTGTATACTTTATTATAAATCATTTACATTACAATGCAACAAATTAACGATTTCTGAATCCATCCAAACATCTCTTTAACCGGGAGGGGTCAGGGAATTAGCTGATCTGAAATGTTTGCGCCGGCAGTCTGCCGTGTGGAGGTGGGGCCAGAGAGAACAAAACTGTCATACTGTGGCATACAGGTGGAGGTGGGCATGAGGTCGATTACTACCCCAACACCAAAACAAACATGCAGATCCATGCACACACATTTATACACAGAGATCGTAACTAGCCTTCAAGTATGAAGCCCAAATTAGCCATAAAGAAGCAGCAGTAGTAGTCATCCACAGTATCAGTCTCCTCTTCAGCCCGGCCTGGCTTCCAGTCAAGAGGTGGAAGAGCAGAGATGAAGTGAGATCAGAAAAGCGGACTGGATGACAAATGTAGGGCAAAGTGGAGTCCTCTCCACTCACATTCTGAGACACCAACTGTCCTCAAAGTGGAGTCCTCTCCACTCACATTCTGAGACACCAACTGTCCTCAAAAGTTTTGTTTATTTCTCCCCCGCCCCCTCTCCCTTCTGAGGGAGTCTATCAGGCCAGCGGATGTGACCCCCTCCTCCATACTTCAACATATTTCTTCACTGCCTCATGAAGGCTTTGCATTGTTAATGGTCCGCTTTTGTGGAGGGGGGGGGGGGTCCTTTAAGTGGCTTGATGGAGGCTTTGCACATACCTGACTAGAACACAAACAACCACACACAAACATACTGTATCCGATCAGTCTTTCTGGTCGGATAGGTTAAGCTGGGGGAGACGTAGCTCACCCTCAGTGATATGCAGCCAAAAAATTAAGAAAAAAAAAGGTCTCAGCTGCTTAAAGTAGTCTGGGATATATTCTTAAGTCTTTATGCTGCCCTTCAGCATGTTTTCACAGAAATACATTTTGTTTTAATTATTCATAAATAAAAAATGCTTTATAAATCATCTATAAACCTAAAGCGCTCTATAAATTCACATAAATCTATAACCCGGAATTTAAAGAGCACAGGCGAAATTTGCAGTAGAAAAGAGAGTGAGAGAAGAGAGAGACAGAGAAGAGAGAGACAGAGAGAGAAGACCTCTGTGTCCAACCCTGACAAAAATATGTTGGTAGAAAAAGAAAACAACTATAAAATGACAAGCGGATTGATAAAAAGTTTGCCCAAAAACAAGTGAAAAAAAGAGACGTCCTTTGTTTTTGTTTGAGAGTCTTGCTTATTTTGACTCGACGAAGGCAGCCTCGGATTGGGATGTGTATGGAACAGGAAGTGTGTATAAGAACGTGTATGTGTGTGTGTGTGTGTGTGTGCGCGAGCAATGAGCATCTGTACTCTTAGAATCATGCTGGTGGCGTCCACAGCTCCTGTGCCCAGGTCTTGATGGCAACTGTGGTGTCTTGAAGGAGGTGCCACGTGGTGCTGGTGAAGTTCACAGCGTGGCTCTGTAGACACGACACGGATACTTCCCCACTGCAACACATACACACAGAGGTCGCATGACACATTCAAAGACGCATATCAAAAGATAGATGCACTAAAATAGATACTGTAAATCAGCACGTTGTGCTTGGCAACAAAATTAAAGTGACCAGAAGAAGTAGGTTGGGTGTATCTTATTGTCGGCATCAGCCGGTAACACGCAGGAGTCTGTCCCCGTAACAATGTGCTAGCGGCTAGACCCATGGGAGATGCTGAGGTGGAGTGCCTCACCTACCGTCAGCTCCCAGTACTTCCCCCACAACTTGCCGCACCCGAGCCGTGCTACTCATACGCTGAGTTGGCGGTGCCGGGGATTGAACCCACGAACTTGTGGTCCAAAGGCGAGAGCTCTACCGACTGAGCTACCCAGACACAAATGTATTTACCCGGACCAATTTATTTTATTTGGATTGACAGAAGGCGATGTTTTTTGAGTACTGACTTGCAGGAGTCCTGTAGGCTGCGCCACGCCCGCTGTAGAAGTTCAGACGTGTATGCCAGCGCAGGCAGTACGTAGTTATCACGGAGGAGGATCAACAGCTCCTTCAGGTACTCCAGCACCTGCCACACACTGTCTGGAGTGTTGGTGTTCACCTGCGGGGAAGGTACGCAAACACATTAATGGAAAATACTGTATTTTCATGACACTTTCATCTTGGTATCCCCATTTTGAGCATGTCATGCTTAAAAATGAATAAATTATATATATATATATAATATACATACACATACACATACACACACACACACACCCTATACTCAGTTGACCAGATTCTGAAAGGTTCTATACAAGCTTGTAGATCTGCTATTTTCAATGAGTGGTGCAACACAGCTATGTGTGTCCCTGGCTGCCTGGTTGTGTCCCTGGCTGTGTACGAGCACGAAAATAGCGTTTGGTTGGTTTTCACAACCAAGTGTCACTGTTGCGCAGCCTAACACACACTCCCCTGGGGACCCCCACACGGTAACTGTCATTTCTCAACCATTACGGACGCGGGGCGCCCCCCTGGGCGCGTTCCAGTGGGTCTGGATGTTCCGGGGACCCCCCCACAGTAACTGTCATTTCTCAACCGTTTCGGACGCTGGGCGGCTCGCCGTAACCGGGCCGGCACCCTGGAATTTCCGGAGACCCCTCGGGACCCCCACACGGAATTGCACCACTCACTTCACACAGGTGTGATTTTTTAAGCATTTCTCACAGAGAGAGTGCTTTACATAGTACATACAATGGTTAAGGTGAACATTGACACCAATATGAGGTGGAGATTGGTGTGACATGGTTGTTATTTGTTACATGCTAGCAAAATGCAACCTGTGCACACATCCTTACCCATTCTATGAACAGAGGTGTGTTTTCTCTGACCCAGAGGATGAGCTGGGTGCTTTG
The DNA here is from genome assembly GCF_964188405.1 of Protomyctophum parallelum. Taxonomy (NCBI): domain Eukaryota; kingdom Metazoa; phylum Chordata; class Actinopteri; order Myctophiformes; family Myctophidae; genus Protomyctophum; species Protomyctophum parallelum. Next base: position 30,329,678 of record NC_139717.1, read on the forward strand.
TTCAGAGACGAAGATGGCAGCGGCCTTGGTCTTTTCTATACCCTGCTCCATGACCGGGCCCATCACACGGACACATTCAGAGTAGTAGTAAGGAGTGTTTGTCTCCAACCAGCTGTGAGGACAGCACACACACATACTTAAACACATTTAAAATGCTTAATTTTGAAGCAGACAGTCTGACAGGAAAGAACATTGAATCTTAAGTTGAGAACTCCGATTACGTCTGTTCAGTACCTAAATCCTTGTTTGGAGTAGAGGGTCACCTTGCTCCAAGCCTGCAGGGACACAGCTGTCACTCCTGAACTGTGCAGATACCCGGCTGTGGTGGAATCTGGAACAAACATGCACATGTCACTCAGCAATACACCAACCCTCCACAGAGTGCAAGACAACATCACAGCACCCAGAGGAAATTATTTGTCATTTCTCATGGCTTTCTGCTTTATTGGCAAAGAGACAGCAAGACGGCAGACAGACAAGTTGGTGAAGGGTTATATGTCAAAATCTATTCTGAGAAACTATCGTAATATACAACAAACATTCACAACTTACAAGCAAATGTCTTATCACAAATGATGACAGGATACATTATATGCCTTCACACTCATTATTTTGTCGATTTCTGATACCTATGACGACTCCCTCGGGATTCCGTAATTATGAAGATTACGGCCAATTTCTTGTCCGTCAACAGAATACAAGGCAGAATGATGGAGATTTGTTGTACATCTACAAGCTCACAACGTATCTAATGAGACATGTTCTAAGCTTATAGATCCTGTTGGGTAATACGATGAGCAAGCAGAACCCATACAGACCTGTGAAGGAGCCATGAGACCTGACATCATGAGCAATGAAACCTGCAGCGAACACCAGTACAGCCATGAGCAGCCTGGACCAGGGGAAGCCGAGACCACGCATTTTCACCTGAAGATTCTGGGAGCGAGAGATCAGGTAATTGATAAAAAGGTTCAATAACTGTACAATACAATATTCAGTCACCCAACCATCTAACTTAGCCTGCGTATTCACATAAGTCTGAAGACATTTACGGGGGTGAAATGTTGTGTTGCCCAGATATTGTTTTATACACAAAGCACTCGCCCTGACAGATACATCTGGAAAGTTGATGTCCATATAGCCTTTTGTTATACATACATCATGCCAACACTCGTTTTACATCATGTTTGACCCCATAACCAGGTCATATATTCAGCAGCTGATGAAACCCAGCACTGCTAGAAGAAAAAAAATAGCCAAATCATTCGCATACATAAGATGGTAAATCAGGGTGTCATCAATCATACAAACGGCTTTTGGTCAATAAATCATTCATGTACATTTGAAAGAATGCTGGTGAAAGTAGCTTCCCTCTTACTCCATTACCAACGGCAAAGGAGGCAGGAACTCTATTGCCCCATTTGACCTGCATACCCTGGTTGGCATACCAGTATTCCAGGATTCTTAGAATGCTGCACACACCCCCTTTTACTCAATTTCAACTTTTGGCGATCTACTCAGTCAATGGCCTTAGAGACATCAATAAAGCTAGAGCAGTTTAGTTTTCTTCAATTGTCACTGTAACATATGTAAAAGAAAAATGAGTAGAGGTACTTTAAATGAGGTACTTTATAAACAAAAAATCACTCCCGTGTGAAGTGAGGGGCGCTAATATTAAAGTCTAACTCATGTTGCTATGATTAGGTGATGTAAAACAAACAGTGACAAAACGAACATTACATTTTCTTTATTGTTAATGGCATTTAATGTTTGTGTTGGGGACAAGATGACGTAAATGTTCCCTTCATTGTCAATGGCGTTTTTAAAACGGACTAAAAACAAACATTAAACCTGTATATAGGAGGGGCTAGAGCCCCTCAAAATGCTAAATTATAAATCTAAATTACATAAGTTTATGCAAAGGCTAAACATATGGAATTTAGATTTATAATTTAGCATTTTATGTAGGCGTAGCACATAGCACTCTAATGTATACTCATAGCTTCATTGCACAGATAATCTACTGTTAGACAGATACTGTTCTTAGCTTGCTTATGATTCTTGATTACTATTTCTATGTATTACCTTTTATTGTTCCTGCTTACTGTAAATCGCTCTGGATTAAGAGTGTCTGCTAAATGCCTAAATTATAAATTGTACATTTGTGGCCTACTGACACAAGAAATACGGTGCCGATTGGTCTAGCGATTTGTGTGATCATCTCCAGACACACAAACAGACATACGGTAAGTAAAATGACTTTCTTCTTATTTGCCATCAACTGAGGAGGCTGTGCCACTCTTGCCTTAGGAAGTGTCAGGACTTAATTTTGATTACCGTACACCATTTTTTATTTATGAAAAAAAGCTTGTACTGTCTTACATATATTTTGATACAACTAAATTAATATGGCCTTGTTCCCCCAGCTGATGCAGGTCAAAGAACTGAATTCTGCACAATGATGTACGTGATTTTAATTTATAGGATTTTAACCGATTCCAATTTTATCAGATTTACATTTGAAACAGATTTGATAACAGATCTGACCCCAGTCTGTTGGATATGGCCATCTCTGTTTGTTAGGTCTTACTTGGCATAGGCTGTTGCACTCCTGGAGGTCCTGAGAGTCTACCGCATCTCTCATCTCCTCGTTGGTCACTCTGAATGACTGGATTGTTTCCTGAAGGTTCTTGCGCAACTAAAATATTCAAGAGGAAACACACCAGTCAAATACTATAATGAAGAATCTAAACTAAGAACACTGTCCTCATCTGCATTTTCCTCAAAAAGCATCAGACCTCATAGCAGGGATCGTTAAGGAATCGTACCTTTGGTGGTAAGACATTCCAAGACTTATGTAGATGGTTCAACAGTAGGCTGTAACAGAGAAGGGAAGATTAGAATGTAAGGATGTGGAAATCAAGCAACAGTTTGGTTTTGGTTCATATTCACTTATTACTTCATATACAAATTCCTGAGGTGAAAGTGCAGATTGTGAAATCATAATTACACTCGACATAAGCAGTACAATCTAATTTAACTGAGAATGTAGAAAGAGATTCGTTGCAGACCCATTTTAATTCTCCGAGTTGTAGAAAAACCTTCACACACCTATTATATGAAAAATGTTTAAAATCAGGTGCGTAGGCATCTTCACGAGGAAGATCTATACGACCGGAACATTGCTTCACATTAAACTTAACTGTGCAAGTGGCAGTGTGCGGTTCTATCTTTTATTGTTGATATTCTGAGTCTCAACATTAACCACTCAGGATTTAGCGTGTGCATGCTCTCCCCATTTAGACAAATAAAGGTAATGCAATACTTTTTATTAAAAAACATTACAGCACAAACACTATTTTGTAATGGTAATGGTTGATATCTCAAATTTGAGTAAAACCATTCAAAGTTTAAAACATAATGAGTTAGCTATGGAAATGGTGTGACAGAGCACTTAAATAGTCGTGTGGATCAATGAATGCTATAGCCCACCTGGACTGTGGTAAGTGTTTGGTGTACAGCTGCCTCCACACTCCCAGACTCTGAACATCCACACACAGACACTCTGTCATACTGGTGAGCAGCTAGAAGAATGAGGGGTGGACAGAGTGAGAGAGGATAAACATTATTATTTTCCTTTTACACTGATGGCAGAAACACTAACTATGCTGTCAGAAATACTTTAATAACTATAGCTTCAGATTGAGATAGTTGACATTATTTTGGTGATTCCTAATTTCTTCCTACTTCCTCCTAGGCCCAGCCATAATATAACACTTTGAACACTTGATAGAGGATCAATTGGAATTAGTTTTCGCATTGATTCGCTGCTATATACATACAGTATATATAAACATGCTTCTCGATTATTCCATTAATCGTGAAGGTAATCGAATAATTGCTAATAAGATTGACAGTTGCAGCCCCATATTGTACACAAGAACACGACAGAACGACTGACAGACAGAGTCTTACCTCTCTCTTCATGTCGTCAGGGCAGTGTGGGGTTGCTCTGGACAGGAAGGAGGGTAGGTAGGTGTGTAACATGCTCTCAGGCTTGGCCCCGAATGCTAGAACTTTCAGCCGCGGGTACAGTCGTCTTAGCTGCTCCTGGAGACTACACACAAAACGAGAGAAAGACTCAGTGATTTACCTGAAATTACCCTAAAAGACTGGATTCCAGCCAAAAGAAAGCAGTACAATTGTAACATCACTAGGATTCCGGGTTCCATGTTCCCCGGGTTCTAGAACCCTAATTTAAGAGGGGAACATAGAACCTGTGAACATAGGGATGACCTATGAACTATGCACCACAGACATCCTGCAGGACTCCACAAGAGGGTACGCTGGTGCTTTGAAATTTTTACACAATTTGGCAACCTTTTTTAACATATAAAGAGGATGAACAATGCCGACATCAACAATCCTTAATAACTCCTACTACTGAGCCTACTGTAATTTGTTTTTACATTATTATTTATCTACTTTGTGTATTTTTGATTTCATCTATTGTTGCATATTCTACTGTGTATACTTAAACCTTTTTTGACCTGTGTATATGCTTCACAGTGAATATGTATATTTCTATATATATCCTTTTTATTTCATATTAAATTTATATTTTGTTAATGGTACGAGATACCAGGGTTGTGGCTCTTTCAGAGCGGGAACTCTGAGGGGTGGGAGGGATAAAATAAAAAATGTGTATGTTATTTTCTATTTGATTCATATCTCATGTGATTTGATTTCCTTCTTTTTTTATAACTTTATTTATAAGATTTTCAATTTTTGTAGACAGACAACCCCACATATACCCCACCCTCCCCGGTTCCATCACAAAACAAGACAACAACAACAAAAAAACAACAATAAAATAAAAATAAACAGGTAGTAAAGGATATAAATAATAAATGAAATAAATAAATACAATAAAATAAAATTAGGTTTATCAGATTTCCAATTGCGGAGAATAAGTCTCCTCGCTATGAGTGAAGCAAAAGCTATGAAATTGGCTTGGGGAGAGGTAATTGGTGCATCGTCGTTGGGAACTCCAGTTTTTCACCCAGTGTCAATTATCTAATCCCGGGCACTACACTTTCTCTGCCAACCTGGGGAGAGCAATGAACTGACCTCATGCTTCCTTCTATGCACGAGGAGTCCAAACCACTCTTTTCACCTGACAGGGTGGTCCCTGGTTGGACGTAGCACGTGGAAGGAAGACATTATTTCAACCAGTTCCTTTCCCCTCAATCAGGCGCCCTGGCTGACCAGGGGGAGGCAGTTTAGAGACCAAGATTACTGCATGTTTGAGGGTACCTACCCTAGGGCAGGGGTTCTCAACCTGGGGATCGCCAAATTATTTTGGGGGGTCCCCAGATTATTAAAAAATATATATGTTTTGCATCTGAATGGCTGGTAATGGAAATGAGTTTACATAGTACACATAGTAGTGCATGCATAAATGATTATATCTTGATTATATCTGTTTTCAGTATTTATTTATGATGTATTTTTTGCGTAACAACCAACATGTCTCGCAGATGACGCCGGAGGCTCGCTGTGATTTCACCACAGCACGAAGCTGTCAAGCTGTCCTCGATGCAAAGCAGCAAGCGTGGAAGTCCGTGGTCAGACAATGGTCTGCCCCAACCCCATGTGAAATGCACTCCCCAGCTAGTTCATTCCACAGTTTGATTTTATTCCTGTCTTACTGTTTTCCCCCCTAATAAAGTTGTTTCTTTGTTTTCTCATGCCCCCCCATGTAAAGCACATTTGAGTATTCATATAGACACTTCATATAGGCACTTGCTGCACTTGTTTATCTGTTGGATTTGGTTAAGTAGCCTTTGATTTAAAAAATAAAAAAACATAATGAAGTGACATTATTCCAGTAGAGTGTCTCAGCCCTGCGGTCGCTATCGCCTTTAAGGTGTCTTACTGGTTGTGGCAGCCAATTTGTAGTGGGGGTGGGGAGGGGGCTGGGGTTACGAGACATGGCCAAAGCATTTCCGGGGGTCCCCAGCCAAGAAGGTTGAGAACCCCAGCACTAGGGGACATGATGAGAACATGCAAACTCCACACAGAAAGGCCCTTTTGCAGACCCCACCCAGGGTATGGGTACAGACCCCCCCAGCACCCACAGCGACCCCAGCAGGTATCGAACCCAGGACCTTCTAGCTGTGAGGCGACAGGGCTACAGACTGAGCCACCATGCCCCCCAATAGTCAAACATTCCAATTAACAAGCTCACAACTCAACACGTTGCGGCACGTTGTGAGCGTGTAGATTATTATTTTGGATATATACGAGACCTACTCGGGAACAATACAAGTTGTGAAAAATGCAAATAGGGAATGCAAGCCCCACCCCATATTGCAATTCCCGTTATACATGATATACATGTTACATGTTCCATAACATGAGAAAAACACTTTAAGCCTAATGTTATTAAATAACTATCATGTCTCAGTGTGCATCAGCATTGCTTTACCTTGGTGACAGTGCGTTCTTGGGCATGAAGGCGAAATCCAGCAGAGGGAAGAACTCCTTTGGTCCCATGATGCCAAATCCCTTCGTCAGGTTAGCATGAAGTCTAAAAAATAATAAACAGAATATCCGCCAAGTTTTCAATTTTTTTCTTTTCCCTGAACATTTTCACCTATACTGCTAGGTTTAACACAGACACTTACAAGAGAAGCCTTTCCAGATATGAGATGGCATAGGATGACAGAGACTTCACTCCCAGTACAGGCAGCATGATACCCAGCCAAACTGAAACAAGAAAAAGTATTTTGTCAGAACAAACAAAACTCCTCCATGACACTAGGTTAGTATTCTGCATTTCAAATTAGTACTGGTAGATGCAGTGCTGCTGTATGCCCATGCTTTCCTTTTGCATGTTTATTCATTATTTAAATTATCCAGTGAAACACAAACGGAGTAAAGTCAGCAAATATGCTGAATTATACTGTAGCTAATACCAGTGGGTGCAGGGTTAATGTGCGTAATAACAAGGAGTTTATTTTGTATAATGTATAGTCTTCAGTATTCACAGACTTCCCAACTGAGTCCAATTTTGACAACCCCCGCCCACCCCACCAGTCAATAATCAGATCTGTAGACCGACCGTCACCTGTGATCATATCTAAATACAAAGCAGACCCGCCCCCACTCGACAAACTAATGGACCCGTTGTCCACCACGTTACCCGTTCGTATCACCACTCGCCATCTTTGACTTTATTTCATCCAATGCTGCATGTGGAGGGGGTGTGTGTCGTTGTCGTTGTGCCAAGGCAGTCTAAAGTTACATAAGTGACGTTGTTTAGGTGGAAACAGTGCTCTCCGATTTTCAAAATAAAGTGTTACCCACACGCCTTTAGTTCAGTATCACCCGTCCCCGTACACTTATAATAAAAGTATATTTTTCAACCGTTTTCAACCATGAAACGTGGATACCCGTTGCTGTACTACCCAATGCTTGGAAAGGAGATTGCAAATAGGAAACTTAACCTCAATCCCCATAATTTAATGCCATGTTAGAAATGGTTCCATATCTTCACTGAGCGCTTTTCAAAAGCAAGGGGAGTCCCTGTTGACATGTTAGTAACGTGGTGTGGGAGCAGCTGTTTGGCTACGTCAGGGGTGAATTTCATCAACCCGTTGACCCAGAACGCCCACCAGGAGCACTTTCACCACAAAGTGGTTGGGAAAGTGGAGGAGAGGGGAGCAATTATTAGCAGTAAAAAGATGTATAAACGCTAATATTTATATTTCTGTGTGTGTGAGAGAGAGAGAGAGAGAGAGAGAGAGAGAGAGAGAGAGACGAAAATAAAAGGAACAGCAATTGTACAAGAAGTCTGAATGAATTAAGGGATTTGTTTGATAATGTATGCATCACCTCGTAATCCTTGGCTGAGGTCATAAAATCCAGCCTGCCCCAGAGCCCACATAATGGTCAGACATTTTGCTGGACGATTCTGAACAGACCTCAACAACTCCAGATACTACAGGGGATGACAGGGGAAGGATTTCAAACGGTTAGAGAGGTCACTGCAGAAGTGAAACACTGATAGCCATAAGATGATAATAAGCATAAGGACTGCAACTAACAATTATTTAGCGATGCGTCTTTCAATTTCTTTATTGATTACTTGATAAATCCATGTAATTATTTTCCACCCAAAAACGGATGATAATAAGGTTACTAAGTACTAGCAATCAAGTATTACTAGCTACCACAACTCATGAAGTTATAAATTTTAGAAATGCAGACATGATACCATTACTCGAATCTAATCCATTTCTTTCTTTGATCAATTCTATAGTAAGTACAGACTTTGGCTGTGGGCTGAATATTCATGATACGATTTATGGCTGAATAACCTCACAGGCACTGTAGATACTGGGAGGGCAGCAGTCAAGCCGGGCAGTGGAGCAGGAGCATCAAGTACCGGATTCACATCAAAAAGCTACAACAAAACAAAACGTACCTCAGGCAGGCTTTGGGTGGCTATTCTGGGCTTGTCCTGTAGGATTGCCTGAATGCAAAGTCTGTAGCCATGCAGTGGCTCTCCTGCATGAAGATAAAAGTAAAGGGAAGTGAAAGTTATGCGTATGTGTATGCGTATGTCACATTTTCACAGGTTATTTTTTTTGTTCATTTCTAGTGGCTCTCTGTGATCATTACAGGAGGAGAGGCAGTTTAAAGAGATCATATCTGACAAACGTCATGGACCACATTCGAACACAAGGCTTTTTTGTACCTAAATCTGCTTGTTTAAGTGCTTGTTTGAGAGGGGACACAACCGTCTATAAACACAACATGAGATATCCGCCTAAATAACTGAATGTGGCCAGAGTGCTCCGTCTTCTGGTCTGTGGAATGTAAAATAAGAGCACTGTTTACCTATAATATGCTGTTTTCACTGTTGCTACATTTACAAAGTGTGAACCCATAGTCATAGCTATGTAAGTATTTGGCATACAAATTGAGGTATGCCATTTTTTTTCGCACAACCCAGAAAGTAAATAAAATAGGTTTTTTACCTTATATTTTATAACGGGCGGTTTACTTTGCGAGCAAGTGGGCATGACCTTTTGGCAAGTAGAACATGACCTGTACTTGCCCAACGGGCTAGGAACAAAATGAAAAGGAAAATGCATGATCACGTGACTGGACTGTAAATCTCGCACCGGAAGTTCGATGAAATACATGGCAGTGGATGGAGCCGGCTAATAACCAGGGGTTATTGTCTGCTGTGTTGCCGGTGTAATTTTAGAGGTAATCTAAAGAGCACAAAGTAAGTTTCTGAATGTGCCAAGTATCGCAAGACTGTCCACCGTTTCCTGTCTGGCGATACGTCCGAGACAGAAACGATACCTGCCACTGTTTAGATCCTCAAATAAAATTATGTACAGTGCACATCGAAAAGCAAGTGATTAGAAAAAAGCCTGTGATATGTCTTCTTTTATATTACCTTAATTATTAAGGTCGCAATAGTTCATAAATGGTGTTTGTTCATGAGCTTGTCCAGCCGGCTCCATTCACTGCCTTGTATTTCATCAAACTTCCGGTGCGAGATTTGCCACTCATGAGCGTCATGGCGCAGCCCCGGCGTCCAGTCGCGTGACTTCATGTCCCTTCCTTTCATTTTGTTCCAAGCCAACTAGCAAGTGCATGCGAGACCTTAGGCTCCATTTACACTGGCAGACAAATCTAGCCACATTCAAAAGGTGGTTTCAAATCTGATTTGAGGAGATCCGTCTCAGTCTGAATGCAACAACTTGATCCAAATCAGATTCCATGTGACTTGTTTGCGTTTAGACTTATTTAAACAAATCAGATTCCAATCTGGATGTGGCACAGATCTGATTCAGGCTAGATTTGGCTGCCAGTCTGAACACACAGATAGGAACTGGTCACTTGCAAAACGGCAGTGTGGACGGTCAGTTGAGAAGAAAATAAAATCAGATTTGACTTGATGTGACGGCAGTCTAAATGGAACCTAGTGTCAACCCCTGACAAAGTCACAAAAGCCAAACATTTATACCCCAAATATAATCAATCCCATCTACCTGTTCTGTCCAGCTCCCTGAGCATGGTGTACACACAGTGGTCAAAGAAGTCTGGCAGTGTGTCGCTGCATCGTCCAATGAGGCCCTTGATAACACTTCTTAACTCTTTTCCTGTAAGGCAGTATGGGTAGTCTGGGAACAAAAGACAGGAGAATAAGATACAGTATATGGTAGTATTGACATGCATCTTATGTCATATTTGACTGGACTGCAGTGCATACATGATCGGGGGGTGAGTGTAGCAGTGTTTGGCATTAGTCTAGTGTCCCTTCCTATAGTTCTGTCCCTACCCGGATTAGAATCCTGGGTGTTACATGCACTTTGCAAGGATACACTAATTGTACAATGTTGATTGAAAGTGCTGTTGCAAAAACAAATGCATCGATAGGCTCAATAAAAAAACCTCGCTGACCATGAGCATAGCTGCTGAGTGTGGGCTCAGGGTCTGGGGCATTCAGCTTGTTGTTGAGGTATCCTGCCAGGTCTTTAACCCACACCGACGGGTTATCTGGGAACAACGCCTGACTGCGCACCAATTGCTGCTTCAGCTCCCCGACATCCAGCTAAGAGGACATCCAGGGCCACAGGGGAAAAGAAAAGATGAGACAGTAAGAGATGGTGAGGAAAGACAAAGCCATGTATTATGCAATGATGACACTGTGATCCAACATGTGATACTTTTCTGTCAAATTGCTTGCAGCATTATTGCTGTATATGTCTTTTGTGAGTCTCTTGAGTGTGTCTGAGCATTTAAAAGCATTGAATAATAAAGAATTTCCACCTGCCTACCCTTTTACACTCAGAAATGCGTAACGATACGGAAGTTAGTACTCTTTAACCGAATCTGTGCCAGAACAAGATAATCTCGTGAATAGCTATTGTATCCAACTGTGCCATTCACGAGATTTGATTAATAAGCAAAGTGCAAGAAGAAGAATGTTCAGCCGACCAACTCGGGGATTCTATCAGCTGACATTTATTCGGACACATAAATGACCCAACCTTTACGAAATAAATCCTCAGCTATTCCTTTGAGAATTACTCACAGCTTTGAATGCCTCCTCCAGGTTCTTGTGAGGTGTGGGGGCGTGTGTGCCGGGGGAGACAGTCTTCTTGGCCGGCTTGTTTGACAGGGGCTTCTTCTGTTGAGGTTCGGCAGGCGGCGGTACCTGCTCCTTGTTCTGCTTTTTTGCCATCTTCTCAAAGCCTTCGAACACCGTCTCTGACGTGATCAGGGGTGCTGGAAAAACCAAACAAAATGAGTCAGTGGCAAAGAGACTATTGGCACAGGTCTATTGCCTTAATGCCTTGTAGCTTAAAGGCACAAGAGCTTTTTTCAGCTTTTTGTGGGCTTCTATAATCACTCTTTGTGATGATTTGCCCCCCCCCACCCATGTCCTGAAAATTCATATTAACTCTGGCATTCCATGCCTCTCTCTCCTCCCCCTCTACTCTTTTCTGCCCTCCTTTCGTAAATGTTGTTGCCCAAGATAACACTTCAACACTTAACTGTTCACTGTCTTGTTACTGACTTACACTACTTACGGTTCAGGCCGTTTACTGGTGCAGTGCAGTCTATACACTCTCGCACATTTACAATTGACTGTTGATAGATGTACATATTCATCATCAATGCTGATATACAATATGCAGCATACAGTAAAGTATATATATGATATGATCATATTAATTCACTGTTGATAGCCTGTTAACCCATTTAGACCTGAGACCAGATTCTACAAATGTCTTCTAAATCCTGACAGTGAAAACCCTATGTTTCTATGTCAGTGGTGCTTTTCATGTCAATTGTGGATTGTCATGTCTGGTTGTTTCTTGACTCTTAACCTTAGGGCTTGGCAATACAAAATGAATGTCACAATTATTTCAAACTTGCCACAATTATGATTAAGCAAAATAGCAGATCTGCAACAGATATTTTCACTATTTTTGTACACCATCATTGTACAAAGTAAAATACAAGGCTTCAGTGGTTAATCAGACTAATCGATTTAGACCATAAAATGTTTATTATAACTTTGCGTTGTTTCGGTGATAAAAAGCATGATCAAGTAGGTTATTGGTTCTAAATATCAGTTTCAATAATATATTTCTGGTTAATTGCCCAGCCCAACAGCCCTTCTGAAATTGGCCTCCATGAATCAATAAAGGTTAATCTTATGTTAAAACAAGCCCAAATTGATTCAATCAATTAATTACCAGCTGCATTGGAATCATAGACTGTAAAAAATATGGACAAAGCGTTCCCCGGGTCTAACATGAACGTAAAATGAAGCCTGTAATGATATGCTAATTCCTGATGTAAGTCGCCATCTTTTGGTACCAGCTGGCCATTGGCTGGCTCCGTTTTGTACCAGCTGGTCATTGGCTGCCCAGACAACGAGGCGGGACTTCCCCCCTTCTTCTCCGTTGGTTTTTATTTTGACTCGAGTGGGAGGAGAAGACTCTTGAGTGGGAGGGGAATCCCGATCATAGACTGTAACGGTAGCCACGCCCCTCAGAACATACGCGACTTTATGGTCATTTTTTTAATTAATGGGACCATAATTTTCCAAAAATAATATTATGACATTAGAAATGAGACTTTAAACTAGTGACTGGAAGAAGAAAGTATTCATGACCATGTTTATTAAGGTAATACAGTCTAGGTGAAGTTGGGCCAAAATACATGGGCCTCTATGGAGCTATGGGGCTTTTTGGGTCCAGTCCAGCGCCACAACAGGCCATTATATGAACTACCGATTTCAAATGAGGCTTCACGAAATATCTGGCTGACTGCCCCCCTGATTGGAATACACTGAGGCTCTCCTTCAGTCTCCTGAGCAGGCCTCCAACTGTGTTGGTCTTTATCTCAACTAGACGAAAACTGAATTAGGGATGCACCGATCCGGCTTTTTGGCATTCGATACCGATTTCGATACATGGGGGTCCAGTATCTGCCGATACAGAGTACCGATCCGATACCCCCCACAAAGAAACCTAATAACCTATTAAGCTGTATGGCTCACTGTGTGGAGTCTGGAATCATTATTTTGTGTAAGGCAACATCAAGGCTTGACTTAAACATTACTTTCCCAACTTTGTAAAACAAAATGTAACAAACACAGATATAAATGCACTGAATTATTTATTAAATAACTGTGCAACAATTAGACAAGGTTAATGTGTGAGCAGGCTAGCCTGGCTGCATTCCACATGTTATACTGTCAATACTACACTGCTGTGTCACAGAGGAGGTAGAGTTGTTTTCATACTGTAATTACACATAATTATCGGATCGGATCATGGATCGGCCCATTTGCCACCGATACCCGATCTAGAATTTTAGCCTGGATCGGCGCCGATCTCCGATACGAGTATCGGATCGGTGCATCCCTAAACTGAATACGTAAATATATGCAAATCCAACAATAATGATGATGATAACTGCCTCTGTGTCAGTTTCAGTGCAGTAATGTAGGTAGGAACCAAAATTCTCTAAGGCGGAACTATTGTTTTCGGAGTCGTTCGTTTATGCCCAGACATATTTGCGGTGCATCAGCCAATGAGAAACCCAAGCCCCCAGTAAGGCTATCCAACGTTCAAGCTGCCACTACCTACTGGCGAAAAGAGGAACTGCAGTACTTTCATGGAGGTGGACGGACGTTCATGAGACATGACATCATGTGCGGGCGAGTGTGAGTTCCGGGCTTTGAGGTCCGGGCTTAACTTCCGCTCACTCAAGACTCAAGCCATTGAGTTATAATTGTACTTCCGGCAGTCTTCCGGGTGCTTCCGGCTGATGCTCCGGTCTATATCCTTTTATTACTACTGGACTAGCTTGCACATCGATTATAGACTCAGCTTTCTATTGCATAGTTGCATAGTCCACTCACAGTTGACAGTTTTTGTAATCGAGTTGTACTTGAAATTTACTGTAATTCTTCAAACCGTTGCTGGTAAAAGGAATAGTTAAATCCACCAAATGACCATATTACATAGTTCTATTGAGACATTTAGAGTTGGTGGTTGGGTAGGACCACTACTGGTTGACAAGAGGTATTGCATTAAATTCAAATTGGAATCCAAATTCCAGTGCTTGCACTGAGGGCCTAGGTTCAAATCCCAGGCAGTCATGGAAGTTTATGGATTGCAGCTTTAATACTGTTAAGCAGGAATTGAGGTCTCATGTACTGTAGCAACACCTATGACGTCACATGACTGAACATTCACTCCCGCAAGCTTGAGTAGGTCAGTGACAGTGACTAGCAGTTGTCCGCTGGTCATTCTATATGTTGCTCAGGGCTAAAGCTATATCTGGGAAGCGTGAGTGTTCAAAACAGAGTTTGTGACGTGTGTGGCATAGGGGGCTCTTGCATACACAGACTGACACCAACAAGACAAAACAATGTGGATCACACATTGTGTGCTCCAATTCAAGAATGGAATATATGGGATTTTAAAGCACCATCTCTATGGTTCTCTTAATTGTCAAGTTATCTGTCCAATGTCCATACCATTTCTATTTTTTCCCCATTTAAAGAATTTACCCAAAAACATCACTGTGGCCTTCAATAGATCCTATGGTAGAGGAAAGTGAGGTTGTCGACTAGGCTTTAGCATAATGTGTATGCACAGTTGCACATGACTGTGTCACTTGCCTAAATAACATTTTCTGATGAAATCCTAAAGCACCATGACCATATAACAAAACAAATAACTCAATATGTGTTGTCCCAGAGCTGGAATATAGTATGCGTCAGTGTAATGGGTGTGATGGTGCATGCATGGCATGGCCTATTGTACGACACACTGATCGGTTCTCTAAGTTCACAATTTATATATATAATCTTTACAGCAAGCTAGAACTGTGGTTCACCTTGAGATTTTAAAGCCTCATCCCAGACACAGCATATTTATCAGAATACACACCGACACATAGCACTTTGGTACAACTAACTACTTTGCATGCTATACCGTATGTTTAGTGGTGAAACCTACAAAGTTAAAATAGAATCATCTCAAAAGGTGTTAGCAGGAGTCAAAAGTAGAACGCTATAACATGAATGCCTGTCATCCTCACTATACAAGGTTAAACTGTTCAAATATAAAAACAAATCTTACAATGATGTGAAGAGGTGGAAGCTTGAATACGTACTAAAGGGGTGTGTTTGTCCTGTTGGCATTGTGGTGATGGACTGCACTGTGTGCATGTGTGTATCTGTAATTTGAGTAGGTGTTCACCCAATGTGGCCCCCCAACAGAGTAGCCTGGTATGGCTTCTCACACTAGCAGAAAACCTGGTAGAATGGCACACATGTATTATGTATTATAGAACGGACACATCCTTCACAATCATGTAGATTGTAGAACATTAAGAGCCAAGCCAATACTTCATCCTCTTCCCATTGCTTTACCCTGTTTTGCATCAGATGTTTTCAAAACATCTGACCGATCTGAATCTTTACATTCAAGAATCTTTACAGTCAAGAGACTCTCACTTGTTTTTCTATTTTAATAGGCTAATCCACACAATGCTTTAAAAGCTCTGACAGGTACAACAGCAACAATCCATAAGAAATGTTTACTACTTGTACTTGCAGTTTGACAGAGACAAAGAACAGGTTTCCTTAGGGGTGATGGATCAACATGCTGCCATGAGTTGGTTCAGTAGACAGTGACACAGCCAGTGTGTCCACTATCTTTTAACATGCATGTGCATGTCTTTAACAGTGGCTTCTACACAGTCAAAACTGTGAATTGAATTTTATAATATTCAATCAGATATTACTATAGTTTTCCACTTTTAAAGTGTAATAAACACAACAGCAGGCAGCTTCAGCCTGAGAACGTACAGGGCAGGGACGTAAAGACCTGCGTCTCCCCAAATCTTATTTATAAAACGACACTGTCCTTAAGCTTCCAGACTATCACACACAACTGTGCTCCCATATTGCCAAAAGTCGCATAGACTTTGGACCAACTGATTATCTGATAAAGGTGGTGCACAAACAAGTATCAGCCACAGAGATAGGTCTGATCATTATAATCAAGGATTAGCTTTTTACAGGTAATCATCTAGCTACGCCCTTTGACACAGTATTAGCTGGCAGCCCGTTTACATTACCAGATTTCTCTGACCAGTGAACACATTCTTGACTTGTCTTGATTGCCATTTATTTTAATAATAGAGGATGTAAGCAATAACCCAAGCCACCTCACCCCATCATTATGTCCATGCATCTATGTGTGTGTGTGTCTCTCTCTCTCTATATATATATATATATATATATATATATATATATATATATATATATCTTTCTTGCTGATGTACAATATACATACAAGTCGCTTTCACAGGCCCACTGAAAAACTGACGAAATTAGGGTATAGCTGCGTGCAATAATGTAGTTTAGAACCAGTACAACTACAATGATAAGGCAAAATGTGACTGGAGCGGCACTAGAAATGGCTACAGTAATAGCTTCTGTCTGTGACATCTAACGTTATTGCTAACTGTGATGACGTTTCATTTGTTGACACATTGCTAGCAAACTCCACATGCTACTGCTAGGTATTTTTGCGGAGGGGGATTGTGACAGGAGACACTACTAGACACACTAAATGTTATATTTATTCAATTGGAGTTTCAATTAAAACACAGTATAACAACGTTACACTGTAATTAGCTCTGGTCCAGACCGTCCATGGTCAGATGTGAACCATGCAGCTGGCAGTTAGTTAGCTAAGTGCATCAAGCTAGTGCGAGAGCGAGGAGGCTAACCGGGGCAATTTAAATGTATACTATACAAAATAGCGTATTTATTTATTTTATTAAAGTGTCGACACAAATAAGTTAGTAGTTTGTTTCAGTTGAACATGACGTCGTTTTTGTTTTAGTCGAGCGACGAAGTTGAACGCTAAAAAAAAGGAAGCGTTGGTGCTAAAAGCAACGTCAAACATTTCCAGTTGTAATTTAGCCATTTGTAACTCAAAGAGTGTACATTACAAATAAAATCAAAATGAACCATTTGATGTTGATGAAATGTGTGTACTCTCAGGTTAATGATCTGGCATTATGTCTCCTTTAGTGTTGTAATGAATGAAGGGTCGGCAGGGGTGACGGGGGGCCGTTCCACCCATGACCATTAGCCTACTTACGTCGGGACAGTATGTTAGACTCGGTCAGGGCTTTCCTTCCTCCCCCACCGGACTTCTTGTCACCCGAAGGGGTTTTTCCTCCAGAGTTACTGCTCGGCTTCTTGTTGCCCTTGATCTTCACCACCTCCCATTTGCCCGTTGCTGCTGCCGCCGCCGCCGAGCCGCTATTATTCATATTCGAAGACATTTTTGTTCGTTTTTAAAGCCAAAAGGGGGAAGGGAATTAGTTATGAGTGAGTTCTTCCTCGCCTCCTAGCCTACAGTCCTGTGTGTGTGCGGGCCGGGTACGTGAATGTTAACGCGCACGGTGCGTGGTGGTGATGGTTTAAAAATCCCATGCCACGTCTCCTTGTCGGCTTGACGTCACCACCCTGTGATCTCAGAATGATGCCGCAGCGTATATCTATGCCGCACGGTGCACCGTTAGGTGGTTCCTTGTTTTTGGAAATCTTTACAATATTTGAAATGTGTTTAAAAATAAGAAATGAAACTACGAAATATTTGGTGGTCTTTCTGAAATGAATGTCTGGCTATCCCTTACTTATTTCAATCCTAGATCTCTTTTTATATATTTTTTAACTTTGTCAATATCGTTTTCTTATTTATTTCTTTGCCTCATATCATCTTCACATTTGTTTTCCAGGTTGAATTGACAGTTAGAATTTAAAACCAGTTGGACCAGGCAGGCATCTGTCTCTGAGAGGGAGAGAGAGAGAGAGAGAGAGAGAGAGAGAGATTGTGTCTGTCTGTGTGTGTGTGTGTGTGTGTGTGTGTGTGTGTGTGTGTGTGTGTGTGTGTGTGTGTGTGTGTGTGTGTGTGGTACCTGCATGCATGGGGGGGTTCACAATAATATAGAACATTTAAATTACGAAATAAATAAGGCAAGGAAGCAACCAGGTGCTCAGGAGGTGTGCAGGTATAAAACATGTAAAAATAGTAAAAAGGTGCTCCTGGGATCAATCGGGATGACACATCTATAGAACAAAGCGGAGATCCGGGCACACTTAAAGGAGGAAAACTTTATTCAACCGACATGTTTCGACCTATATGGTCTTCATCAAGGCTGCATTTGGTTACTAACTCTCCATCATTTAGATGAGGACCACCACCTGGAACCCCCTGAAGTATACCACTGGTTTAAAAACATGTAGAAAAGACTGGCAGTGGCCTAGTATTGACTCTTGAGCCAATTGATCGCCATGGCAATTGGCAACCCCAGCCTAGGCCTGTGTGAATTCCCTACACCTGCTAAATCCCCCAACCCTATCTTGATTGGAGTCAGTCTCCACTTTCCACACTCAGGTCTTATGGTATGGGATCATATTCATGCCATACTTAAGACCTTGTCAATGCTGTTTAACTATTTTGAGTGGTTAAACAGCATCGGCTACATACACCTCCAAGTCTTAAGTTAAGACCTGGGCTGGTCACAAAATAGTCACTCTCCAGCCACTCAGTCATGCAGCTACACACACATCCCAGGGACACTTTGGTAGGCCTATAGCCCTGTCTATTTGGATGACAATATAGCCTTTGCAACAGATATTATTAAAACAATAATCGATTTTGATCCTATCACTTAAGTCACAAGAGATTCAACTCTGTTTTGCCAAGATGGAGGGACAACAACATGTTATCTTCTAACCATGAGCTTATCTTGTGGAGCTCTGTCTTCCTGTAGCCTAGTTAATATTTAATAAAAAGAAAGGATACTCCCTTGAGGGACCAAATTGATATTCATACAGAAGAGGTTGTGATGTCAGATGACTGTGAATGTGTTCGTATATAATCATTTCTGTTATTAGTTTTCTGAAATAAAACAGTAGGCCTATAGTTTATGTGCCAGGCAGTGGCTGTCATACAAACATACAAAACAATTATTACTTGACTAAGTAGAACATTCGTTTTTTTTTGTCTAAAAATCAGAAGTCAGATCAACATATGGAATGAATTATGTACAGCCATATATGGAGCGTATGTGTACAGGGTTTGATGAGGTCAGATCAACATATGAAATGTCAGAACAGGTCAGCTCCATATATGGAGATCTAAGGGTTTGAGGTCAGATGTAGAGTTGCTGGCCAATATTGATGACATCAGGGATCTCCATATATGGGCTTAAATGATGACATAAGAGTTTCTGGCCAATATTAATGACATCAGGGATCTCCATATATGGGCATTCCCATACAGTATATTGGCTTAAGTTAATATTGAGGACATCAGGGAGATCCATCCTTGATGATGTTACGTGATGTCACATGGCATGACCATATATGGAAGCCTGGGGTGACGGACGGACAGACTGACAGGAATGCGGTGACAATTGCCAAAACTGTAATCCTGGGTGCTACTCTCCCTCTGCCAACCTGGGGAGAGCCCTGAACTAAGCTCATATGCTTCCTTCAATGCATTAGGAGTGAGCAGGCCGCTTATCACTGACAGGCAGGAGTTTCCCCGGTAGGATGTAGCGCATGGACGGAACATGCTTTGGCGTGTTCCAATCCTTTTATCGCTGCAGGTATCATCATACCTGATTGGCGACTATAAATAAAATTAAGCTTTGACCCAAAAGTGAATCATCACTTCAGGCAGCCTACTGATCATTCACAACAAGACAAGCATGCATGCTGGCAAGGTTCCAGTCAGTCATTTTCAATCTAAATTAAATATCTTTTGTTTAACCTGATTACAGGTTTCCGCAATGATCTCAACATTTAACACAAATAATCTGAAATCTGTCTGTTATTTCCATCTCTACCATAGCTTTTTTGCCTGGTGAAAGAGATCAGTGAACACAAGACTGGCATTTTGGATCTAACCAAAAATTATGAGGGGAAAAAAGGATATTGAAAAGTTCTATTAGATATGCATAGAATGTGTGTGAAATATATGAAACCTACATTATACAGTTCCATCACCAGCCCTGGGCTTTCCCAATTAGAGTTGGACTGCAAGGTTTTCTCTATGGGAACGAGGTCACCTTCCCGGGGTGTGTTTCCGATTGCTGTTGGCTGCCTAGCCGGACAAATGAAGCAATTAATGTCTGCCTGGCACAAATCTCCTGGATCAAACTCGACATTGAGCCTTCAGATCTTCAGAGTAGAAACTTAAGGCAGCGAATGCTTTGTTCCAATTTAACAAGCCCTAACAAGCCATTATGCAAAATAGGCCCAATTGCAAGGAATATGACCTAAATGTATATACAATTTATTAAAACTGTAGAATGAGTTATTTGGAAACAGGATGGTTGGCACTTTTCTGAAAGTACCCATACGATGCCCCTCAGCCATGCAAGTTTACAGAGATCAGGTTAGTTTAAAGGATCTTTGCTCTAGCATGAGAAAACCAGTCAAAATTCAGATGTAAAGTCTTGTTTCTGAAAAGAAAAGAGTATACCACTTTCATTCCAACTGGGCTTGAGACCGCCAATCCTTTATTTAATCTCTGCAACAACTCTGAACGATGCAGGTTCATAACATGGCTGCCATGGCAACACACAGTGAGAGAGAGGGATGGATGTTGTGTTCTCTCACGACTGGCCCTGAACAGCTCAGCCTGGCTGTCAATCACAATAAAGCACACCACCCACTATGTCCTAGGCAGCCGCTGTGGCGTTTTAATGCTAAGCAACATATCAAAACTCTGTCAATTAAATACGGCAACTTAAAAATAGAGATAGCAGCTAAAACTCGAAGGAAAACAAACATTATTTCTCATTTTCTTTTTTTTACATTTGTTCATTTATATACCGGTAGCTACAACAACTGACATTTCTCTGGCCTTTTCTGATAAATAGGTTTTACACCGATGTCTCTTTGCCCGTAAGCCACTCAATGCAAAATAAAAAATAAAAACTGATTTAAAACAATGTAAAAATACAAAATAGCATCTTCCTGTATCATTCTGGCTGCAGCCAGTCACTGCATGTTGGCATTATGGATAGTTTCAAAATCAATTGGTTTGTTTTGCTACAGTTAGTGCAACACCATCAATTCCCTCCAAACCAAAGCCCCATTTATCTCAGAAAGTGAAAATGTGAAGAGCGGATTAATACAAGAAAAACTATAAATAAATAAATACATCATGCTGTCTCATAAAAAAGCAGTCAGAGCAGCTTAACTCTCTGGAGGGACAACTTGATTAAGAACAACATACTTTATGAAGTAGTTACCTCTGAATGATGACTATTTATGTGACACAGCTGTATGCTGAATTAATTCCTGTAAAGTTCATGTGTCATCATGAGATATGTTCAATGTGTTTCTGTGCAGGATTCTCCCCAAACTTCAGAACAATGACACTGCATGCTCAAAAATGCTTTCGAACCAGCCAACTTTACAATTGATATTGAATAGATAAAATTGTTGATGTAACCCAAGGACCACGTAGTCAAAAGATGGTGGGGAGAATCCTGGTAAATAAGATGGACAGAAAGTTGGATAGCACCGTTGGCTGTCCGGCTTGCCAGTGCTGGAACCCTGTCATCTCCATTGCTGTTAATCTCAGACAGACAAGCGTGCATGGGGGTTTGCCTTACCCGGCTGAACTAGCATGGCCAGTGGCCACGCTCTCAAAACGGATCATAAAGTATCGAGTTAGAAGAACTCCGGTCCATCCAGGCAAGTCTGGGTTTAGTGTCCTCCACTAGAGTTTGTGTTGCTAGTCTGTATGACAAAGTCATAATGTAGTGCATGTGGACAGCCAAAGAGGTGTATAAAAGGAAAGGGGGGATGACAATCATGAGCAGGTGAGGGAGAGACGAGGAAGACTGAGAGGGAGGGAGGAAGGGGGTGGGAAAGGCGGAGAGATGGTGATTTTGAGGGAAAAATAAGTACTCAGTACTCCTCTTCGTCTCCCTTTGCCCCCTCTTCAACCTCCTCATCATCCGGTGGTGCGAAGCCATCCTGCCAAGAAAGGTCAAGGGTCACTATATGATATAATCATGTATGTACACAGTAAAATCCAGAGTGTTAATTTAGAGGACCATACACTGGTAGTGGGGACTACCTTTTTTGCGGAGCCTGGGTTTCGATGGACACTGATGGGACACTTGATGTACAGCGCCGGCTACTACTAGTAGGGCGAGGTTATATACCCTCACAAAAACTATGCCTAAACCTAACCTCAGTAAAACTATGCCTAAACCTAACCTCAGTAAAACTATGCCTAAACCTAACCTGTAAAACAAGCGTCCCCTCAGCAATTATCGACCCCCAGGCTCCGCAAAAAAGACTCTCCCACTGGTAGTGTTGCCCGTTTATCCCACTGAATATGACTCACACCACTTGGCATGATTACCGACTACCAATTTCCAAAGCATGATTGTTTGTTCGATTTGTACGGAATTCCGTTAATTTCAGAATTAGAATGAAACTCAACTTGCATTTGTTTGCTTAAATTGGCTTGAGATGGGTAATCACATATACTAAATAATATCATTCTGCTTCATCAGTTACGTTACCACTGAAGTTGAATGCATTATTGTACGATTGCACTGTTTGTACGATGCTCTATACATTTACCTCAGCAATATCACAAACTATTATTACATGCTTGCTAATGAGTACATAAATATATTACACAGAGTATGTGTTTTATTAAGTTGTTATGTATGCATTTTACCTCTGTGGCGTAGAGTACGTCCAGGATTTTGCTGAGTATGGGGCCGACTGGACTACTTTCATGTTCCTGACAGATCAGCTCAATATCTCTCAGTTTGCCGAAGTAGAAATCCCTCTCCTTCTCCAGGCCGTCTACACTCAGCTTCAGATCCAACAGCTACACCCAGTAGCAATAAAAACACAAACAAAATAGTAGTATCGCTGCATAAAACAGTAGAACAGAAACAGGGAGCGGCAGGTCAAACATCAGAAAGGAGCACAGATCTCAGTGGATGTGTCAGTCGTGGGCTGTAGCCGGCCCGTCAGGACAAGTCATCATGAGTAAAGCTGACTTTACCCAATATTCTCTTCATGGGTGGTTTTCAAATTCACTCTGAGGGCACCAAAGAAGTCTGAGACTCTGAGTATTCTCTTGTCGTTAAAACGCATGGTGTTTGGATGTTCACATTTACAAACATTCCAAAAATGTTCGAGGACAAGTTTATGTCAAACAACAGTGGTTGTGGTTTTTTGGAGATCTAGATCGCATTATCAAGCACATAGTTATTAGCACTAGTATAGCTATAATTAGTTTATACCACAGCACTGAAAAATAACAGACCACCTAGGGCAAATACATAATTATGATTAGAGGAGAACATAGATAGATTTTCTTTAATACTGTAAATGTGAACAGACGTGTAGAATTGAGCTAAAGCCAGAAATATGTTCACACCATATGTAATTCATGTAAGTGGTCTTTTTTTGTATTTGGCGACACCTAGTGACAAATGTGTTAATTAAACTACATTTAATTAATTACATGTAACATACTACTACCATATAATATATTATACTGTATATTATGGCAGTTATGGAAAGTTTATCCTAGTACGAGAATAACAATTTACTCTGATAATGAGAAATTAACCCAACTACAGTTCCAGGAGGCAACTGGAGCAGAAGCCTGTAGCACCCACTACACATCAGGCGGTAATTTTCTTATAGCGGACTTGACCACAGTGCATTATCCCTGATATACAGTATTCTACTTAACAAAATAGACAAGCTATAAATTGTTGTTTTCAGACAATGCAATGTTATACTGTAGATTGAGCTTTGATAGTCATCTTTACACTCTGGCTAATGCAATTCTCCTTTGTCAATTGGAGAATAATTCTGTGCTCTGCAGCACACAGCTGATTCCACAGAAGCGTCAGTGGTGGTGGACCTATATTTTATTAATTGCCTCTTTTTTCCCCCTTTTATTTTGCAATGTATTATTCTTTTACAGTATAAGTTTTAGTTGTTTTTTTAACCCCTTTTTGGATTATCTGCTTTAAAACACATTTTCCTCAAGTTTAATGGCGGTAAACTATGAAATATTGCTGAACCATTTTGAACAAGTTATTCTGGGCTGGGCCCCAGTTTGACTGATGCCATACAGACTAATTTGTAGTACCTGATGATTGAGTTCTAACATCTCGGCGTCTCCTCCGTTTCGGGTGACATTGGGCGTTGTCCTGCGGATTTGGGTGGTTATTTGCCTTTGGGGCGGGGGGACAGTCTTGGGTGCTGTGGGAGATGTTCTCACGGGTCCTGGAAGCGCGCGCGCGCGCGCACACACACACACACACACACACACACACACACACACACACACACACACACACACACACACACACACACACACACACACACACACACACACACACACACACACACGTAAACACAAGTTTACATGTCCAGTCTAAAGGTGTGTTTACTGAAATTTTAAACCATTATGCATTTTTGGGTGTACTTTTTAATGAGTTTCATTCTAGTAAGCCTTGCCTCAGGTTTGGAATTGATTCCACTGGTGAAAAACATTTCTATGATCATCTGATCATCATACTTTCTTTAACCTCGTTCCACATGCAAAACCTACTATATCCTGAATGAAATGAATGGTGGAAGGAACCACTAGAACGTTAACTACTCTATTATGACAAAACAATATAAACCATTAAAATAATATCTGATATACGTCTGTCTAATGCCGGTGTTTCAAAGACTTTTCAGTCTTACTTTACTCATCCACAACAAACACTAAACCTCGTTTTAACACTCCGATTGCCTGGGGTTATTTAATCCATTAAATCATAGCGCCCGGCGATTTATAGTAGTGGAGCACTTTTACCGACGGACCAGATGTTATCCCGGATGTGGCTGTAGCAGCAAAATGTAGCCAAAACACACAACGGGAGGTACAGTATGATTAAATATACTGCGACTAGCGACGGGACCGCGGTGGGCTGTCTAAGACATGATCTTTTCTTAGAATTGGACGGGATGATTTAGATCAAGAGTTATTAACATTTTAAGATTTTCGGTCTCGTCAGCAAAACAGGGGGGGGGAACATTTTCGATGACGTCCCACTGTTACGCAACATCGAATGTAGCGCAACAGGCACTCCCAGGCTGTGGAGCGATGCGATCGGTTTTGATATCAATAACCTCTTTTTGATTCGTTTTTTTTACTTCGTCCTGGGCGCTGGGTGTTACTAATTGAAAGGACGGTGAACTTTGTCCTGGGCGATCGGGGTGTTAACAAACACACCAATGAGATCAGTCTGAACTGGATTGCTTCATGCCAAAACAAACGCCACGCCATAGCACAAAACAAAGGCACTTCTAGTTGAACCACAAAACAAGATCAATGGAGTTATACACATTTGCATCGATCAAATTACTACACAGAAGGAGAATAGGATGGCATGGCATATACTGTACGTAGACAGAGGGGCACACAGTACACACAAGCAGGCTTTACAGAATGAAACTGAGACACACAGAAAGAGAGAGAGAAGGAGACGCTAGACATCAACACAATACGTGCGGTGCTGCTCAAATGTCACAATATTCCACAGGGCATGTCATTTGCCAGAGGCAACACGTATTGTGCTGAGGCACTGCGGGAGTGAGCACACACACGCAAATTCCGGAAGTGGAATTTTACCTGGGCGGGAGGAAGGTCTTTTGGGTTTGTGCAAAGTGGGTTCACCTGGGTTGAGGGGGCGGGGGTGGGGGTGGAGCAGCAGTTGCATGATGAATGACGTGAAAGCAGTGGAAATGGGAGTTTATGAGTTCACATGCCTGACAAGTATCTTGTGTGTGTGTCCATTACCTGGGTGAGGCGGTGGCGGCGTTCCCTCTTGGCCCTGACGCATCAGTTGCGGGTCGTACTCCTTCCCATCGTAGTTGGCATCGAAGAACTTCTTGAACCACTGAATGAACTCAAAGTTATCCTGAAACTTCCCCTTCACCAGTCTTTCCACAGGAATTATCTGCAGAGATTGAGAGAGAGGGAGACGAGACAGGACAGAGTGGGGGAAGTGGATATAAACAATAACATCGTTTGATTGTGATGCGTTGTAGCATAAGAAGCGACTCCTGAGCAGTGGTGTCATGCTCGTTGAATGCAGTACCACGCCGTGGTACCAAAACAATGGTGACGTGCAGTGCACGTGCAGGTTCGGAACGGAGCGGTGTATGTGTACCCACTGGTCTAGGTTTACTGGCGGTGGGCACCCAATATAGGCTTAGGCTATCAGCTGTTCTGTGCAGCATGCGCACATGTAGGCAGTAGGCACGTGTGTGCGAGTGCACTTGCGTGCGCGTGATGTGCCGTGGTCCGAAAAAAGAAATCGCCATTACACGGTACCACTGCTCCTGAGTCGTAGCTACTGTATGTATCAAAGACAGGGGCCATTACTACTAGAAAACTGACTGTATATAGTTCACTTATTTGACTTATTTTCTGGAGGTTTTTGTCGCATTCGCAAGCCAATATTTTGATGACCGGGTCAAGACAGATTCAGGACTCCTCATGTGAATCTGTCGGTAACTGTCATTACAATGCGTAGAGCTAGAGATACATTAGGAATGTATGGAGCACCACCATAAGAGGAGGCCTGAAGGAGAGTGAATCCCCTCTTTTGCCGATGGGTTCGCAGATTGGTCAGTAGGACTCCGCCGGTCATCAAATTATTGGCTTCGGAATGCGACAAAGAAGCCTCCTGTCAGCATTTGTGTAGGATGTAAGTGAAATAGCAGAGTTGTAATAGGAGTAATACGTACAGAATAATTTGTTTTCCCCATAAGATTACCCATTGATTTTACTAATATTCCAAACTACCAGGAGTAACTATTTTAATTTAAAACATCTATGGTGAAACTTGAAAAATGTAGAAGTGCAAAGTTTATCACAACTGTAGCTTGTGAGAGAGAGAGAGAGAGAGAGAGAGAGAGAAGGGGAATATGGTCTCACCTTATCCACATTCATTCTCTTGAAGGAGGCCTGTAACACTTTGAAATTGTGTATATATTCATGTTCCAACTTAGCGTTAAACTTGACTTTCTTTAACAAAATGCACCCAGGAAACAGCATGTCCATGAACTGGCAGTAGGCACCACCTGTAACAAACAAATGTGTCACTATTATTTACCCACTTAAGCTTGACACCGGAATATGACATTTGAGCTTGTACTGTAGGTTCACTATTGTCGCTGCACAACACTGGCATTTGCAATAGATAAATTAAGCATAAAGACCTATTTTTCACCTATAACGACATGTCCAATATAATGTGGTTAAATATTGTGCAATTACAATACATTTTATTTGGTTTATTTTCAATATTTTACCATGTTACGTCCAGCCGTATTAGTATTTGGTAGTTTAAGTTAGAGGTTTAATTATAAGATTTTTTTTTGTACTTTCTTTGTACTGTTTTTTTTTTGTATTATTCTGTAATTGTTTCCTGTGTTCTGAGGTTGAGAGTTGAGGCCTGTTGATTGCCAAATTGACAGACTAGACTGGTAGCCTGGGATCCGGTCGGGAGCGAAAATAACTTTACGTCATATTAGTCACTGGTTGTAGACAGTCCAGGTGACCGTCCGGAACCAAAGGTGCCGACATCACCAAAATAATTCCCTGCGATCAAGGACATCATAACTTTAGGGCCTACCCAATAAAACCCTTGATGCGGCGGTATAGTTTATCTTATAGAAATAATTTGTTTGCTCATTCCATCCATAGATAATTCCATCTTTCATTTCAAGTGGTGCCGAAAAACCAGAACCACCAAAGCTGATCCACCATGTTTTTCTGTTTGTTTGTATTTCTCAGTATGATATGAACTTTATTTATATGTAGTTGTGGCCTAGACCAAATCATGCGTCGGAAAGCCAGCCTGGTAATCTGGTATCATGAACAAGACAGTACAGAGGACTGTTCAGCTTTGGCTCTGCTGCCAATCGCAGCAGAATCGGCAACCTGTTAGATTAGGTTCTGTTAGTTAGATTAGGTTTTCGTATTTACAATTTATCAATGATTTTGTAATTATATTATTTCTTTCTATTATTTATATTTATTTTGATTGTAACAAATATATGTTCAATTTTATGTTTTATGTTGCATCCCCTAACCCTAGACTAGGGTCGTAACATACCTGTACCGAGCTGTTCTATCTTGGTGTAGGTGAGCTGCAGAGAGTCATTGACCCAGGCCAGCATGTCATGACGACTCAAATTATCTATGGTCATAGACGTGGAGTAGACATTCACCGCCATCCTCCTTCTGCAAACACACACACACACACACACACACACACACACACACACACACACACACACAGTTTATAACAATCTGAGAAAGGCTTTTTTTGCGGGGACTTTGTGGGCATGTAAACACAAGTTCAAATTGCGTTGGCTTGTGTCTGTGGCATGTGATGTTTTAGCTTAAGCTCATCATAACCCACGCTCAATGTCTTGTACACATGCAGTGTCATGTGCGCAACTGTGACATACTGTCCTCATTTGGACTCAAACGGGAGTGTATGATAGGAAGCCTACGTATGTAAACGCCAGTGTGAAAAACGTTCATTATTTATGGTTAGACCAAAGACATGTTAAGACAACTGTTGATTAATCCAGTGATTCCCAACCTGTGTGCCGTTTGAAATGGCCAGGTGTGCCGTTTGATTTGAACAAAAGTAGCCTCGGAAACCCAGGAAGAAAAGTAACCCCGACGGCCGAACCTCCCCCGATAGAAATGTATACTGGGCTGCCTGCCCATCCCCACCAGTCTAACGACCCTCGGCCATAGAAATGCTAATGTATGGCTTTGTTTACATGGGGACATCACCTACTCTCCTGGCACGTACTGTATAAAAAAAACCCCACCGCAATACCTCTGCGCGTTCCAGCCTGCTTTTTGCTGTTGACCTACAAGCCCACACTGTGTTGCAAAAGCGGCAGTGATGGGCTTACAAATCGCCAGGGCGGAGCTACATACAGCAACTCCACTCAGTCCACTGTATGTTGAGAAGTAACGGCAGACGACTCGACACAAGAGAGAAGCAGAGTAGCCAGGTGCACTGCCAGGTCCTTCATGTTTCATAATAACGATCACTGTCATACCATAAATGTATAATTATACGTTTCTCAAACGTAACTTTCAAGTGAACGTTATGGGAACTTTAGGGAGAAGTATTTCTTGCCTGACTGCCGTTTACAAACATGTGTGATTCAGCGTGTCCAGATTGCGACCGACACGGGCACACACACAACACAGACAAAGTCAGAAAGTGACTTTCTGTGTGTGCAATGTGCACTGCATGTACTCAAACTTTGTTGATCATGCATGACGTGATGAAAGCATTGGTAGGTCAGGAAATAAAACATAAATATGAAAAATATTTTTGTTAAATATACAGTATAAAACTTGTGTAATGTATACATTGTAGCAGCTGTGTGGTGGTGTGTGTGTATATATATATATATATATATATATATATATACACACTTTACCCCCCCGTATATCTAGGTGTGCCCTGGGATTTTTTGGCTATGAAAAGTGTGCCCTGGCAGAAAAAAAGTTGGGAAACACTGGATTAATCATCAACACACATACAGTGTGCGCACACACGCACGCACACAGTCTCACACACACACTCTAAGTACTTACTTGTGTTGGGTGTGTTTAATTTATTATAGCTGGCTGAGTTGTGTGGTGGTCCACCTAAGATCTGGAGGGGAAAATAAAAATAACATGGAATATCAATGACTCAAGCTTACTTTATAGAACATATATCAAGATTTATTTCTGTAATGCACAGAGTGACACACACACACACACAGCAACAGCAGTTAGGGATTCAATTTCAAAGCCCTGCTCGAAGGATTTTCAGTAGTTACTACTGTACGAAACAGATGTAATACCAGCCGTCCCCCATTCACTAGCTCATTAACCTCTATCTCAGCTAATCTGCTGTGTCAATTGGTGCACGTCAGTGAATCTCATTGTATGCCATTGTATGCCATACACAGCTGCAGTTTGTGCTGAATGCCTGAGATTGGGAGAAACAGCGAAACACCAGACCAGACCACATCCTAAGGACTCAAAGCTCTCAACAGGATGTTGGGAATGGATTTAAAAGAAAAAGCCAGCACGTATCTCCAGAGCTCAACATTAGCATTAATCAAATGTGAGTTTTTTGTTTTGTTTTGGGCATTTATTGATAATCCACAGTGAAGTGAGACAGGAAACAGGGAGAGATAGTCAGGGAGTAGTTAGGGGGTGACATGCAACAAAGGTCCGCCAGGCTTGGGAAACGAACCCAGGACTCACTGTCAGGTATCACCTATGTGGTACGCACCTTAACCACTCGGCTATGGGCGCCCGAGTGCTAGCCAGTTTTGACCGTACAATAGATGTATGTCACCCTTACATGTTACTTTGGTAGGTGACCACCTGCTGTTCAGTCTTCTTCATTACCTGATTGTGTCACACACAACAAAGGAAGTCAGATTATTCATTATTTATTCATTATTATTTATTTATTCAAATGGTAATTAAGTAGGCATTACACTTCATGTAATACCTACTTTTGTACAGTAATCTGTAGGCAAACGCAGAGTGACTTTGTTTAACAGAATTGTTCTACAACTGGACAAAGTCTGCCTGTTTGTATATTAAGACAGGACTAATTCATCATTAGACAATACATGGGTCAGGGTCTGGTAGACATCCTGTGTGTCTGGATCCCTAATAGCCTGACCTGAACCATCCTAGCCATGGTTCACATGTCATGATTATGACAGTCATGTTTCAGGGCTAGGACGATGAAACAGCGGAAT
Source organism: Protomyctophum parallelum (assembly GCF_964188405.1). Lineage (NCBI taxonomy): Eukaryota > Metazoa > Chordata > Actinopteri > Myctophiformes > Myctophidae > Protomyctophum > Protomyctophum parallelum. Next base: position 30,360,696 of record NC_139717.1, read on the forward strand.
CCCACTCTCATCTCTGGAACATTCTTTAGACTTTAGAGTACAGTGGGAGTAGTAGACCTTCAAACCATGACATCACTTGTTACTATCTCCCTTCCTCTCAGATGTCTTATATAGCTTATATTTTCGCATCTAAAATACCTCTCTCATACAGGTCAAAGGAAGAGCTAATTCGTATATACATTTTTGGGGTTTAAGTTATTGTCCATTACCAGTGAGTCTGCATTATTATTGTGCATTAATCACTTAACCCCGGCCCATAGGGTCCAGTCCTTTCCCCTCAAATCTCTTCACCTAAAATAACTGGTCTACTTTGGCTCACAACTTGTGGGCTTGGCTATTTTCACCTAATGTTCGTCTAAGAATAGGCACTCTAGTAGGGTTCATGGGGTTAACAGTCGAGACCGGTGGCGATAATTAACCCCGGCCCTCAACATAATAACAAGATTCACCCTCACATATAACAGTAGTCCGTAGACCCAATATCCACGGTGGTTGTGTGTAAGCTGTACAGCCCAACATGCGGGACACATTGGTGATTTGGTGGTAGTAGTACTGGTTTTGACGTTAGGGACGCAGCCGCTCATAGTGCGACATGCCCACTGATGGTGGTAATGCTAGCAATAGCAACACACGCTAACTAGCTAACTAGCTTCCAATATGACATGGCAGGCACATGCTGCACAAGCAGAGACTCATATTGTATTGTCAAGTTGCACCTTTATTGGCTTTGTAAATTGTAATGCACCCCAAGTGAATTCAGAAAGGGTACTTATTATTATCCCCCACGTTACCCCCCTCTGGAGGCCTTTGAAATACTACACAGACTCACAGCTACCCCCACACACACGTACACAAACCGCTACACCCCCCACACACACCCATGCGATGGGACATGTCATTATTATGAAGTCTACGTTTCCCCATTAATACCGTTATTCAGCAGCCGAGCCTTTATTAATCTTAAGCGTCAATCGTGAGCTATATGTATGTAGATATAATAGACGTTAGTTTGTTTTGAATGAATATTACTTACTGTTGTGTCGACAGACAAATACAATGGTCCTTTATATATCAGCAGTCAGTCCCGTTGTTTGCGATGATAAGCCAGCCAGCCAGCCCGTTGCCACAGAGCCCGTCTGTTCCAGAACAGAAGCAAGCAAGATTGCGCGAGATTGCCATTCAACCCCGCGGCTGCCTGCGCGCATGCGTGGCGCAGTTGCAAGCGTTTCACATTTTATTTTGTGAAGCAGATGACCCAGCAACCGCCATGCTGGCTCTAATTTGAACCTGTGGGTTGTTGGTTAGGTGTCCTCGTCTGACTGTTTCTATCTTTGACAGTCTGCCTCTTGTTAGGTGGTTATGTAGGCCTATGTGTCCTGGTCTGTTAACCTGACTTGAATGTCTCTTGTATGTTGTATAACAGTGATTCTCACACATTTAAATTTCCAGGACACCCACTTAATTGAAATTAAAATGTGTGAGAATCACTGTTATACAACATACAAGAGACATTCAAGTCAGGAGGACCACTTTGATATGAATTAGGCCATGGGTCTACTCTACACTGTAGGCCTGTATGTAATCCTTGTTAATTAAACTCTAAAGGTGTACAAATGGAAATGGAACCACATTTAGATCTATTCATACTTTCACAGCCTGTCCATTTGGTTACTAACAATTACTGTCAAGCCTTTAACAGGGCCCAGGGGACACCCTGGAACAACCCCCCCCCCCAGGACCCAACATTGAAAACCTGTTTTTATAGACTAAATTTATATCATAGGCCTATACGTTTGCTGTGCAATAAAGATTACTGCAACCGAAGAACAAGCGACACCCAGCATCAAGCTTAATGCCAAATACAACATTTAGTCCGGAAAGGAATGCACTGCAGTTGTTTGTTTTTAAATGAAATACTTTCCCATCACTCTACTCCATTGTGCATTAGCACCCCCCCCCCCCTCTCTCTACAACCTGTGAAATGTTAGTTACTACCTTTATACAACCTTTTTCTTGTACCTGCAGGTTAATTCAAACATCTTATGACATTTCTGCTTGTTTTATTAGATTAGATCAGTGAGAAATATGGGATGACATGTAAAGATAGTGAAACAAATACAAACCAATGATATAGGTAGGGGATACTATAAACCTTGATTGGTTAGCCCCCTGAACTGAAGAAGCATGTTTGATATTGGCTCTATAACTGAAATACCGGTTTTCAAAAGGTGGCATACCTGTGTCTTGTTCCAGTTAATTTTACCATAGCTTTGTTGGCTCCAGTTCAAGCAGGTTTGAACTGGAAACAGTTGTTAGTTCAAGCAGTGTCATTGATTATTCATCAGGCCTCCTGTGATAATGAAAAAAGCATGCTACACTTATTTTTAGCCACTTTAGCCAAGCATGTCAGTTCATGTAGTTATTTTATTTCCCAATCAAAAACCTTGAGATAGGAACTAGAAAAAGTGGCCCTCAGAGCACAGGTCTCCGCCAGGTCAGGTAGGTTATTGTGGGCCAGCAATGTTCGGAATGCATTGGCCTCCTGGTGACCCTAAAATGGGCATGTGTTAACCTGTGTGAACTCCAGGGAGTGTGTGTTTCACGTAGATCGGTGCCGGAGATTAGCTGTTCACAGACGGACACACATGGACGGAAATGCGTCCGGACAGGGTGCAAAACATAGTTTCGGCCATGGGCTTGATGGAGACAAAATTGAGCACATAAACTCTTGCACTTTTAGTAGCACAAGCAACACAATGAGACAATCTCAAGACTTGGCTTTTTTAACCTTTATTGTTCATTCTTGTGGTAAGAAACAAGCAGCCATTTATAGATTCAACAGGTTCACTTTTCAACACAAGAATCTACGGACACACAGCCACTGACCAGTCACAGTGCCTTCAAAACAACTAAACCATCCAACAATAAAATAAACTAATGCCATAGGAAGTAATCATTAAAAAACAGCACCAGTTGTTAAACCTGTGGCAAACCATTGTACTCCTCCAATCTCCACACAATACTCGTCGTGTATGGGTTTTGGTGTGGCACAGGTGATTCACATTGGCACAGATATTCTTTGAACTAAAAAATAAAATCCTTAATATATAACACAGATAAGGAGACATATTGTATAAATATAACACTGTTAGACAGGAATGGGAGACATCATTAGTCATGGAGAGTTTGGAGAGTCATGGTTTTCAGTCTGTGCAGTTCAGTCTATCTGCCGCCTTGTAGAGACACGTCACACACCGGTTCCTTTACCTTTAGCAATTACAGATGGCTGATTACAGAATCCACAGGAATACTTATATAATGCTTATTAACATAATCAAGTTAGCATTAGTTACAGTACATTGGATTACGCATCCTGCTTGAAAATGAATTTACATACTGTCTGTAATTTTATTGAAGATTAGTATAATCATTTGGATGGTTAAGCAGTAGTAATAATCTGTCTGTGAAATATCTGCAAAGGGAGTTTGTCTTTTAAGCAATCAAAACGGTTGCTATTCTTTTTAAATTTTTCAAATTTTTAATCCCATGATTTTCCGCAATCCATTATTTCACCCAGTGTCAACTGGGCGCTATGCTCCCTCTGCCAGCCTGGGGAGAGCTTCTTTCTATGCATAAGGAGTCCAAGTCACTTCTTTTCACCTGACAGGAGGTCCTGTCAGGTTTCCCGGGTTTGGACCTAGCACATGGAAGGAACACGTTATTCCAACCAGTTCCTTTCCCCGCATCAGGCGCCCCCGGCTGGCCAGGGGGCGCCTGGTTAGTGGTTACTAACTAACCCAGACCTTCTAGTTGTGAGTGAGGCTCCATAAAAACGGTTGCTATTCTTTGCAGTAGAGCTCACTGAAATTCTGTCATGCGCAAATTCCGTATTTTAGCCTGGGCTTTTCATCTTCTCTATCCAGGAATAATTATTCTGACTTCTGTAACTTTAAGGGATTCATCACTGTAATCTTTAAACCAATCACTCATGTCCTTTTGTCTAAACTGAACTGACTGCTCTTCATCAGATTATCAGGCCTGACAATTGCACACAAAGGTATTTGTGTGAAAGATAGTTGTTGAATTCATTTGGTCCTAAGTGGTCTGTTCCTGTGGAACGCTGTTAACATGTCAGGCAGAAAGGTTCACAAATCTTGACTTGTAATCTAAAGACCATGGTACATTCCCATGCAGTGCTCGGATGAATGAGGCCTACTGTATGTAAGTATTCTCAGTCAGTGGATGTGAGAGTGGGTGAAAGTGGTGTCTTGTCTCTAGCTAGATAGTGACGTGTTAATCTCACACTCTAGACTGTTAGAAGAAGCAGTTGGATTTCATCACCACACAGCACAGTTCATCCAAATGATAATTGTCAAATAAAACCCATGATACACTACTAGGAGAAGCGACCACAGGGTGTAGGCAACACACAAACCAGGGTGTGTGCATGGTATTAAGAAACACCTGGTTGGTTCTAAAGCTATGGTGTCTCTACAGTGTACTGCATATGCAAGTGTGTGTGAAAGGGGGATATACATCATTTCACTGAATTCAGCCTCTACAATTGTTTAAATAATCCAGTCAACATCGATTCGGTTCAAACCATCAAAAACTGTACTGGTTTTGACTTTTCACAGAAGTTTGCCGTCTTGTTAATGTTTGTTGCAGGGACACTAAGTGAAAAAACAATGAACAGAATTCATCTATGCTTTATGTGATCAGCTGAAATTTGGCAAATCATTTAAATTCATAATTAGCCCTTCATATAATTAATGAGGTAAATCGCTCCAATCAGACACAAATTAGACACGGAAAGTCACTTTGGCAGATCACCAATTATATCACCAATCAATCAAGACTGTCAACCAATCACAGAGCAGCCATTGAATTTGATTTCCCCTCTGACTCTAATCCTGTGGTTGAAAATCAGTGCAGTTTTCCTGGTTGTTCAGATATGTACAAAACAACGAGTGTAGATGCACCGGTATCCGTGGTTACCAGATACCACTGGAGCGGCCACCAGGTGGGGCTAGGATACGGGCTGAAGACCTCTTAGGAACATGATCGTCCACCTGGGAGCCTGAGAGAAAAAGACACATTAAGAATACTAACTAGAAAAGATGCCCCTCGGGGCACAGGTCTCCACCAGGAGGATAAGAGTGTTTGTGATAGATAGTGTATACCGATTTGCGTGATGTATGGATAAAATCTGTGCGAGTAATATAAAGAAATATGCAAAAGACAGCCTCATGGTGGTGCATGTGACACATGTGGCACATGCACCACCATGAGGTGGTGCAGGGCAAAGGTTTTTTCCTCTAGGAAGTGTGCATAAAAAGTTGTACACAGATCAGTGCAGTTATGGGTAAAACAGGAATTAAAAGGCATTTTGTACTCCGCATAGTGGGAATGTATAATTTCACGGAAATTAAACGTGTTCATGATTTGTGGCATTTTGTTCAAAATGGACCAATCCTGCAAGCTTTGGAAGGCAATCTTAGCCAATCGGGATGGAATATGGGGAATGGGACAAATCCGTGTCGATCACATGACTATAGAGATAGATAGTGTATACCGATTTGTGTGATGTATGGATAAAATGTGTGCGAGTAATGTAATGAAATGTGTTTAGCAAAAAATCCTCCTCATGGTGGCGCTATAACAGGCCGTTCCGAATTGGGGGCAGAGGTTTGTCCTTCGCATCCAGGGAGTGTGTGTGCAGAGTTTGGCATTGGCCGGGCCAACGGTGCCGGAGATTAGATGTACACGGATGGATGGACACACACACGGACGGACACACAGACGGACGGAGTGCAAAACATACTCTCTCCCCATGCCTTCGGCCTGGTGGAGACAATAATAAACAGATTCTGCCATACTGGTACAACCACAATAGCATTTAATTTATAAATTCAAAATGAAAAAGAGCAGGAAGAAGATTAAAGTCCAATGCTTAAAGCATTGCTGTTGCACAATTGCTGTGCTGCATAGTTTCAACATCTTGTACAGGGGACTCCATACTGTATAAATCTTGACATTAACTGTCCCAAAACACATTTTCTAAAGATTTAACCGTTGGAGTATTTTAAAGGAAGTGCAGAGAGAGCAAAGTTGAGGAGAGAGATAGAGATTAGAGACATGCGAGACAAGATGGGACTGGAGTTGGATTTGAACTCAGTCAGTGTATTATTTAACCTATTACTGAAACCAACCTGAGAGGCTGAAGGAGGACTCGTGGAGGTCTCGACCAGCATGCTGCCCCCGAGGAGCTGAGGCCTTGCAGGGCGTTTCTCCGTCTATGGGGCCTAGCCCTAGCTCCTTCTTCAGAGAGATAGCAACCATGGCCACATCACCAGAGTATGGGTCCCTGTCAACTCCTTTTAAGGCCTGAGTCTGAAAACGACAGGAAAGGGGTGAAAAGTCAGAGGTACAATATATATCTATTAATAAATAGACTTAGATATATAGATAGATAGATAGATAGATAGATAGATAGATAGATAGATAGATAGATAGATAGATAGATAGATAGATAGATAGATAGATAGATATAGATATAGATATAGATAGATAGATAGATAGATAGATAGATAGATAGATAGATAGATAGATAGATAGATAGATAGATAGATAGATAGTGCAGTTGGTAATATTAGGGAGTGGCCATAGAGGAGTGGGTATAGACATCTGAGGCGCATACATCAGCTGGGTGAAACTGTAATGTAAGCTCCCCTCTCCCAGTGACTACCTGTCATAGTGCACTGCATTCATGTTATGTACCTTTTCTCTCTGTACCATCTTCTTGTAGAGGAAATCTGGGAAGGTACGCATGGCATAGAACTTTCCAGAACCCTCGGCACACATGAAGACTCCATTTTCACACACCAGACGCCCACGGCTGATGGTCACCAGGGGAACGCCATGGCAACGCATACCCTCGTAGAGGTTGAAGTCCCCACCCTGAACTTGAGTGCTAACAGAGATGGTCCTTCAGAGAAAAACAGACATTAGTGTGTGTGTGTGTGTGTGTGTGTGTGTGTGTGTGTGTTTGTTTGTGTGTGTGTGTGTGTGTGTGTGTGTGTGTGTGAAAACTTCCCAAACTGTACTTGTCAGGATCAAATAAAAAAATAGCTATCAGATCTACAAGCTCAAAATGAGCTTTTCGAGCATTTTGAGTTTGTGTATTTGATACTTCTGATAATTTTGTGTGGCACTATGATCAAGTACAGCATTCATTTATGAATTAACACAAAAAGTTAGGTTTCAGTACCTGGTTGCGTCAGGGTCCCAGACCACCAGATCTGCATCAGCCCCGGCGATGATGCGGCCCTTGCGTGGATACAAGTTGTAGATCTTCGCTGCGTTAGAGCTCGTCACAGCCACAAAGCGGTTCTCGTCCATCTTTCCGGTCACCTGTTGGGATGGATATAATCATTTATCCACCACACAGGTGATTAGCCTGCAGTTTGACTGGAGACCTGTCGGTCAGCGTGGCTTGCTTCCACCTCTCGCGGCTAGGACGTAGGGTTGGGTTTTGAGAGGCGTTGGGATGGATCAGATAATCAAAAACTAGTGTTAGCCACTAACAGGCAACAGACCTGCCCCATGACATGAATGGATATGTTGTCTATATAGGTATGTTGTTCATATACAGGTAGGTGTTTACATAGGGCAAGATTGTCAAGAACAACTTTTGATTGATTGATTGATTGATTGAATGTCAATATGTTATTGACGTTTTCAGAGGTACAGTTGTACGAATGGATGAGACACAAAAAAGCGACAAAATGTCTTGTTTCCATTGTGGTCACATCAAGATGCGTTGTGAGCTTGCAGATTCCATTCTGGAAAACTTTTAAGTGAAAGTGAAAGTGGTTAAGAAACCAAGGACCACAATGGAAATAAGTCACTGACTTTATTGTGTTCATAATATCCATGTGTTTGTATTGTGTTTCTTTTAACCATGACGTCTACTAAATCAAATCAAGTCACAAAGGAAACAAGAGCTTCACAGTGGGGCCACTATAGCTTTATATTCCACTCCAACTGTGTGGGGCAATAACCACCTGCATCCAAGGTATATGAAATGGAGGTAAGGTCACCGACGTCATTTTCAGACGGCAGATTCGTCGCACCATGGGAGCCAAACTACACACACATCCGTGGACATGAACAGCTACATTTGCGTCAACTAAGCTGACTTACAAATGTTCATATATGACTTAAAAATGTTAAGATTTGAGATACATCTGACAATTAGAGTTACGAATTGCAAGTACAAATCTGTTGTCACAGATACAGATAATTATGACACTGTTCTCTCAGTCTCAAAATTACTCACACACATCCTTGCAAATGAACTAAATTTGAGTTAAGTTGACACACAAATGTGAGATACAAATACAAATGACTCTGCGTGCATAAGTGATTTTATTTTCTACAAGTTACAAATCATATGACAAACAGCGAGGTAAAAGTGTCTCATAATTACTCACAAAAATCAGTGGAGAGTCACAAATAAATCTCCTTCTAAAAAGTTGACAGACAGTTGTAGGTATTTGAGACACGAAAGTGGGTATTTGAGACACAGAAGTGAAAATTTGAGATAAGAGTTACGAATCTTACTTTACAGGTACAAATGTGATTTACACTAACAGACTGTTTGTTACGAATTGCCTATACGAGTACAAATCTGTTTTTACGGATACGGATAATTATGAGTCTGTTCTAATTCCATACGCTCTTATCCCTCCAATGAGACACTTTCCAAAATATGAGTTTACTCCTCACTGCACATGTAGCAGGATCTGCTTGACGCACCCTGTGTCTCCCCGTACTTGATCACAACCCTCTGCCAGCGGTTGGAGCAGGCACAGCAGCATCATGGGCACAGCCAGGGAGTTGCTGGGCCTGTCTACAGGAAGCTGTAGAAGCTGTGTCGGCCCAGTCCTGACGGGTCCACTTGAACCCAGTGGATAAACTGGGGTGCACACGCAGATCCGACACACCAAAGGTCCGACATGCGGAAACAACGGTCGAACATGCGCTTAACTAAAGCCTGTACCAGGATAAACTGGTCCATCATCTGCTCAGCCTCCAACTATCCGCAGTGATACCGCCCAGTTAATCCAAGGCCATGAAATAGAAATACTCACTGAAGATTGTCGGCTGGATTTTAACAGCTTTCCCGTCTCCTTTTAAACAGAACACTTCTGCGAGGCTTCCATAGCACTTCTGCGTACACGAGCAAACCGCTTTAGGAAAGCTCCACCTAGCCTCAATAATCTCAAGCTTGTGAAAGTAGTCATGGAGACATACTTCAGTTCATTATAAACATTTCCATCTCTCTCAATGCAAGTGATAAATCCTATTTCTTGTATTTTGCATTGTGAGAATATTATTTCAGCCAGAAAACATTGTCCAGTTCTGTCGATACTCTTACAGCTTCACAGCAGCAGACATGTTTTCTTTGCTTTGAGTCAACTGTGGACTTACAACAGTCTTGGAAATAGTCATCTGACAACAACACAGACCTGTGTGTGTGTGTGTGTGTGTGTATGTGTGTGTGTGAGTGTGTGTGTGTGGGTGCGTGAGCATGATGTGTGTGTACTTACAACACCCCTCTCCCAGATGACACTCATTCTGTCCTGGACCCCTGCCACTCCATGGGGGATCTTGGTGAAGTCCTCCTTACCCAGAGCTCTCTGCTTGGTGCCAAAGGGCCGGTGCTCTGAGGCCACTACACTCAGCGTGTCACTGAAAACATTACAGAGCACATGATGGAGGAGACTGTAAGAGGCAGGCCATATATTAAGAGGGTCATTATGAGACTGTAAGTGGCTGGCCATATATTAAGAGGGTCATTATGAGACTGTAAGAGGCAGGCCATATATTAAGAGGGTCATTATGAGACTGTAAGAGGATGGCCATATATTCAGAGGGTCATTATGAGACTGTAAGAGGCTGGCCATATATTAAGAGGGTCATTATGAGACTGTAAGAGGCTGGCCATATATTAAGAGGGTCATTATGAGACTGTAAGAGGCTGGCCATATATTAAGAGGGTCATTATGAGACTGTAAGAGGCTGGCCATATATTAAGAGGGTCATTATGAGACTGTAAGAGGCTGGCCATATATTAAGAGGGTCATTATGAGACTGTAAGAGGCTGGCCATATATTAAGAGGGTCATTATGAGACTGTAAGAGGCTGGCCATATATTATATATATATATATAAATATATATATATATATATATATATATATATATATATATATACACACACACACACACCAAATGAACACCAAATGAACCCAGAAAGGTCTCAGAGTTACAAATTAATAATTAACAGTGAGGAATGTAATGTCTGCATTACATTTATGTTTATGTTATATTTCTAATCTAAAGGCATCAAATGTCTCGGCTATGTTTTATATGCACCACTTGCATATAAAACGCTGATGACTGTGATATCTACGCATGCTGTCAGATCCTGAATGATCACATTTCTGCTGGGCCACTGTGTTGCCACATTGATTGTGTTTGCAGATTGTGTTTGCAGAATGCGAAATATTTATCGGCGATGGCATGACTGTCAGATTTGAGCTGACTCAATAGTCTCAATATTATGCTATTGATGGTCATTACTTTCCTTTGTTAGTTTTGCCCTGCCTTGGAAGCAATTATCAGTACAGTACAGAACAGACTTCTGTGAAATTGGGAGGGAAAGGTTGCTGCCCATCACTGCAGAAACTAGGGGTTTGAGTCCTCCGTGGTGAAGCCGGGTGCACCATGACAATTTGACGGAATAATCAGTAGGCTGCCCTGAAGAGATGATTATGTTTTTGGCTGGAAAAGTCAAAGGTCAAGTTCACAATCGAGAGTTTACCAGCTCAGTGGGACTGGGACTGGGAGGTCGCTGGTCGGGGTTCGATCCCCAGCCGGGTCATACCAAAGACTGGGAAAAATAGGACCCAGTGCCATAGATGTTAAAAAATATAGATGCCTCATTGGTCGCTGCAGTTTGTTGGAGCGACCTGTCTCCAACGGGAGGAGGAAGTCAAGCGGAAGTGCTGAAGGGACGCTGCGTCGCTGCCACACAAGTGACTACTGGACAATTACAGCACGTCTTTTACGGGACTTCCGTTTACATTTCCAAAGCAAGTGGCGCTGGGAAAGAGTGAGTCACGCCTCTGATTGGCCTACCGAACGTCTCCTTACGTTACGTACCCGGAAGCTTGGCAGGCTTCTGCTTTGCTTACGCTTTGCAAGGAATCTCGGGAAAGCTTGCCTTCCCTTGAGATACAGATGCCCCATAGCCGGAAGAGGCTCCTTTATATGTCTATGCCCCCAGTGCCTCCCTGTTTGGCACTCAGCATCAGTTAGATTCTAACTGATAGATTGGGGGTAAGTCCCTGCGACATACTAGCGTCATGTCCAGGGGGTGTACTTGTACATCAACTTGCCTCGTGCTACAAAAACAGGAGATAGACTATGATGTTTATGTTTGGGTGTTTCAGTACATAAATACATACTGTAATGAATAAACGTGTACATGTGTCTTTGCTCCACGATACAAGCAGTGTGCAGGACATACTTGCCCAGTAGGCCCATGAGGTAGCTGGGAGTGTTGGGGTCGAGGCGGAGCGGTGGGACAATGACATGGGCCGCGGCGTGAGCCCAGTCCTGGTGGTAATAACTCATGCCATTCAACGAGGCATGGGCCACTGTGGTCTCTGCATGGACCACTTTACCTGTGACCGGAGAGAACCGGAAAACATGGAAGGATAGAGGGAAGAGAGGAAGGCACAATGGAGAAGGAAGGGGTGGAGTAGGAGAGAACGAAGGATGGAAAAATAGAGAGATTTGAGTTGCATCTGGGCTTATCTTTATTAACTTTTGATTGATTACTTTTACAATTAATCTGATAATCTATAAGTGAAGGGTTGTTGGTTTTAGTTTTTTACCGATGGAGTGCCGTAATTGTTTTGACTTTTTCTGTTTTGTATGTGTTATGGAGTTAATATTACTCTATCAGACCCCCAGGTGTGGTTAGAATATTCAAATAATGTATTCCCTGTGTATTTTTGGTTTCTTCCTGAAAGCTGAAAGCCTTTGAGTCAAAAGGCCCAATCAGAAATACCCTCCCTATAACCCCTCCCCCATTATCATACAACAACAGCTGCGAGGCTGCGAGGCTTAAGTTCAGGTGGGTGGTGCTAAGGTGAAATCATCATCATCATCATTGTAGAATTACTGTTTTCTACTACATCATCATCACCATCATCATCATCATCCCCACGATGATCTTTTCTCTGACTCACCCTACTCACCCTGCATCTTTGCAGCAGCGATCATGTCTCCAGCAGCCATACTGGATACATTCACCAGGTAGATCGGGCAATGGGCCTGCAATCATTTGAATTTAACTCCATTACTGCCGCTAGGTGGTAGCATAAGCACACCTAACGAATGCCACTCGTCCGCTCTCACTCTACGCTCCTCGTTTCATATCCGAGTTATTCAGTGAGGCGGGGGCTGTTGTTGTGAGCACAGTCATCGTTAGCCGTAGGTCAGACCCCTTAGCTATCATTACAAACAGTTACATGTGCTCAGCGAGGCGATACAAACTCACAAATGATTTACGATCGCCGGGATGCGTGACGGCCGACCATGGTCAGCGCTCGAAGCTTTAGAGATACAGCGCTTTGAAAACCCTGTTATAATGGAGACTCAATGGAGCTGGATTTAAAAATCCCATAGCTGGTGGGGACGGAGGCTCTCCATAGTAACCAGAGCAATGCTAAAAGGTAAATTGACGGTCGCCGCTTTCATATAAATTACATATGATCTTGTAGAGTCAGAGTGGTAATTATTTTAACATTCCGCCTAATGAATGCCCAAAATAGGGACACCAGTGTTACACTGCATGTTACCGCATATACCTTACCTTGTTTACTGCATAAATTAAAAGCCATGTGATAAAAGAAAATAACTCTATGGCAAAAAATCACGTGGCCATAGACTGATTAGCTGTTTAAAACCAACACCGGGTGCACACTTACCCTGTTGGCGATGGTGACAGCTCTGTGAGTGGCCTCTGACTCCAGCTGTTGACGGGACGAAGACAGAGATATAAATAAATCGTACAGCTTGTAGAATATATTTCACATCTCAAAAATGTCTTCACCTCCTCCGGTCGACTGATCTCAATTCCCTCTGGTCCACTGATGCCCAAATCAAGAGCTTCTTTGGCTCCCTGAGAACACAAACAAAAATTGTACAAAGTTGTTATTCACTGTTAACTTCAACTATTGCAAAGTCACTCAAGACAGACAATCCCTCCGACAATTTTCAAATGGTTCCATCTACCTAAAAACCTCTGACAGCGAGTTGAAAATAAAATGGATGCTACATAATTTCCCCGCCTGTGCAGTCAAGTAATACTGTATGTCCTACTGGAAACCAAATGAGTTGAAGCGTATCTAGATGGTTGCTTAGCAGAAATGGGAAATCAAAAATATGTTTTTTAACGGTTTCGTGAACATTTCATGATTGGGAGAACACCCTTCCGGTCTGAAGAGCAGATGGCAGCTTCCTGTTCTCAACTTTTACCGTGCAGAAACAGATTCAAAAGACTGCGGAAGTGCAAGCACAGTTATGTGAGTATACCTCTGCGACCAGTTCGCCATTCTCAGCATGGACGCGTGCGATAGCCCCGATGTCCTTGCAGGTCTGCAGCGTCTGGTACAGCTCACAGTCCTTCAGCATCATGGTGTCTCTGTAGGCCATGGACATCTGGAAGGAGTTCACCCCATGCTCCCTCACCAGAGTCTCCATCTCATTACGCACCTGAAGTTCAGCAGGACAGAGAGTTCAAGGATCACAGTTCGTTGTTTGGGTTACCCCAGACTGTGGCCTATACTTAGCCCCCTCATTTTCTCCCTCTACAGCAAATGACTTTGCCGAAAATATCCGATGTACAAGCTCACAACACGTTGCGAGAGTATACATTGGCTATGTTTGATGAATGTTCCTCTTATCCGACCCATCATCAGGTGTTGTAGCGGTAATGGAGAGAGGGGATAATTGGCCACAGGCCAGTGTGCAGTGAACAGAGGCAAAAGGTGTGTGTGTGTGTGTGTGTGTGTGTGTGTGTGTGTGTGTGTGTGTGTGTGTGTGTGTGTGTGTGTGTGTGTGTGTGTGTGCGTGTGCGTGCGTGCGCGTGCACGTGTGTGTGTGATATAGGGCATGAAATGAGCTTGGAGAGCAGCCAGCTGATGATAGCATTCCTCTCACATTGGTGACAACCCTCAAAGAGGTTATAGCAGCACAGAACAGCTCTGGAACTCACACTAAATACAGCCAAGAGAAACCATATAGACTTTATGGTAACACTTGCATCCCATGTCTATAATGCATAATTGCATATTATAAGTTTACTTATAATATGCTCATAACGCTGTATAATTATTCTCATAAATACGCATTGCAATTTGGGGTTCAGTGTCTTGCTCAAGGACACTTCGACACTAACTCTGGGGGGGGCCGGGACTCTACCCCTGTGCCACTGCCGATGGTGATACAGTGATATAAGCAGATTATAAACAGGAAACAGGAGATAGGCTCCAGCTCTAGGGCTCAGGGCAATGCTTACATACATACAGTAGATCACATCTAACGATCTATGTGCATAAATACTAAATACTACAGAGTAACAGTGGTGACTAGTGGTTCAAACCACAGGATGCAGATGATGTTATGACCCCAGTCATCACCTAATATGAACCAACCAACGACAGTGACTCTGAATCTGTCTGATGTGTTTAATGTGCATGTGTGAGTTAACCTAGTTCCTACAATTTAATCTAGGTCATTAGACATATTACTCATAAAAGAAAAGGCTGTTTCATTATAAATCTGCAGAGGACAAAGGAATAAACTGGCATATGAGGAGCATTATATAGCATCACAACTTCATTCAAAGTGCTTTACAGTGTGTATTCACTAATCACACATTCACAAACCATGGCAACCATGCAAGGCAACCACACAAGGCAGCAATGTGCTCATTTGGAGCAGTAAAGAGGTTAAATGTATTTCTTCCATATATATATGCACCTACAACTGCCAGTTGTTCTGTTTGCTTTGCAGAAGGTGGTTCAGCGCATAATGACAGCAGGTGTTTGAGTAAACAGAGGAAAAAGGATTCTGAAGGAGGACAAACATCACCCCAACATACTTTGTATGCCGATACGGACAGGCAAGCCTGAAGTGTGTCAAAGCTCTGCATGGGCTCAAAACTCAGTAAGAGTTCTGCTGCGGATGTCTGAGCCCTGAACAAGGACAAAAAAATTAACACTGTTGCTATCTGACTTTCTTAACCTGTATATCTGTATAATCCTGTATAATCTTTTTTTGTATTAGTAGTATTATATCCACAATTATGTGATATTCTGAATCCTGAATCTTGAGGCAGGCCCACTCCGGTCACTGTGCACAGCGCCAGTGTCTCCTGTGCTTTGTGGTCATGTGTGGCTCTGCCTTACCTTGGGTCCCCACCAGGTCACCCCCACATGCAGAGAGTAGTGTGGCTCTGCCCTGCCTTACCTTGGGTCCCCACCAGGTCACCCCCACATGCAGAGCGTAGTCACAGCAGGCCTTGGCATCGGCCATGGCGCGGCAATGATCATAGGCGTCCACCAGGGAGCAGTGCTGCTCAGGCAGGACAAGGGACACTACCATGGTAGTACCACCCATCAGAGCCGCCTGGAGAGGAGAGACAAGAGAGAGAGAGAGAGAGAGAGAGAGAGAGAGAGAGAGAGGAAAAGAGGGGGGACAGAATGATTGATTATTAGAGAACAGAATAGAAAGAAGGGGGTGTGCACTGTGTGTGTGTGTGTGTGTGTGTGTGTGTGTGTGTGTGTGTGTGTGTGTGTGTGTGTGTGTGTGTGTGTGTGTGTGTGTGTGTGTGTGTGTGTGTGTGTGGCATCCAAATGAGACCTGCAAGGATTGTGTGTGGCCACGGTCAGGAGAACCACTAGCGTTCATGTTGACACATATTGAATGATACATCTTGCCCTCTCAGCTCTATTCACGCCCCACCCCTCCAGTCTCTATACAAAGCCTACACGACCACTATACTGTACATGCCTGACCATCAGAAATATCTGAATTGCTTTGTATTATTATACAGTATCAAGAATAGTAGATCTACAAATAGCAGATATACAAGTATAAGCTTGTGTGATTAATAAGACTAATTGTTTGTCTACTCGTTGATACATTATACACGCACGCACGCACGCGCACACACACACACACACACACACACACACACACACACTGGACAACCGCTTCCCGCTGCAGTCACTGCACTCGTGTCTGGTCCTCTGCAATATGTGCACTGAGTTTGAAGTCCATTGGTCGGACAGTTCTTAAGATATGCGAAAGGACAGATATGCGCACAATTTAGATTAGATTAGATTTTTAGAAATAGGGCACTAAGAATACTAAGCCATGAGCCGGAGATGATCTATGGGAGAATCTTTCGATCATGAGCCGCTGAGACATGGATGGAGGATCATAGAGGGAGTGAGGAGAGGGACGGAGAGGAGGAAGACAGCGAGGTAAAATGGACGAAGAGGGAGGGAGTGGTTGAGGTGCCTCTACTCGGCTTTAGACAAATGGTAGATGGCCCTTGCGTGTAACCATGACTACTGCTCATCCATGCCTAGCTTACCTCCCAAGCATCCTATTTCTCCTTCAATCTCTCTCCCTCTCTATAAAATCACACAACAGTCACAATTTACAAGACATTTACAGAAACAGTTTACGCTTTTTTGTAGAATGTGACGACGGGGAGATGACTGGAGAGATTGAGAAAAGACTTGGCCTGTCATCACTTCCTCTCTCTCTCTCTCTCTCTCTCTCTGGGTTGGGTGAACATACATTCAATTATAACAATCCATAATGTACCATTATATGAAAACACGTAGAGCTCGTTTATACGTCTATACTCAAATACTGATTTGTAAGACTTTCTATTCACATTTTTGATGAAGATGTACATAATGTGTTTTCTTTCTTGCCTTCTATCTTCGGTCCATGTGTGTGCCTGTGATGTTATGTCACTAAGACCGTGCCATTCCTCCAGACAGGGTGTTGCCTCTGTGTGTGTGTGTGTGTGTGTGTGTGTGTGTGTGTGTGTGTGTGTGTGATTGACTATTAACTCAGCCAGTGAGGTCTCCCGTATCTGTTTCCATAGTGACCAGACTGAATCCTCTTTTGTCTCACCTACAGCCATGTGAGCAGTGTCTGTATGTATGTCTGTATGTATGTCTGTATACATGTGAAGAATGGCAGATTATCAGTCAGGGTGTGTGTGTGTGTGTGTGTGTGTGTGTGTGTGTGTGTGTGTGTGTGTGTGTGTGTGTGTGTGTGTGTGTGTGTGTGTGTGTGTGTGTGTGTGTGTGTGTGTGTGTGTGTGTGTGTGTGTGTGTGTGTGTGTGTGTGTGTGCGTGCATGCGTGCGTGCGTGCGTGCGCATGAGTGCATGCATGTGTCAGGGTGTGATAGCAATGGAGAGCATGGACCCAGCAGATATGTTCTTACCGTGATAAGAATTTATTGACGCGACTTACACCGTCTACCTGCATGTCATTGATTAAAATGTACTGCCAGGCGAAAAGTCCGAAAGCACAGAAAGACACACCAGATGTAGTGTGAAAAGACACACACACACACACACACACACACACACCCACACACACACACACACACACACACACACACAGTCTTCCGGCTGTGGGAACACGTCTCGACACGACACATCCGTCTGTTTCCGTGCATGTCTCGAGAAGACGGGAGATGTGAGCCTTGTGAGGCCAGACTGTGCTTTGCTGTGCCAAGCTGGAAGGAAGTAGCTGTCAGCTGCCTGGAACATCTTTCATCCACGCCGTGCCCCTTCCCTGCAACTGCAACTCTCTCTGTCTCGCTCTCCCTCTCTGTCTATCTCTCTAGGTTGTCAGTGAGAAGTAAGAGGCCTGGTCTTAGCATATTTATTCTTCTATGCGCCTGTTAATATTATAGGAACGTCATGAGAAACATGTGAGGAAAGAGGTCTGTTGGATTTAACTGATAACAGTGGTGACAGCAGCAGTAGGCCTATTGGTAACAGTGGTGACAGCAGTAGCAGTATACTGGAAGAGCACAGAGGGAGAACGCTTAGTCAAAGATTTGTTCTGTTGGAACTCGAACCCAAAGTGTTAGTGTTTTTACACTCTTAGAGTGAAATTAAACTGGATGTTGCTGTATGCAGGCTATGAAGTGAGGCCCTGTTGGGTCGGGACTGGAGACAGGAGCTCTTATACCACCATCCACCATCCAATCCCCAGGCACAATAATGGTACCTTTGACTGACCGTGGTGGGTCACAGCCAGGGCAAGAATACATTTCATTAATAGTTGTGTGGCAGAAAATATTTAAGATAAGATCAAATAAACCTTTCTGGTCATAGCAGCAACTACAGCAACAAGAGAGGCACAATAAGTGGCATTAGATATCTGCAGTGGTCTCTGAATCAATATATATATATTTTTTACATGAATGAATACACAGTACAGTGTGTGTGTGTGTGTGTGTGTGTGTGTGTGTGTGTGTGTGTGTGTGTGTGTGTGTGTGTGTGTGTGTGTGTGTGTGTGTGTGTGTGTGTGTGTGTGTGTGTGTGTGTGTGTGTGAGGGGGGTAGTCTGTCAACAATGAATATAGGACTAAATAATATATATATCAATCATTTATGAACATATGTTGTGTGTGTACTAGCCTGCGTAATTATAATGTAGTTCAGCTGACTATGGCTACAATATGTCAGGGCAGATTGTCTAACTATAAAAGTCTCTCTGTGTGTGTACGTCTGTAATCCACGGAACTCGAGAAACGTTAGCCCCACCAACTTCAAATTCGACACACGCTTCGTTCCACACCCCCCGCACCCCCGCAATTGTCATTGACTGATTTTGTAATTGAGGTCCTTGAGAGAGAGCGGGTGGTACGAGATGGAGAGAGAGAGAGAGAGAGAGAGAGAGAGAGAGAGAGAGAGAGAGAGAGAGAGAGAGACACACACAGAGAGAGAGAGACAGAGAGAGAGAGGCCTGTGAATGTCATCTGTGGGAGAGGCTATTGGTGTCAGACAGCATACCTCTGTAACTCTCCTCTGATCACAGTGTATCAGACAGTGTCCCATACATCACATAGAGAACCCCCCCAACCCCCACCCCACCTCACTGCCTCTACTCTCTCAGCCAAGACAACTTGTTCATAGTTCAGCAGCACTAACGCTGTTTTTGTTTAGCCTTTTTAATGAACGAGTCTATTCTTCTATTCACCATTGTGTTTTTTTCTCTTTATTGTTATAAGCTGCAGGGAAGCAGAGAGGGAGACAAAGCTGTTTTCTCAACAGGCAAGCTGCAGCCTCAAAGCAAAAAAAGCAATATTCCACCTATATGCTCACTAATTTCAGCAGTGAGGTTACTTATAAATATCCCAGCGTGCCATGCAGGGCTAATTATGTGGGACAAACAAAAACAGTGCTGTACATCTCTCTTCTCTCTTTGCCAAGGGTTCAACGATGCTCCGTTTGATCTGTCGCTACATAAAATGTGCCCCCGGTATTACGTACGCGGTCGTTTGTGTAGTGGTGCAGCCCGAAAGACACAGAACAGCAGGGAATCTACTGTGATGGAGGGAGGGAGAGAGGGAGAGAGCTGGGAGAGGGAACAAAGTGTTCAAAATGATGAAGGGAAGGAGAGACAGAGAGAGAGAGAGAGGATGCGGAATGGCAAGAGTTTGTCACAATTGCACATTAACCATCGCCACGGTAACCCCGGTCGCCACAGAGACCGCACAATACTACCACAGTCTATGGTGAGCGAACTAGTGTGCACGCCATGCACCCACAAAAACACACACGCACGCACGCATGCACGCACGCACCAGAGGGCTTTCTGATTTCCACAATTGAGAAAGTGGGGGGATGCATGGCTGCCGGGGGTGTAGGTGGGGGTGGGGTGAGGAGTGTAGTTGTTGTCATGGCAGCGAGGTCAACGGGTGGTGGTGGGGCTGCATGGGGTAGAGGGAAGATGGGGGTAGCTGGCATATGGAGAGAACTCCATCCCCCATCATATCACCAATGCCAACACCCCTCTTGTGTTGGCATTCCATTACACCACTGGTTCTCCAACCCTTTTAATTTCAAGGACCCACAGAACTCTGAGAGTGTACGAAGGGAACCAAATGGACCTGTAACAGTCCCATCTGTAGGGGTCCATTTGGAACCCCTCTCAAGGAACACTGGCGTTCCCTGGACACCCACTGAGAACCATTCCATTACACCAAAGCCTGTATCTCAACACCCGTGCCAGAAGACATTTCCTAAAAACATCTCTCCATCAGCGCACAAGACCCCCTGCGAGAAACCACACTCAGACCTTTTAACTCTGCTAATGATCACCACACGCACGCACGCACGCGCACATGCACACACATATGCACACACATGCACACACACACACACACACACACACACACACACACACACACACACACACACACACACACACACACACACACACACACACACACACACACACACACACACACACACACACACACACACACACACACACACACACACACACCTCTGCTCTGTGTCACGAGGGGCCAGGAAGTCCAGGTTATTAAATAATAACCTCGTGACAAATGAACATGGAACAACTGTGTGTGCGTGTGTGTGTGTGTGTGTGTGTGTGTGGGAGGGGGGGGGAGGGGGGGGGGGGTTAGGAGGGATGCAAGCACTTTGTGACTCATTCAGAACCCCAGTGACAACCAGGGGGGCAGTCAGACAGATATTTTGTGAAGCCACAAGGAAATCGGGATTTCCTGAAAGTTCATATAATGGCCTGTTGTGGCGCTGTCATTGGGCCCAAAAAAATAGAAGAATAGATGAATAAATAGAAGTCCATGTATTTGGGCCCAACTTCACCTAGACTGTATTACCTTAATAAACATGGTCATGAATACTTTTTGCTTCCAGTCACTAGTTTAAAGTCTCATTTCTAATAATAATAATAAAAGTCTCATAATATTCTTTTTGGAAAATTATGGTCCCATTTATAAAAAGAATGACCATAAAGTTGCGCATGTTCTGAGGGGCGTGGCTACCGTTACAGTCTATGAACGGGATCCCCCACCCACTCGAGTCAAAATAAAGACCAACGAAGAAGAAGGGGGGAAGTCCCGCCTCGTTGTCTGGGCCAGCCAATGGGCCAGCTGGGCCCAAACGGATCTAGAAAGATGGCGACTTACAATTCAAGGACTGACAGGCTTCATTTTACGTTCATGTTAGACCCGGGGAACGCTTTGTCCATATTTTTTACAGTCTATGGTGACAACTCAAGGTTAGAACCACCCACCAGGCCACCACCTTATGCAGTGTTCAAATGAGGGGAACCTTAACTGAAACAGAGCTGTAGCGTACTGTATATGGAAACAAATCCAGAACCTGTAAAATGCATTTTATGGCACGGCACTTACTGTAGTTCTTGGAGAGAGAGAGAGAGAGAGAGAGAGAGAGAGAGAGAGAGAGAGAGAAGGCCAGAGAGGATTGTGTTGCTGTGTATGACAGCTGTCTCTGGATTCCTATCATGCAGTAACATTAACACAGGCATGTTGACCGCTCCAGTCACAACACAGACCACTGTCTCCCTGTGTGTGTGTGTGTGTGTGTGTGTGTGTGTGTGTGTGTGTGTGTGTGTGTGTGTGTGTGTGTGTGTGTGTGTGTGTGTGTGTGTGTGTGTGTGTGTGTAGTTGTGTACCTTGGTACCGCTGTAAAAGTCTTCCTGGATGGTAGCGTTCATGAAGCTGTCCTGCAGATGCACGCTGGTGTCTATTCCGCCCGGCAACACCAGCTTTCCCGACGCGTCAATCACTTTGGCCCCACCCGGAATCATCAGCTCCTTTCCCACCTGTCAGGGATGGAAAAACCGTTACCCAGCCCTGCTCATCTATGTATCTGAATGTGTGTACAATGAACAGAATGGAGGCTCAATTCACTTTCAATTCAATTATCAAATGTCAACACAGACAGCTGTAAGTTTGTCAGTGACACAGCAACAGTTATTTAAAGCACAGTTTCTCAATGTGGGGCCCATGGGGACACCAGGGACCCAGATAAGTGTTAGAATAAGTGTTAAATAGCTATATATTTCTGATAGTACTCATTGAGTGTTTGTTCAGTACCAGGAGTCTCCATGTCTCCCCTACAGAAAATGCATTTTCAGGTCGGTTTTATCGAATCAGGAGAGAGAATTTGCACAGATTAAATAATTTTAATTGGAAGTGATGGCACTATAAGAAATGAGCAGACAAAATTAGAACTGGAACAGTATAAACTGACTGAAGCTATAAATGGGTACTCTTTCCACCCACCTGAAAATGTATTTTATTTTCTGTTTATTAAAGAGCTGGAGAGACGGTGATATATCTCTGTTACTGAACAAAGAGCAATGATTACTATCAGAATATAGTGCTTTAACTTTAACATTTTTGTGTTTGTTTTTTGCCCTACCTTTAACAGAGGCCTAATTGTATTGTTCCACTGTTTTCGAATTCTTTTAAACTAAAATGCCAACTAAAATATTTAGTTAAATAAAAACGGGTCCGTGGTTGCAGATCCTGTGTTGGGAGTGGGACACACCAATCTTACACTGTGTAATAATTTGCTCTGGATAAGAATATCTGCTAAATGCCTCAGTTGCGAACTGTAAATTGTAAATTGTAACCTACAGTCTCCATTCAAGTAATCCTTTCTGAATGGCTGGCTGATAGTGATTAGGTACTTAAGATGGCACTAATGTGCCTCCCATGGAACATTTGATACTATTGTCATGGAGACGAGTGTGGGAAAGTGTACGTGTTGCCATGGCGAATGCAAAATGATTGGGCAGAATATGCGAGTGGCAGTGGAGATGAACTTTCACTAATTTCCTGCTCACACAGTCACGCCTCCCACGCATCAGCACTGTTTCCCTGACAATGCATTAGTCATTATTCTTATACTATAGATGTGCCACACCACCCACACACTCATCCTCTGTGTTCATCTGAGTTGTTTTACTTTGCCCTAATACAATAGATTAAAAGAGAGTGCCCTTATATATACAGTATCGTCTCTGTCGGGTGGGAACCCTCATACAGTATGCCCAAAACTGTTACTTTTCAGGATGATTCAAATTGAAAAGTATCAGATCTACAAGCTTTGCATCGCACATTTTCGTGCTTGTTTATATCTACCGTAGTATGAACTATGGAAAAGAAATCTCAAACAGTTAGAATATGGAGATAAGAGGTTTGAAGGGTATAGCGGCCTGAAGATCTAGAGATCTCCATAAGTGCACTGCACCGAGTGGGTAATGATGGAAGTTGGAGATCCATGCCCCATCCGGCTATGCAATACCCGTTGTACCCATGTCAGAGTACCTTATGCCCATATATGGAGATTTCTGAATCTGTCTCTCTGTGTTCCTTTATTCCCATGGAGTTCTGTGTCAGGCATGCCCAAATATGGAGTGTTGTGATGTCAGAACAGGCTAGCTCCATACTGTATATGGACCCTGGGCAGGTGCCCTGTCCAGAGCCCGGGCAGAGGCCTTTTGTGGCGGTTCTGGACAAATGTGGGTCAGATCGACTCGACACGTGGAACGCGTATGTCGAATTTGAAGTCGGTGGGGCGAACAGTTCTTGGATTACAGCCGTACACACGTACGTACTGACAGACGTATAGAGACGTGGTGCATTTATAGATAGAGGTGCTTGCATTATCCTTGAACCGCCCTGTCCCGTATCCCCATGTATGGGCATGTTACGTTTGTCACCCCACTGTTCACTATCCGTCCACCCACAATGAAACGTTAATATGGCGTAGTGTCATGTCTTTTTCTTTTCTTTTATGTAAATAAGTGTAGCACCGTGTGTAGAAGTGCTGTAGAAGAATAAAGAGAATGTCATTCAGTCACTGTCCATTTATTCTCTTGTTATTCTGTTTTGTTTTAACTTACATGATTGTATTCCATTTTATGATGTGTCTTCATGTCTTATTGTCTAATGTTTTATGTGAAGCACTTTGAATAGCCTTGTTGAAATGTGCTATAAATAATGTGTGTGTGTGTGTGTGTGTGTGTGTGTGTGTGTGTGTGTGTGTGTGTGTGGTTGTACTAGAGCAAATTTGTGTCTGGTGTGAAGTGCATATTGTCATGTTTTTTTTTTGGCAATGAGTGCCACACAAAAGTAGCAGACAGCAGATCTAAAAGTTCAAAATGCATCGCATCGTGATGTTTTGAGCTTGTAGATTTTTTGCTGCTTTTGAATTTGAATCCTGAAAAAACTGTTTTGGACCGACAGCAACGATATGCAAGTGTACAGTGTGACCAACATGTGTTTCAGTGCATGCATGTGTCACCTACTGTACCTGCTGAATGATGCCATTCTCTATGTAGACATCAGCTTCCTGGGTGAAGTCATCATTAACCACCTTCCCTCCCTTAATGAGAATACGCATGGACCCTGCGTTGGCAGCCATAGTCCTACACACACAGAAAGACAATGTTTGAAGGAAGGAAGAATATGTTTCATTTGATCCAGGTCCAGGTGATTTCAAGCTAAGGCTAATGAGGTACAGAAAGTGGCTGATGTACAATGGCCATAGGTGGCAGCCATCATTATGTAAAAGTTGTAAAACCAAATGGTGGTCAGTCCAGGCAACATTTTGTCCAGTCTAAGGCTTGGTCAGTGCCTAATGCCTATAACACAAATTGTGTTACAGGAACTCATTGACGTTTCTGATCTGTCTCTTGTGGAGGCAAAGAAAACTTTCTCTAAGCTTTTAGTGTGTCAGCAGCCAGCACCGATTAATTATTAAGTGTGGGAAAGCAGATCTATAATTCACAGATCTATTACCCACATGACTAAGACAGATACTCAGTGTGCTGTTAGAAGGCTGAGGGGTAGAAAACTCAAAAGGCACCTTAATATACTTCAGAAAATGGCTGGTCTACTCCCAAAGATCTGAACTATAGAAAACTGAGACTGAGAAAGAGTTCAAAATTCAATTGCATGATTTGAGGCATTTTGTTCCAAAAATGTGTTTTGCAAAAATCCACTTATTGGTGGCGCTATAACAGGCCAATGTGAAAAGGGTGGGATACCTATTCCTCAGCCTAGTAGGAAAGTGATTCATGATTTGAGGCTTTTTGTTCCAAACGGGCTAATCCTGCCAACTTTGAAAGCCAATGTTTACCAATTAGGATGGAATATGAAATATCGGACAGATCCGGCTTGAATACATGACTATAGAGATAGTGTGTAACGATTTGCGGGATTTTTGTTGTTTTTCAAAAGTCGGCCTCCTGGTGGCGCTATAATGCGTTTCTGGAAAATTTGGCATCGACCGGGTTAACGGTGCCGGAGATTAGCTGGTAACAGACGGACAGACCCACGGACCCACGGACGGAGTGCAAAACATACTCTCTCCCCATGCCTTCGGCCTGGTGGAGACAATTAATCTGTAGATAAGATGAAGCGATTGATGAATATCAATGCAGAGAGAGTGAGAGCGAGAGAGAGAGAGAGAGAGAGAGAGAGAGACAGAATGGGGGTGCAGCATGTGCCCTAAGGCCTGGTAACTGGAAAAAAGGCTTGTTTCCCAGGAGATGAGAACGGGAACGTGGAAGGTCTTTGTGGAATAGAAAAATACGCACACACACATGCATTTTATTCTCTCTCACACGCACGCACACGCACATGCGCGCACCCCCCACCACACACACACACACACACACACACACACACACACACACACACACACACACACACACACACACACACACACACACACGTACACATCACATGACAAATACACATCGAGTAAGGCCTAGCATACTAAATATCAATCACAAATAACATACTAAACATCAGCAAAAGCAGCCTTGCTGGGGGACTATTCATGTATGATGTAGAACAAAAACATTATTAAGGAACAGCATGCACTCTCCACCATTTGGTCGACAATATGTTAAAACTCAGGAAAATGTTTCGTACAACAGTAACGGGGGAGGGGCGGCCCGGGAGGGGCGGCCTGGGTGGGAGTGGTGTGGCGCTTATCGCATGGTCCATTAGCTACATAAGGACCTTTTCTCTAGACCCATTTGGACCCATTTGGACACATTTGCTACAGCTTCACGCGTCATGGCTGCTTTGTAGCTTCATGTCGCTGGCTTCCATTGACAATGAATGGTAGACCGTATCGTTGTATCTTCATGTCGCTGGTTTCCATTGACAATGAATGCTAGACTGTATCTTTGTATCATCATGTCACTTTCTTCCACATAAAAACAATATTTTAACACTTCCTCCTAGTACCTGATGATCATGTTTTAGGCGGGGGGAGTGAGGGGCACTGGCCAATCAGAATGCCTGTTGCCTGTGATTGGTTGGCTGATTTTCTCGTTTACATATGACGTACATTTTCCCATCAATGTCAATGGCGTTTAATGTTTTGATGTTTAATTTACGTCATATTTAGCGGAATTTTTACCTAATTTCTCCATTCATTGTCAATGGCAAATCTTGAGACTTGTGGGGACAAGATTTAGCCACGGACATTTGACCCATGTGAAGTCAAGTGAGGGGAACTATAATCATCGTGCATGATCGTAGAATGGTGGTCCCTTATTGGCCAAGTGTTCCCACCGATGATTTGCTCAGACAAATCCTACTATGAATGCGCC
Organism: Protomyctophum parallelum; assembly: GCF_964188405.1. Taxonomy (NCBI): domain Eukaryota; kingdom Metazoa; phylum Chordata; class Actinopteri; order Myctophiformes; family Myctophidae; genus Protomyctophum; species Protomyctophum parallelum. Next base: position 30,387,535 of record NC_139717.1, read on the forward strand.
ACGTCTCTGTGTGCGTGCGTACGTGTGTGTGCGTGTACTGTTGTAATGCACGTAACTCGAGAACCGTTTGACCCACCGACTTCACATTCGACACACGCGTTCCACACCTCCACAGGGAGTGCGGTGACAGGTATCGAATCGGTCGGACCCACGGTTCTCCAGAACCACCACAAAAGGCTCTGGTCAGGCTCTGCCAGTGCAGGCGTAATGATCGAGGCCGACTCCTTTCACCTGGGCCAGGCTCTGCCAGTGGGCCTAATGAGGCCAGCTCCTTTCACCTGTGCAATTTGGCCGACGGGCACGTACAGGTCTAGTCTAACTATAAATGCACCAAGTCTCTGTGTGTGTACGTCTGTAATCCATGTAACTCGAGAACCGTTCGCCCCATCTAATTCAAACGACACACGCGTTACACACCCCCACATGGAGTGCAGTGCCCAGTGTCGAGTCGGTCTGACCCACGGTTGTCCAGAACCACCACAAAACGACTCTGCCCGGGCCACAGCTGACACAAGGCCTCTGCCCGGGCCAGACTCCATATTTGGGCATGCCTGACAAAGAACTCCATAATGGGCATAGAAGGTTATACCGCTGACATCACTTCTGATATCAGGATATAAGTGCAGTGCCCGGTGTCGAGTCGGTAAGAGCCATTGTTCAGACAACACAAATATTAGTTCTCCGTTCATTGTCAATGGCATTTTTAATGTTTGTTCAGACAACACAAACATTAAAGCTGCCTGTAAAGGAGGGGCTAGCGCCCCTCAAAAACTGCCGTACTGTAGGTCAGAGGTTCTGAACCTGTTGGGACACTGTGATTTGCGGGTTCCCCAGATGACAATCTGTGTCAATGTCGAGATTTCTTATGTTTAAGGCCTAAACCCAGCTATGCCAATGATGAGAAGACGAGAAATATTGATTTCTATTTCTATTAATATAGAATCTTCACTCTTATATTTACCGTATTTTAGCTTCCCTATCGCTAGGCAACGCTTGCCCATTACTGAATCAAAAGTAATCAACAAACTGGTCGAACATATTGGCCAAATTGTCAAACAATATTTATCTATGGAACCGAGTCAAACTAAATGTAATGCCTCAACCCCCCAGGATGGGAGGTCCCCAGTTCAAATATGATTATTTTGGGGTGTCGCAGCCTGAAAAGTGAAAAGGTTGAGAACCCCTGCTGTAGGTGACTGTGATGTATAGCTTGCACCTCTTTAGCTACTCCTAGTCCTAGCTGTCAGCAGTACTGTCTCTCCACTCAGATCAGATGGACAAACCACAAAGTCTAATCCACTGTGATGCCATCTTGTCTCCCTGATGATTTCTATTCCACTTAGAAAAGTATAGCAGTTTATAACAGCAAGCCTGACACCTGATGAAATATATTCCTTTAGTTAACACTGGCTGTGGGACATATCCTGATCCAAAAATCACACCCGTGTGAAGTGATGAGGCGCTAATATATTAAAGTCTAACTCATGTTGCTTAGGTGATGTAATGGTGATTTGTAACACAAATGGTGCCAACACAAACATTAAACGCAATAGAGAGACAAGACATAATGAGGTACAACCGTACATTATGAAGTAAATGTTCCCTTCATTGTCAATGGCGTTTACAAAACCAACATTGAACTAAAGACAAACATTAAACCTGTGTAAAATAAAGAAAATAAAAGATATATAGCCAATCTACATGCATAAATACCATCAATGCTCATTGCTCTCTGTGGTATTCCTTTTTAATCAAACAACAGACACTTGAAAAGGGAGAGATTGACAGGGACTCTGAGAGGGGGGGGGGGGGGGGGCTTAGGGAGGGAGTGGAAGTGAAAATCTGGACTCTACAACTGATATTTAAAGTCTCAAAACACTGCTGTTGCTATTTTCCAGTAAGCTCGAGCCAAACCCACACAGCTGACTGCATGTGTGGCATGGCAGCAGGGAGGGAGAGGAAGAGAGCGAAGGCCATAGTTAGTCTCTAGCTTTTGTGAGTATAGTGAGTATTCATGGGACTGTGAGGATGGTATATTGATTTCCATTTGAGCTATATTCATCATATGAATATATTGTATGACCCCTGATC
>NC_139717.1:30394625-30429625 GCF_964188405.1 Protomyctophum parallelum
TACTGCCGACTTGTGGTTGAAAATACTGGCACTGGTCACATATAAGGGAGAGAGCGGTTTCCGACTAGGTAGGTAGATGAGGTATTTAACCGCATGAACCCTAATGTCCCCATTCTGGACACCAAGTATAAACTCCTGGGTAACTCATGAAGTCGTTGCTGTCGGCAGGAAACCACCTGTCAATTCTTTTTGGTTTTTTGGAAGTGCTATTGAACACCCTTTACTGTGGTGTGTGGTCTGTGTGTTGTTAAAACAAATATTAAACCAATGGAAAGTAGTAAAAATGGCTTGGGACAAAACCTCTTAACTCCATTGGACGGTTGGACCCCCAAACTGTCTGCTAAAGCAGCTAACTCCACCACCTCTCTCCCTCTCATGCAAGTAATTAAATAGTCACAATACCAACTTTGATGAGGCAGTAGGCCTATTGGTTTGTTTTAAAACATATATGCTTTTCTTCATTTCCTGAAAAATGTATATTTTTCATTTCCTGAAAAATGAACATTTTTTAATTAGGTGGTTTCTTCCCGACACCAGATATATAGGATTTAAGTGGTTAATGATAATGCATACAGTACACAATACTGATTTGATCCCATATGCAATTGTTACTAAAGTCAAGCTTGTCTGCACTGTTGACAAGCTGGTTAACAGTGTAGACAAGCTTGACTTGGTCAGGTTCAATAGCACTTGTTTGTAACACAAAGGCAGACAACACAAAGGATCTAAGCTAAAACACATGAAACAGTCCTTTTTTAATTCACGGTTCATTTCTTACATTGGTTCAAGTACAAAGTTAAAATGCCTTTTTTAATTAGTTCATATTCATACAAGAGTAAAATAATAATAGTGCCTTTTTTCATTACTACGACAAACTTAAATACAGTCATTGTAAAGACAAACTTGATTTATACTCCTAACAATATATTTTTCATATTTTTCAGATAAAATTTTAGCACCTTTTTGAAACACCACCAGTTCCTCCATTCCTAAGAGCTCATCTTTCATGTAGTCTATGAGATGAGCGTCTGCATGCGCCACAGCATTGTATTTGTGTACATGTTAATTGTTCTGAACAGTATACATCAGTGGTTCTCAAGCCTTTTAATTTAAGGCTGAATGTGTACAAATGTAACCAAATGGACCCGTAAGGGTCACGTACAGGCCTGTAAGAATCAATTTGGCTACTAACTATCAATAATTCAGCTGGGGAACCCCTACCACCTCAAGGACCCGACCCCAGAACCCACACTGAGAACCACTGCTATGCAGTGTTGTGCATGTATACTGTAATATTCTGAATAACTGTGTGTGTGTGTGTGTGTGTGTGTGTGTGTGTGTACATGTGTGTGTGTGTGTGTGTGTGTGCGTGTGTGTCTGTGCGGTGATTAAACAGAACAACACTCTATTGACAGCCTAAAAGCTGTCAATAGGCGAACAGAACCACCATCACCTTGTCTCTAAAAGCAGATGTGTTGAAATAGCCTATAGCCTATACTGACTGGGTTGTCTTTGCACACACATAATTTGAATGTGTAAACAAAACAAAAACAACTACCAGAATGTAACCGTTGTTTTTAAATAACAAATGTAATTATGTTATGCTCGTCAATGATGCAGCCAGCTCTGTTCAACTCATCTCTTTTTAGAATGTGCCTTATAGCTTTATCGGTCCTACAATCTCCTCTGGCAGGTACAATAGAACAAGTCACTATGCTAACTGTACAATATGCTTTCTCTAGCCTCCATCTCTCTCGCCTCTCTAGGCTGAGGCTGAACTGAACTGAGCACCAACTTGGAACAGTACACACACACACAATAACAGATTATTATTGGAATTATTACCATTATTATTATTAATATTATTATTATTCCCTAATCTAACATGGAATCCGAGAGTACACTGACTGACTGACTGACATGCAGCACCTGGGTGGGATGGGGGCATTTTGGAGGGAGCACCAAACGGTGCAGGGTGATGATGTCACACCCAGTGGCACCGTGGGAAGGAAGCCTAACTGAGAAGGAAAATAAAACGTGTGCATGTTGTGTTTATTATGTGGATCTGGGGAGGCAAAGCGGTTTCTATCCGGAAGATAGTAGAAAAGACGGCACCATGTTGTTTTGTTGCGTTCACCATGTGATTTTCGGATACACGCATAGACTTGCCAGTACTGTAGAAAAGAGTTTAGATTTTAAAAAGCACCTGAATGTCGGTTTTGTAGAGAGCAAACGTGGTGGAAAGCTGTGAACCTCTGCTGGATTACTGATACTGTGTGTGAACGTGTGTGTGTGTGTGTCTCTCTGTGTGTGTGTGTGTGTGTGTGTGTGTGTGCACACGCACACACTTGCATTAGCTGGTATTTGTGTTATCTGAGATCAGTCCAAAGATGTGGAGGTTTCCTCTTGGATTAAGGTGGCCATTTGAACACCAGCAGCAGTGGAAAAGCCGTTTTCTCTCAAAACATGAAATCAACATGGAGACCACATCAGAAGACACCCCTGTATGAATTATAGTCATCATCACGGGATCAACGATACACAGCCTGTTTTAAGAGGAATTTGTCCTGTGTCTTCTATTATATCAAGGTTATTTTATACAGACTTTCAGACTGTATAACCTGTGCCAAACTATATAAATGATGGGTTTGGGGACTTTGGCGGGGTCTGTATAAAAGCATGTGTTCTTTATTCAGTCTTTTATAAATCTTGTGCCAAATCAGTGCTAAGCACATGCACGTGTCATCTATAAAATTGTGGTTCAGTAAGGTTTTATCAGGTCTTACTGTAGAAACATTGCATGGCTATCAGTGTCAGAGCTGTACAGGCTATAAAAAGGCCATGCAAGGATTGTATCCATCATTCATACAGGGCTATTTACTGCAGTGGTGACTGGTGAGAAGTACAAAACCAGCGCTGTGTCTATAGAGCTCTATTTTGTCCTTTCAGTGGATGTCACATCTTCCTTCTGCATCCCTCGAATATAAGTATAGGACAGAAAAACTTTCCACGGTTCCATTCATAGTTTGGATGAAATTTCTCACCCTGCTGGAAAGCAGATGGGACTGTTCAATTGGGGATGCAAAACTAGAGTGACTGAAGCCACCAAAGAGAATTGTCTCCAAGAGCAGCCATGACTGTAATGAATGTTGAGGAAAGTGGTACTGACTGAACTCCCATCACTTCCTAACCAGTCCTGTGTAGCCATTCAATCGGATATCTCCATCTACTGATACGTCTGGTGACTTCAACGTAGGGACTAGAACTGGGTGGAAACAATTCTTTATCTACGGATACAGACTATATTATGGATGGGAGGGATTCATTGGTGTGTTCTGATACATGTGTAAAAGTACTGTAAAATAGTTAAAAAAAACACTTGAACATCAGTTGTACATGTGGTGGAAAGCTGTGAACCTGCTGGTTTACACTAGTGATTACTGTATGTCTGTGTGTGTGTGTGTGTGTGTGTGTGTGTGTGTGTGTGTGTTTAGCTGGTTGTGTGTAACAGAGATAAGTCAGAAGATGTGGAGTCCTCTTTACGGTGGCCGTTTGAAGACCAGAAGCACCAGAGAAATGTGGAAGAGCTGTTCTATTTCATTCTTTCTGACCACCAGAGGCAGCGCTCAAGTCTGGAGTCGACTCTGGATGCTACAGTATCTGTCAAATTCAGGACAGGTCGAGAATTGAATATCAACATCACGTCCCTTATATCTTTTCATGGCAGATAATGTGCGAATGCAGGTTGAATCACAGAAAGAAGACAGCCTAGTTGTCTAGGGGTGTAATGGTACACACATTAATAAGAAACCGTTTCGAATACAGGGCATTCTGTTCGGTACGGCTGTGTACCGAACAAGTGGAAAAATAATGAAATTAATATTCGTTTTGCGTGCTGAATCTTTATTCTGAGTTCCCAATTACCACATGGAACCAGAAACCCACCAGAAACCTGCCTCAGGAGGGGTGAAAACTTGTAAATATGGCACAGCAGAGATGGTCCTCAACACACTGCCATCTTTGGTTCTCTATGATGGAGACAATGCGTCCATTGAGACGTCTTTTGGAACGTGCATTGCAGGGCACACCCATGGCCAGATTGCCTCCTCTATGCCTTCCCACTTTTTCCACTGATAGTGGCAACGCTGCACAGAATCCAGCAAGGCTACCACAGACTCCTCCTATTGGTTGTCCCAAACTGGACAGGGAGGCCCTGGTTCCCAGCCCCCAGGGATACACAGGCTTCTGGACAGAGTTCCATGGCACCTGCCCAGAAGGAAAGACCTACTCTCACATCTGGCATCCGAGCCCGGAAATCCTACAGCATGGGTATGGGATCCACTCCTAAACACTTGCAACCAGGTGGTAATCCAAACTCTTTTGGACTCAAGGGCACTCTCCATCAGGGCATTTTATGCCAACATGTGGGAATATTTTTGCAGTGGTGTAGGCTTCACAAAGGGGTACCTGAGAGTTCCCCTGTGTCAATAATAATGTCGTTTTGTCCATCTTGGAAAAGAAGCGGGGACCCTGTGGGTGCTGGTGGCGTGTTCTCTCCTCTGCATCATTAGTACTGCCCATACCCTATGTGGGGTTGGCGAAAGGGCTTTTCTGTGGGGAATTTTCATGTTCTCCCCGTAGGGTAGGTACCCTCACAAAAAACATGCAGTAATCCTGGTCTCTATACTGCCTCCCGCTCAGTGTGGCACGCATGCAGCCCCGGACATCTAAGGGCATCACAGACCTGTTATTGATCCTTCTCGTGTGGCTGAACGCCACTTGTCCCTCTAAGAAGTTAGTCGCCGACCACACGGAAAACTAGTTAACAAGCCGGAGTCTCGTTCGTTATCGGAATCAAACAGACAAATCACTCCACCAACTAAGAACGGCCATGCACCACCACCCACAGAATCGAGAAAGAGCTATCAATCTGTCAATCCTTTCCGTGTCCGGGCCGGGTGAGCTTCCCCGTGTTGAGTCAAATTAAGCCGCAGGCTCCACTCCTGGGAGAGGGGAAAGGAACTGTTTGGAATAACGTGTTCCTTCCACATGCTACATCCTACCAGGGAAACTACCACCTGTCAGGTGATAGGAAGCAGCCTGCTCACTCCTCATGCATTGAAGGAAGCATGAGCTCAGAATTACAGCTTAGGCAATTGGCACCAGGTAAAAAAAAGGGGTTACAAAATCGTGGGATAAAAATGTAGAGATAAAATAAGCTCTCTGCTTCTACACTGAGGTGCCATGTGGCTGTGATTTCAACCAGGCATATTAGAGTCAACCACACTGTGGGCTCTAACATTATGGTGACCCTGCAGGCTATTAAGGTACCCTCATCATGGACCATCTTTGAGCCTCTAGAGCAGTTAGCATTTGTTACAAATAAACCCCTCTTGATTCTCGATATAGGCTACAGGTATGTTCTGCGCCCTACATAACCCAAGATCACGCCAAGATCACGTAACATGGTTGATATTAATACTCGACTTGTGTGTGATGAGGATAACATCCAGAGTTAAGCACAGTGCCTCTGGTGTGTACATACTGTATGTAATATGGAATGATAGTTACAGCAGAGAGACCACACCAGAACACACACTTGTATGAATAATTTAGCTATGGGACCAACCTTTACACAGCCTGTGTTTAAAGGAATTTATCTGTCCTATCTTGTCAAGAAATTATAACTTAGGTTACCGGTATTTAATACAGATTTTCATATATGGTAACCTGTGTCGAAACATATGTTCCACCATCATTAATAAAGATGCCGATCCAAATCAGTGCACACCATGTGACTGTGTCGTCTATAAAATTGTGGTTCAGTAAGGCTTTATCAGGTCTTACTGTAGAAACATTGCATGGCTATCAGTGTCAGAGCTGTACAGGCTATAAAAAGGCCATGTAAGGATTGTATCCAGAGAAGTACAAAACAAGCACTGCGTCTATAGAGTTCCATTTGTCCATGGCTTTCAGTGGATGTCACAGCTTCATTTTGCATCCCTCGTATTAAAGATTAGGGCTGAAAAACGATGGTTGATTATCTGCCAAAAGAGGCTTGCAGACAAAGTTTCCACCCATACTGTAGTTTGGATGAAATTTCTCACCCTGCTGGAAAGCATCTGGTACTGTTCAAATGAGGATGCAAAACTAGAGTGACTGAAGCCACCCAGTCTCCAAGAGCACCCATTACTGTGAAGTGTGTGTGTGTGTGTGTGTGTGTGTGTGTGTGTGTGTGTGTGTGTGTGCGTGTGTCTGTGCGTGTGTGTGTGTGTGTGTGTGTGTGTGTGTGTGAGATATCGTCATTGCACTAAAATACACTGGCAGCACTATTACTAACTATGGATACCGACTACGTGTTATGGATCGGAGAGATTTGTTGGTTTTATAAAAAAAAAGAAAACAGTAACAAAAAGAGAAAGAAAAGAAACTCAGGACATCTTTGCAAACTTGGCCCGTAGTTTCAACTACAGTTAACCACGACACGGTAAAGGCAGGGGAACAGACTTAACATTTGGGGACAAAATGTCTGTAGGTAGGAACCCCTGCAACGCAAGAAGAGAGTGAGTGTTGGTTGTGGTTGGAGACATACCCTGCTGCGGTACAGAGCATGTTAGCACCATGGACCATGGTCAGCCAGTGGGCTTTGAGAGAATACAGTCCTTTACAAGGTAGAAGTGAGTGTACATAATATGTTGTGTACAGTATGTGTGTGTGTGTGTGTGTGTGTGTGTGTGTGTGTGTGTGTGTGTTACCTCCTCTGTAAACGGGTTGTGAGCCTGGTTATGTTGTGTACAGCCTATATGCATGTACGTACGCTTAGTTGGTCACAAGTGGGATGCAATGTATGTAGTATGTACTGCTATCTTAATGTCCATACTATGTATTGTATGTCTGTGTGTGAACATGTGCACGGCACTGCACGCATGCGATCCTATGACTATCAGGTTTTTGGTGTGTATCAATTTGTATTCATGTATTGTTGTCAGTTGTCTGTGTATCTAGCAGATTTCACTTCATGTATGTATGTGAAGTTGGTTGTGTCCATATGCATGTACTAGGCAGGGTTCAATTTGCTGTGTGGGGGAGATAGGGGCTAGGGGAACCATGCCTCTGCTTTTCATACCCACCCCTCGAGTCATGTTTATTACCAGTGGGGATATATATGTTTTATCCCTGCTTCTGGTCAGACTGAATTAAATACATCAGATTTGTTGTATATCTATATTTCATATTATCATAATTTAAATGAAAATTGTAAATGGCAAATGGTGCATATAGCACATTTTAGCCAAACGCTTTAAAATGGGCGGATTAACCCTTCGCGAGGCGCAGAGCTGTGATCCGTTTTGGTTCCCTCATGCTACCGTTTTGTCAGCAGGGGTTGGGGAGCTGTGCTTCGCCAGTGGGTTGACGAGTACAGCCGTTTCATCACTGATTTACCGGTACATCTGCAGCCCAACGACAATATTCTGGCACTGTTGCTTGGACCTTGCGGTAAGCCCCACCCGCTCGCGTACCTCCCCCGATACTGTTGCTATGCAGGACAAACATGTCCTACCATCTGCGATCCTCCACTGAGGACCGTGTTATGTTTAATATTATATTTTTCCGAAGAGGAATAGAAGTATTCATATCAACAACATCCATACTATAATAACGCCATGGTGAAACGTTGCTGTTGGGCGTCCTGCGACAGAGCTTCATAGGTACCCAGAACGTTTGGGGCATTTTCTTTTTATTCCTTTTCCTTTTTGACATAACACGGTCCTCAGTGGAGGATCGCAGATAGTAGGACATGTTTGTCCTGCATAGCAACGGTATCGGGGGTTGGGGCTTACCGCAAAGTCCAATACAGTGTTGGTACATTTTTGGACAGGTGTTTCTTTCCCCCCAGAGCTTGGTGCCCAGGGCTGCCTGTACATTAAGCTGGGGCAGACAACGTCCATTACATTCACTCATTCACGCAATAATAGCCGAGAAAACCATGCAAGGCACCAACCTGCTCATCCAGCAGTCAGGGGTTCAGTGGCTTGCTCAAGTTCACTTTAACACCAATCCAGGGGGAGCAGAGTATCAAACTGGAAACCTTCTGATTCCCAAGCAGCCGCTCTGCCCCCAATGTGCATTACATTCACCCACATTCACACACTGACGACGGGGGAAACCATGCACACCAACCTGCCCATCGGAAGCAGATTGGGGTTAAGTGTCAAGAACCCAGGAATTGAACCAGGGAACCTTCTGATTCCCAAGCAAATGCTCTCCCTCTTAAGCATCCCTATTTTTCAAATTGAACCCTGCATGTATGTGTGTGTGTGTGTGTGTGTGTGTGTGTGTGTGTGTGTGTGTGTGTGTGTGTCCAGAGCTAATCTCGCAAACCGCTGGGCATATCATTGCAGGCGAAGTACTCCTTGAGTGGGGCAAAGAGATGCCGGATAACGGGGACACTCCAGGAGCGTCCCAGCAGCCGCTGTCTGGCGAGACGACTCATGTTGGACACGTCAGTGTAGTGGACGGGGAAACCGAACACCCTGGAGGACAGAGGGACATGCCGGGGCACGGAGACAGTTTATGTTAGAGCTCATGGAGGACTGTCACCCGCTGGCCTCTACTCACCACTGAGGCTGATGATCAGAATACAGAATAGAATGTTTTGGGAATTGAATTGCAACCACCCCAGGTGTACAAAAATACACGCACGCACACTAGGCCTGTCACAATTACGTTTGTAAAATCATCCATACATTTTCACACACACACACACACACACACACACACACACACACACACACACACACACACACACACACACACACACACACACACACACACACACACACACACACACACACACACACACACACACACACACACACACACACACACACAAAGGCTGTCCCTGAACATTCAGGGTTCGAATGTTCGCTTGTTAAGGTTGGCACACAAATCTTAATTCATGGCCTTGAACCATTCGTTTTTATTTATTTATTATTATTATATTTAGCCGTCACAGGTGGAACAAATTAATGAAAGAGAGACAGCTAACGAGCAAGGCAAGCTTACACTCTCGTTTTAGCTGCCTGCCAGCAACTCATTCAACTATGGCTCATTTTTATGGAATGATGAGCTCGCATCAGGGTCATATCTCGTGTTGTCATTATAGTGTATTAAAAGTAAAGATGGTTGTAGCAACCCTCACCAACCCCTGATGAACTTAACCATTATTTCACTGATAGTCTATGGTCTATGCAACGTCGCCCCGGAGGACCTATTTATGAATTGCAGCCTGGTTAAAAGCACTCCAATTAACCAAATGGTTCGGATGTTCGCTCGGAAATTCCTGCAAATGTTCGAGTCCTGAAAACAGGGCTAGGGTACAGCCTTAACACACACACACAGAGCTGTACCTCTCCATCTCGGTGCACCAGAGGATGTCCTCCTTGTTGTCCATGTAGACGGGGAAGTGCTCGTCTTTCCCCTGCTTCACAGAGTTAGAGCGCGTTGTTATCGTACGCAACTTCTCAAACTGGAACACACGCACACGCCCAGCAGAGAGGCACACACCCACACAAATACTAAATCAGCACCTCCCATTCTTTGCTCAGTGATTAAATGGCAAAATGGTAAATGGTGCATTTATATATCCATGGCGCTTTACAATGTGCGACGAATTCACCCAATCATACACACATTCACACAGACGGTGGAGGACACTATGCAACACCAACCTTCTCATTGGGAGCAGTTAGGGGTTTAGCATCTTGCTAAACACCAACCTGCTCATGGGAGCAGTTAGGGGTTTAGCATCTTGCTAAACACCAACCTGCCCATGGGAGCAGTTAGGGGTTTAGCATCACACAGACGGTGGAGGACACTATGCAACACCAACCTGCCCATGGGAGCAGTTAGGGGTTTAGCATCACACAGACGGTGGAGGACACTATGCAACACCAACCTGCTCATGGGAGCAGTTAGGGGTTTAGCATCTTGCTAAACACCAACCTGCTCATGGGAGCAGTTAGGGGTTTAGCATCTTGCTAAACACCAACCTGCTCATGGGAGCAGTTAGGGGTTTAGCATCTTGCTAAACACCAACCTGCTCATGGGAGCAGTTAGGGGTTTAGCATCTTGCTAAACACCAACCTGCCCATGGGAGCAGTTAGGGGTTTAGCATCACACAGACGGTGGAGGACACTATGCAACACCAACCTGCCCATGGGAGCAGTTAGGGGTTTAGCATCTTGCTCAACAACACCAAGCCAGGGGAGCCAGGAATCAAACCGGGAACCATTCAATTCCCTCCTGAGTTGCTGAGGCCCCAGATAAACTATTATTTACGCTATTTCTATTTTCTGGTTTATATTGCTCTGTACATTTTCTCACTGCTGAGAATGAATGTGGACTTGTCCAAACAGTTAATCGTGAGATGCTGCAGTGACATTTTGTGAAGCAAGACAAATTTGTAATTATGAAATCTTTCAATATTTAGCTCACTGTATTCTCAAGACAATACGTGCTGCTGAGTGTATTAAGCTGATCAACATTTTCTTTTAGTGTCATTTTAGACATCAACTCACACACACACACACACACACACACGCACACACACACACACACACACACACACACCCCCCCACACACACACACACACACACACACACACACACACACACACACACACACACACACACACACACACACACACACACACACACACACACACACACACACACACACACACACACACACACACACACACACACACACACAGTCATGTCAGTACCTTGGCTGTGCGCCCATGCTCTAGGCACTCCTGTAGGTCCAGCCTGTCGTTGGCCATGGCTGAGAGAGGTCTGGACATGCCAGGCAGGTTGCCCCAGAAGTATCTAGCTCGGTGTGCAGCAGACACCTCCTTGGCATCAATCATTATTGGATTACACTGCAGGGAAACAGGAGGTTTAAAGCTAAATGATTACGACACAGTCATGTATTAGTCAAATAAAACCTTCTTGATTATGCTTGTCATACCACAGCCTAATAACGTCTTCCTGTGCTTTTATATTTAGAAGGGGAAAGTGGATTGCAGCTGTGGTGTATAATAGTTCTTCTCATGTCTCAGCTGTGGTGTATAATAGTTCTTCTCATGTCTCAGCTGTGGTGTATAATAGTTCTTCTCATGTCTCAGCTGTGGTGTATAATAGTTCTTCTCATGTCTCAGCTGTGGTGTATAATAGTTCTTCTCATGTCTCAGCTGTGGTGTATAATAGTTCTTCTCATGTCTCAGCTGTGGTGTATAATAGTTCTTCTCATGTCTCAGCTGTGGTGTATAATAGTTCTTCTCATGTCTCAGCTGTGGTGTATAATAGTTCTTCTCATGTCTCAGCTGTGGTGTATAATAGTTCTTCTCATGTCTCAGCTGTGGTGTATAATAGTTCTTCTCATGTCTCAGCTGTGGTGTATAATAGTTCTTCTCATGTCTCAGCTGTGGTGTATAATAGTTCTTCTCATGTCTCAGCTGTGGTGTATAATAGTTCTTCTCATGTCTCAGCTGTGGTGTATAATAGTTCTTCTCATGTCTCAGCTGTGGTGTATAATAGTTCTTCTCATGTCTCAGCTGTGGTGTATAATAGTTCTTCTCATGTCCCACAACTGTGAACATGAGTGCTTCAGTGCAGACATTTTCTTTATTTTTATTCAAACACCAAATAGATGATTCATTGCAAGTATAGCAACAGTGGGAATGTTTTTCTTCTTTGTTTTAACCACAATAAAAGTAGTTGTAGATTACAAGCTTCCCTAGTAAAGGTAACTACTAAAGATCATTTTGTTTAAAGGTATATTCAGTGATTTCACGTAATTCAAATATCACTTATTTTTTTGTTTTGTTGTGATAATCCTCTCTACTATAGAGTGTGCTGACCATATAAGGAGTTCCTCCCTGTCCCCAGTTAACCCCTGGGGGTCAAAAAACCTTAGGTTTCGTTTTTGGCTCGCTATCCTGATTGGATGAAAGGCTTAGGTCCCAGCCAAAAACGAAACCTAAGGTTTTTTGAGTGAAATCACTGAATATACCTTTAAATAGGAAATAACAGACTGAGGTGTATGCATTTCAAAATGACCAGAATAATACCAAGGGGAGAAGGATACTCAGCATGTTATCAGGAAAATGCTAAAGAAGAATGTCTAAACATCAGCCTCTGTTTGGAAATATGGACATTTTCCCCCAGGAAGCCTATGAGTTTAGTTGACTTTTGACATTACAGTTAACAGGATGGGAGATGGTTTGGTGGGGTGGGGGGGGGGTCATGGAACATTTGTGAGGTGGATTTTCACCCATGATGTCATGTGCACAACATGTGTCCTCGGAGTCAACAGGAAACCATATAAAGTGAGGCTCATTTTAGGTTATTTGGATAATCAGAGATAATCAGGAGTTATCTTTCTCCACCACCGGGGGGCAGTGAAGCTCACTGTAAGTTTGTCTGCTCTCCTTAACTTCATTTTGTGCCTTTTGGCTACTACTGTGACAGTGTTCATTTGTTTATGTCTGAATTTGCTTTCAGTGTGTGGATTGACATTGTGTGTGTGTGTGTGTGTGTGTGTGTGTGTGCGTGTCCAACCTCCAGGAAGCGTGAGATGTCCCTTTTGTCACTGACTCCCATGGCCACCACGTTCTCAAACAGCCAGAAAAAGGGACGTTCGTCCCCTGGTTTGGGCCGCGCCTCGTGCAACAGCCGGTAAAACTCAAAAAACAGCCTCCCAGTGCCCTCTGGCAGAAGAGACAGGAGAGACACAGAGAAGAGAGACGCCGATGTAACGGGATATAGCGATGTAATGATGCTTTTTACTGAATTAAATTCTCCAAAGAGACAATGAATTTTTGACCAGCCACTTCATAATAACATTAGAATATATGCAGTGATCAAGCAGCTAATGGCAATTTGTTTCAATTGTCACAAATATATTGCCTACAATACAAGTGGTAGCGACCTTACAGGCCTTGCAATTATTGCCAATAATACCCTCAACAGTGTGGACAACAATACAAATAAAGAAGTAATAATAAGTAACAGAATAAGAAAAAAAGCACATAATAGCTTATTTACAGTAGCCAGTTTTGACAAAGCTTCTTACCAAAGAGGCCCTTGCGCGCAGGGTTGACTATGGACAGGTCATTACAGGGACTCCCCCCGATCACCAGGTCAAATGGTCCCCACTCCTGGATCTGACTTACACACACAGCTCATGTCAACAGCACCATACAGACAGAACACGTTGATACTAGCTTGATAATGCAGGAAGAAAACATGTTTCAGTTAAATTCTCCGATGGAAAGACTTTTCATAATTTAATGAACACCAGTGTGGTGGAAAGATCATTTTTGTTTTACTGAACACTGAATTCCCACCATGTCTGCGTTCCGAGGAAACGATGAGTTCTGGGTTGAATAATCTCTTAAAACACAATTCAAGATTAAAGATTCAATAATTTATTTGCCATGTCAACAAGTTGATAGGAATTTGTCTTGGTTCATACTCAACATATACAGACAACCATAGATACACAAACAAGAAGGACAATACAATACAAAACCAGCAGCATAGGCAATTACATTCAGTTTTTTTAAAGTGCTATATGCATATATCTATGAGTTCAGCAGGGGCTATATTTTGCGTGTCTTAAGTACCAGGTCTTATTCCCTAACTTGAGTAAACTAAAGACCTGGAGGCGTGATCAATGCTCTTTGGCCACTCAGAATAGCCAAATGGCATTGATCACGCCTCCAGGTCTTTAGTTTACTCAAGTTAGGGAATAAGACCTGGTACTTAAGACACGCAAAATACAGCCCCGATGTCTAATGGCTACAGGGTAAGTGCTATCTCTGAAGCGTCATGTTGAGCTCTGGATACTTCTATATCTCCTGCCTGATGGGAGGAGATTGAAGAGGTGATGTGCAGGATGGGAGTTGTCTGCAATGATTTTATTTGCCTTCCTAATTATTCTGGTGGAATAGAGTGAGGAAAGTGTAGGGAGGCTACATCCTATGTTTTTTGATGCACGTACTACTCTTTCCAGCTTTGATTTGTCTTGAGAGGTTGTGTGACCAAACCAGACAAGCATGGAGAAGGTTAGAACACTTTCAATAGTGGCCCTGTAGAAGTGAGTCATGGCTGCTTGGCTGACTTTAAACTTATTAAGCTGCCGCAAGAAATAGAGACGCTGGTGTGATTTACCTGATTTACAATTGTTCTGGCTCTACTGGGTTCCACTGGGGTCTAGCTTGTCTGAAGTGATCAACAGTTCTATCTAATCAGGCAATGTGAGCTCACATGGGAGCTGGGAGGAGATTACACAGAGGCCTGCTATGGATTAAAGCCAAACTTAGTGAAAATAGCTGATGCACTGTGGGAACCAAAACGATTTGGTGGACACGGAAAACATTGATAATTGATAGAAATAAGTCATTGTTTGAGTGAACTACTTACTCCCTGTCACTTCACACCCGTGTGAAGTGACATCATAATACATCATCTCATTCTGGCCAATCACAATTTGCATCCTGACTTGTGCAATGTTTGTGCTTACACTCTAGTTTTATGTCCAGCTTTTGGTTTATGTGCACAAACTTTGTCCTACACGAACATTAAATCCCATTGACAATGAATGGACAATTCTGATTGACCGGAATGAGATGATGTATGATGATAAGATCGCCCCTCACTTCACACAGGTGTGATTTTTGTACACAAATACTCAAAACTAGTCATGTAGCAAAACAATGTTTGTGTTTACACAAACCCTCAAAGCTGGACATAGGCTCTCAAAAATACCAGGCCAATCTTTTGCCCAGCTTTGTCCCCGGCCCACAGGTTGAGAATCATAGCTATACGGTTTAAGTGGCTAAACTCAACTCACATGTTTGTGGGTGACATTGCGAACGTCGCCCACATAGATGATGCGCCCGTGGTGCCTGACGAGGCCCACCGTGATGGAGTCTTCACACACCTCTGAGGCCACGTACCTCTCCACCTGGATGCCCAGGTCCCTCAGCACCAGCATACCTGAGAGCAAGGCAAACTATTAGAATAGGCTCTATACACACAGAACAACTCTTCCTACTTCCGGGCCGCTTCCCTACTTCCATCACAGGTGTAATCGATGATACTAATTAAGGCTCTGTTCCATTTAGTGTGCAGTGGTTATCAAACTGTTTAATTTCAAGGACCCCCATAACTCTGCAGTGTACAAATGGAACCAAATTGACCTGTATGGGACTGGGTCCATTTGGTTCCATTTTGTACACTTTGTACACTTATACCGTATAGGGGGCCATTTGGAACACATACAAGGACACTTTGAGACCCACTGGTGTAGCAACTCTTTAACAATTAATCTGTAATTCATCAGTAAGGACTAGCAGTTACCGGTTAATACAATTTCTCCTAATGGCCATCACTAATCTCTATATAGGTTATATTTGTTTTATGACTAACGGAACTTTAGCATCCATAAAGCTAAGTAATTACAATATGAGGACTTTTGGAAGTCACAAAAGCACACACACTTAACCATGCGTACGGTATGTGCTCTCACACATGTGCACACGGCGCACACATACACGCACGCGCACACACATGCATGCACACACACACACACACACACACACACACACACACACACACAAAAAAAATGCCACACTGCTGACCTAATAAGCAATCACAGAAAAGTCCCTTAACTTGTTTTCATCTGCTGCCCTTGACAACAGACACAGAGCAACATTGTGACAGCTGCCTCCAAGCATTGCAGTCACACACCCACACCCACACACACCCACACACACCCACACACACCCACACCCACACCCACACACCCACACACACACACACACACACACACACACACACACACACGCACGCACACGTCTCACACACCTGTGGCGATGCCATCAAATAGAGAGAGGACTTTGATTGGTTTCCTCTTCTCTGCTGCTACTGGAGGATACAGTTTGGCTGGCTCCTGTTATAGACAGACAAATATAGTAATTTAGTAAGTAAGTAAGTAAGTAAGTAAGTAGATAGGTAAGTAAGTAAGCATTATACCTATGGCAAGGTCGTGCTGAAACAACAGGTCTGGGAATGCCCATATATGAATGCCGGGTAGGGGTAAAATGTGTGCTAATTAGTAAGGCCATGCCGGGCCTCGGGCCAGCCCAGTTAGGGCCCAGGTAGGGCTGGGCCTTTATTTTCGGGACTGCTGAGAACTGTAGTTTACGCTGGCTGCCGGGCGTGGCTGCACTACTTTGGGGTGGGCCCGTCTAGAGTTTGAATGGAGAGGTATCAGTAAAAAGGGAGACATCGAAGAGGAAGTACGGGTGGGGAGGTATCAACATATGGAATGTCAGAACAGGTCAGCTCCATATATGGAGTTCTAAGGGTTTGAGGTCAGATGTAGAGTTGTTGGCCGGCTCCATATATGCAGATCTAGGTGATGATCCAGTCTTATCCATGTATGGCTATCCAGGGTTTGATGAGGTCAGTGTCGTGATCTTCATATATGGAGACAGCCATATATGGAGCATGTCACGAGGTGTGAATTACTGGCGGCCATATATGGAGGCATAATGGACGGACGGACCGTCTGAATATCTATTGTTTCGAGTACAGCTTGGTCACGTGACAAAAGCAGCTCTTCTCTTCACAATCCATATAACCAGGCACTCTCTCACTGCTGAGCTACTGTACCACCACCCTGAATGTTTAACCCATTAAGATCTGAGGACCTGATTCAGTTTTCTGAAAAACCTGTTTCTATGTCAGTAGTTCGCAAACTATTTCAGGACCCCCAGAATGATATGCATGATAAATAAATTTATTCTGAGGGTCTTAGACCCTCAGAATTGACATGATGATGTCTAATAGCCTATAGCATAATGTTCGGAGATGCAGCCTGCCTACGCTGCTTTTGGAAGATAAGTGGTTAAAGTTGGCATACTGTGAACCATTCCGGCAGACTATTATACATTGCTTAGATAACCTTTGAATTCTAAGCTAATAAATCGTTGAGACTCCAGTGGAGGAGATTCTAGTAATGTACTCAGGTAAAAGTACTAAGGTCCAAATGAATATATATTGTAAAGGGTTGTAAAGCCTTTTTAAACCATGTGCATATTTAAACTTTATATCTAATGTTATAAGGTTAAACTTATAAAACTATAATACTATATTAATGAACCTTTTACAGAGGGTAAGAGCTGCAATACTTAAGAAGTAAAAGAGTAAAAGCTAGAGTATCACTTACAGCAGGAAAAGAACCAAGAACCATGACCGGACCCAATGAACGGAGACACAGCCAAATCAGTGTATGCTTTTTCAAAGGATTATATTAACCATTAATATTGTCTGGGGAGCAGAATGGACTTACAAAAACAGCATCTTGAAAATTCTCCCCCGAACTTCGTCCGGGAGTACATTATATAGTGCATGAAAAACAAAAAAGAATCTGACATAGGAAGCAATTCATTTTGGGTTCATAGGCTAATAAAATGGGAATATTGGCGACCCCTATTGCCGGGGAGGTCTACTAAGTTCGTTGGGAGACTAAATGTCTGCCTCGCCGAAGGTCGAAAAACATGTTGTTCCCAGAGAGAAGCAGTCAATTCAAAACAATTCTTTATCTCACGCTGGCACAGCCAGAAGTAATACTATCAAGACACATGGAAAATGACACCTTCATTCACCAAATAACCAAAATACCTATCAATGCATTTGGCCGCAATCGCCCATCTAAAAATACGTTGTTCCAGGGACCCCCCAGAAGCAAGTTAATAACGTTCACTGTGAAAGAATATATATTCAAAGATTCTCACACGTTTTCACAATTTTTCTGCTATTTTTTAATAGCTAAAGTTTAAAATATTGGTTAAAGTGATTAAACGTGAGGTCTTATGGGTTATTACTTCTCCCATGAGCTCATGTATTAAACTTCTCCATGTCTCCGACTCAGTTTGCCATAACAATTACTAAATGATACAAAATTCCATGACGATAGATCGATAGATATAGTGAATCAAAGAGGAAGGGCAGGACAGGGACTCATACAGAATGAAAGAGAAATTAGTTACAGCATATTATGATTATATCTCTCTCACACATGCACATACACTCTCTCCACTCACAAAATCCTGTTCGTGGTTGTTGGCGAAGAACAGCTGTAGTCGTGAGGGCCAGTCGTCCCGTCGCCGTAGCAACCCAAATGTGTTGCGGGGGCCAGAGCCACACATGAAACAGTTCCACGGATCCTCTTTGATTGCTGCCGCTGCTGATCCCTCCCCTACTAACAGATCTACACACGCCACACAGAAACACCTACACACACACACGCACACGCACACACCCCGAACATAGAGGAACATTATTGTTAGCATCATCCAAGTCGCTCCAGATGACAATATCAGACAGAATGTATATTGTAAGCCACTGCCCATGTGACAACTTTTCTCATCACAGAAATCCCTCTACTCTTATCTATCCATCTAGATCACCCAGTCACCACATCCTTATGGAGGGAGGACTCTTTAATTCATTTCAGCCCATGCCGCTACAGTCTCTGTAATTCCTAAAATTGCTCTCACTGAGACTTGGATAAACCCTGAGCCAGCTACTTGTGTCGCTCTCTCAGAGACCATTTAACTTCACCCACTCTCCCAGGCTATTACCTCCTACTCATAGAGCTGCTAATGTGCCTGGGTCTTGTGTTCTGTAGACTAGAGCCTGTTCTCCCTCTAACCTCAGTTATCCCCCTTTAGGCCTCACAGCACCACTTTATAACTATCTCCATCCAACCTTAACCTGCCCTTGACCATCACTGCCCTCTCTCCGTCAGCTCCTTGGTTATCTGAAACCCTCAGAGCCCCTTAATGCTGACTTACTAACACAGGAAGTCTGTCGTCCCTTCCCTGGCCTAAAACGCCATGGCCAACGCCCTACACGTCCTAGATATTTCTCCCTTCAGGCTCCCAGGCAGTGAAATAAACTCCCCCTTGCACTCAGGACTGCAGAGACACTCTCCATTTTCCACCACAGTCTGAATATTCAACTGGCCTCCACCTCACCCCCTAGAACACCTCTATCCAGAATCAGATATTATGTTGGTTATGGTTACTTCACATAATTATGTTTCATTTAGATTTTGCTTTACCACAAATGCTAAGAATAATATTTAGCATATTGTTTAGACAGATGCTAGGTTGCTAAATTTAATTTTAAAATAGCTCCACAGTACATCTCAAATGTGCTATCTCCACTCTACTGTATGACACCTGAATAAACTATTATATTAAGCAAAAAGCTCAAAAGCCTGCGTTCATTTTAATGACTGCGATTGTGCTCCGGCTTGGATCAATGGAATTAATGCAGTATATTTAAAAGTTATTATTTATCGGTATCACAACGAAAATCACCTTTCAACATTTTAAAGAAAAAACATGTTTTCTTTTCTCCATAATTGTAAAAAAGATATATTAATCTTATATATTATCATTAAACTTTTTTTGTTGGTTGAGAAGTGCTGGTATATGCAGTGCTCTGACCTGCAGCAGTTGTTGTTGCCACACATGAGCACCTCCCTGCCTCCACAGCAGATGGTGCAGTAGGACTGGTAGCCATCGTCGTCGTATTGGTAGGCACACTCCAGGAAACAGTTCTACCACAGTACAAAACCCACACGGTCAGAGGAAGTGCATTTGTGCGTGCGTGTTTGCGAATGACTAGGTGTCTATTTGTGTACAGCATTGTGAACATGTGAACAATCGAAGGAGTGAGTGTCTCTGTGTGTGATTATTAGAGTGGATTTTTTTTTTTTGTAAATGTGTAACATTTTTGTTTGGGTGGATTGAGTGAGTGTGAGTTTGTGCGCTCCTGTGCATGCATGCATGTGTTTGATCGTGGCTGTCTGTACCTGATTTATAGAAAGAGTGTGTCTGAGTGTGCCTGAGTGAGGTGTGTGCGTGCGTGCATGCATGCATGTGCGAGAGCGTTTGTCAATATCACCATTCATTCAGTAGCACTAAGTACATAGAGTTTTGTTTAGCGGCCGCTGACTGCATTGCTTACCTTGCAGCTCTGACACATGGCTCCTATAAAGAGAGGGTGCTCCAGAGAGACATTGAGACTGCCACAGGAAATACAGATATCTGCAGGTAGAACATCAGAGAGAGAAACACACAGCTATGACAAAACATAACAAATAAACTGTCATGTCATGCCCTTTACACACTGTTTAGCATTTTGCAAGTTGATATGTATTGCAACATTGATCAAAATTAAGTTGGCAATTCATCTGCCAGTTGTATTGAAATGGTGACACTTTATTATTATCACTTCAAGAGAGAACAATTCTCAAGCTCAAGGGAATATGTTGAACACACAATATTCTTCCTGTCCTGTCTCCTAAATACTGTCATGGTAACTATAATAATGTAATTTCATCAAGCCATCCTCAGTGTATGACAGGACAGTATTCCTTATAGGGTCACCATAGCATACACTGATGCTGGCTTCATGCCTAAATGTTTTATCTTTGTCTGCCTCCATGTGTTGTATCACTCAACAGAAGCATCAATAGCATTTTTCCACCCTTTAATGTGCGAGTGCTTTCTATAATTGCAATTGTGGTTAAGAAACACCTGTTTGAACATTTTCATCTTCATCTTACTCTGTAATTGAGAGCAACAGAGAGCAGTGTTTGAAAGATGAGAAATATCAGCTCTCTCATGTGCTCAAGTAGGTCAGCGGTGTAGTCAGGGTGACTTTGGAGTGTTGGCTATTTCTCTACTACAGTGATTCTTTGTGAGCCGTGCACCCGGTACACTGCATTGTTTTGACTGAGAGTGCTCGTTTGTCTTTTCTTCTATGTTCAAATCTACAAGCTCACAATATGTCACATCGCAATGCATTATGAGCTTTTAACGCTATTCACTGGATGATGAAGTATACAGGTCTTGAGTCATTAACGCCAGACCAACCCTTACTCAGACGCCCTATGCTCTTTGCTTCCAGAACACCTTTACCTTCCATGTTCCTGGTCTTCTGTTTGACCTCAGAAATGAGTCTCTCTGAAAACAAGAACAAAGGAGATGCACTGTCATTAATGAACACTAACACACAAGACACAACCAGGAATGGGTCATAGCACACAGATTCCTTTGTCATAGACAAAGGAATCATCTCCTGAGAACTAAGACTGTATTTATCACTTCTCTACTGGTGCTGACATAGCTTTGAGGCGCTATTCCCTCCTATATTCAGCTATAGTATAGATTTTTGTCCTAACACAGACATTAAATGCAATTGACAATGAATGGAGAATTTAAGTCATATGTATCTGAGCAAATCGAAAGGTTGAAAATGGTGAAGTGAATGTGCTTATAGATTGGCCATTTTCACTATTTGTGAAATAGGACTGGTGGTTAATGAATCCGAAATGCATTTTAGTAGGTTTGAGTCAGTGGGGAGACACCACATTTCTCTGTTGGGTCTCGAACTGAACCCCTGGTTTAGACAGGGGTTACCGTTAGGGTTTTGTAGTCAATAAATACGCGAAGCATCACGTAAAATCAATACGTCCACAGTATGTACCTCTGGTCCCCTCGTCGATCACCTCTCGGACGATCTTGACCTTCTCCACCGCATTCTTGCGAGGTTTCTTGGCTGGAGGGGGGGGCGTGTACGCTGCCTCTGGCTCCGCCCACATTTCATGGTAGACCTCCTTATATGGGTTCTGTTCCTCTGTGGAGAAGAACAGTCAGCCTACAGTATCTCCTCCCACTCTGTCCTCATCACAGGACCATCATCACTACATCACCACACCTTCCATCAACCTGCAAGGGCTGTGAGGGTATCGCAAGTGGGCTCCTACATTTATGTTTAAAATAGTATACAATGTTACTTCCATTGTTCCAAGCCAAAACACAATTGATCAGATACAAGAACTAGACATGCACTCTCTCGAGATGCCAACTTGCGCCGTGCACACAAGTAGGCCATGTTGTGTATGGCCTGGCCTACTTGTGGGTTCTTTTAAATTAAAATTCCTTTGTAAAAAAAAATAACTTAAAGAAGAGGAATCTGATGAAGGCCTCAGGCTGAAATGCGTAGGTCAACAAAAAACCCTTGCTTTTTATGGAATTAAAATGTTTCTTCTTGAACAGAACAGAATTGCCTTGGACCTTCTTTAAGTTCAAAACACAATTGAATGATTCATTGGTCATTATATTAAAATAAACATGCTCGGAAAAGGCATGCAATCCACCCATCTGACTTGTTAAGTGGTTAGGGTGAGCTTTAAACACTTTTGAGATTTCAAAGTGCTGTGACCAAGGCTACTTACTTTGTTATTATTATTTAGCTTTTTACTGTGTCCTTGCGAGGTTTGCAAGCCCTATTACTTAAAAGGATCCTTGGCTAATAATACAAATATGCCTTAACCCATTCTGACCGGGCACCCATTTTGGTGTTGGCATCATGTTATGCTTTAGCTATTGAAAAATAGCAGATCTACAAGCTCATATAGCGCCACAGAGTGGCGCGATACGAGCTTGTAGGTCTGCAATTTTTGAAAAATCGAAGAACGACTGACATTTTTAGAATCTGATCTGAGGTCAGAATGGGTTAATCAGACCAGTGTGTGTCCAGTGGAAACTGGAAACCTCGTATGAATCTGATCTCAGGTCAGAATGGGTTAAAACATTATACTTCCCCTCTATAACTAAAATAAAATAATAAAAACACCTTAAATATTTTATTTCTTTTAAATGGAGAATCTTTCACTCAATAGGAGCTGCTCCTGTCGCAAGTTGATGATGTCATACAGTATGTCCATGTGTGGTCCAGCCCTATGGAATATAAGGAATCCACATGCAAATAAAAAGTATTTAAATATTGCTTTGATGCTCATATTAACCTTAGTAGGTATTACGTTGTTTTTTATTAGCACGTGCATTCCATATATTCCATCCGTTTTTATTATTTTATTTTAGTTGTAGAGGGAGATGTATAATGTTTTAAGGCATATTTGTCTTATTAGCCAGGGTTCCTTTTAAATAGGTCGTTTAGGTACGCCCTACCAGGCCCAAACATCCAAAGCATCCAAACATTAGTGTCTGATGCCACAGTGCAAAGGCACGGCTTGAATTCAGCTTCATTACAAAAGCTGAACTCTAGACTGTTTGAACCTGGTTCACGCATCAGTACAAAACAATGGAAGCTTGAATACCTGAAAGGTTATATCTTGGTGTACTGAATGTCTGTGTGAGTTCATCTTAAGTGTCTCTGTATGTGATCTGTGGTGTGTGTACTTTTTATGTATTCGCATGTTTGTTCACCTTAGCTGCCACCTGGCTGAAACCCACCCTGTGTGCGTGCGTGCGTGCGTGCGTGCGTGCGTGCGTGCGTGCGTGCGTGCGTGCGTGCGTGTGTGCGTGCGCGTGCGTGCGTGTGTGCGAATTGTGAACCCTTCCTGCTCCCTTAGATCAGCTATCACAATGCTCCACACGTGCTAGACTCTTCTCCCTCCTGGCTCCCAAACTTCTTCTTCTTTTTTCTTCTAACAAAATTGTAATTGTAATTGTGTGTGTGTGTGTGTGTGTGTGTGTGTGCGTGCACATGCGTGCGTGTACCCTCTCCGGGGTCCAGTCCCTTGGGACCACTGGGTAGGAAGCCTTTATTGGCCCACTCTATCATCTGTCTGGTCTGAAGCTCCAACCCATCACTGCCCTCATCAGCGGAGGGCGAGGGCCTGCCCGCCCTGGTACTCGCCACCTGGGCAAACACACATGAAGCGGAGGTTAGCTCAACCGTCTGGGCACCTAGGCTGCCAAGCCAGCCGGACGGCGTGCCGCGTGTCACTCCCCATCTCTCTCCCCCTTTCCTGTCTAATTACTGTACCCTATCAATAAAGGCAAAACTATATATATATATAAAAAAATATATAAAAAACATCACGTCATTCCTTGTTTGACATCGCTGTCCAGATCACGGTCTAGTGGCGTTTCCGTTGCTAGGCGATCTCTAAACAGGAAATGGTCCGTCAGTGATAAAGTTCCCCTCAATGTTAACTTCAATGTTAACTGAAAATTTAAAGCCCTTTTATCTCGGATTCTTTTCCCAAATTTAGTTTTTGATCATTATTCACAGCTCATAATGAAAGCGTCACTGATCGCGATTACAACATTTACATTTTCGGTGACTTAAAAAAAGATTGCGGATTTTACTTCTGGTTCTAGGCCAAAAAGCTGTCTCTGAAAAGAGTTGGCAGTAGAGATGAGATATACTTTAAAATCCCTGAGGGGAAATTGAAGCGTTACAACAGCATAAAGTGACACATAAAAAGCTAAAACTACTGGACAGACAGAAGAACACAAAACAGACACAAATGGACATAACCACACAAGACCAGGACCACCAAGGACCATAATATGCCATTTGGGGGGAGGCAGTTCTTATGCATTTGCATTGTATAGTCTGATAGCAGTTGGCATGAAAGAGAGTCTGTATCGTTCCGTGTGCATCCTCGGGGGGAGTGTGAGTCTACGGCTGAAAATAGTCAGCCGTAGACTCACACCCCCCCCCCCCCCCCCCCCCAGCATACCACTGCATAAAGCAGAACGCTGGCCACAACAGACTGGTAAAACATCACTAGTAGCTTGCTACACACACCAAAGGACTTGAGCCTCCTACAGTCTGCTCTGTCCCTGAGTGTCCTCCCTGAGTGAGTGAGTGAGTTCCCAGTTTAAACCCAGGCTCCCCCAGAGTGTCCGTGAGCAAGACTCTCTGTCTGAACCCCTAATTGCTCCCGGTGAGCATGTTGGTGCCTTGCATGGTTTCCTCCGCCATGGTGTGTGATTAAAATGCACAATCGATGTAAAGCGGTTTCGATAATATAAATGCACCATTTATCATGAGTGAGTGAGTGCGTGCGTTACCTGCAGAGCCTCATAGATGGCCTTGCGGTATTTGGACTGTTTGTTGTAGGTGGGCTGGTGGAAGGCAGAGGCAAAGGAGCTGAATGGCATGAGCTTCTCCACACACACCTGGAAACACAAAGAGAGGGGGGAGGGTAATCAGAACTAACCAAACTAGAAAGTAGTATCCATTATCTTTATAGGTCCCTTATGGCCCCATCAACTATAATGTAGGCTAACTGTCTTCCCTGAATATTATATTGATAATTAATTCATCATTATCATTTGTTTCGCTCTGAGCAAAAGACAGAATGCTATTTATGGAATGGTTAGAATTTAGACATTCAAACATTAATTAGGTATCATTGTTGATCACAAACATCACTAATGTTCATTTTTTCATTTGTAACTCCAAGAGTGAAAAAATGTACCCTTCCAGCAGATCCATTTGGTTACATTTGGGTACACTTTCGGAGTAAAACAAAGAAGTAACACTAAGGATTTTACTGTATGCCAGGAAATGTTCACTGCAGGCTGCAGAGAGGCTTGAACATGATGGCCTGAGGCCATCATGTTCAAGAGATTGTGGTTCCTAGGGTTAGGGACGTGGATGCATCCCTACTCAAGGAGATACTGTATGTTGCTGGGAAAGCAGCCTGGTCTTCTCCCAGAGGTCTGGCAATAATAACTCAGCAACAGATTTTGTGAAACTGTCAGTAGGGGTTCGCAATTGTTTCGATTAAGAAGCATGGGCCCGGGCCGGCCTAGCGGCCCGTATGTCACTCCCCGTCTCTCATCACCTCGTTTCCTTTCTGTCTCCGCTTACTCTATCAATAAAGGCAAAAAGCCCCTAAAAATATATTTAGAAAAAAGAAAGAAACGCTCTCCCCCTTGTTTTTACTATTTCATTTAATTTGTTTAAAGGTATTGTCATTATGTGCACTAATTTCCAAAGAATATAGTAAGTATAGTATATTCAGAGTAAGTAATGTGTGAACTGAACGTTTATTTAGCACAAATGTTTGTAATGAAAGTGCTCGTTTCATTTTGGGTTAGTGTGTAGCAGTGTTTTTTAAAGTGTGGTCCAGCCAGGGATCGTCAGGTTTCATTGAGGGGTTTCAAAAGTCACTACTCACTAGTATAGAGGCCTGATCGAGGGACTCAGGTCCACCAAGTATAGGGTTTACAGTAAGTGGTTATGGCTTTTCTTACCACAGAGAACATGCCGTCTCCAAACCACATGACCCAACGGGTTCCGTCTGCAGCTCGACTGCGCCCGCTCATCCACCAGGACACGATCCTCCCTGGCCACCACGTGAACCCCCGAAGCTTTCCAAACACAAGTTGACCGATGCCAAAGCCCCTGCCATCCTGTACACGCACACACACACACACACACACACACACACACACACACACACACATACGTTCAGTTGAAAAAGAAAGTGCGTATTTACATAAAAGATAGTGACAGAAGAAGATGCATCATCATGGTCAGTTTGTTATACCTGCCTCACGATGTGTTGAGTTTGTTAGATCTTCTAGAAAATCTATTCTTTATCTATAAATGTATCTATGAATAATAATTAACGATCGATTTCATGTTCGATGTTGTGTGTACTGTCAAGGCCCCGAGGGCGGGGTGTGTGGGTTGTACCGAACCAAAAATCCAGAAATCTCTGATTCTCTATTGGTCTGACTGTCTCTGTGTCAGTCGTCTGTCTGACTGTGACCCTTGTATGCCCATGTATGGAGATACCTGATGTCACGAATACAGTATATCGCCATATGAAGTCAAAGACTGGTCACCAAGCACTATGATAATAGTACTGCATTAAGTACTCTGGGTATTGCATAGCCGAAGGGGCATGTGTTCCCAACGGACATCGTTACCAACGGGCATTGCCCTACCCTAGTTTCCTTAAAATCCATATTTTTTTGTTATCATTTAAATGGATTAGTTGGATTAAGTACCTGGTACTCCATCTCACTGGGCGTGGCTTGGTCTCCTCTGGCAGCAGGCTCTGGCGTGGGCGTCACGGCGACGCTTGGCGAGGCAGGGTCCGTGTGTTGCTGCGGAGGGGGAGGGGCAACAGGGCTGGCTGGCTCCTCCTCCTTCTGAAAGTCACCCTCTGATAGGTCATCCATCATGCTCATCTCAGCCTCACGGTAAGCCCGCCTCTCAGCCTGTGTAATAGACAAAATCATCATGCCATCAGCACAACCATCATAATCTTCCGGGTAGATAACGCCACCAGTGTCGCATTGGAACAGGATTATGTATTAACCTTATGAACAAGGACATATATTAAATTACGGCTTGGCACTAACTTGGCCTTACAGGGCCGAAAAACCCGATAAGGTCATTATCATGTCCTCAAAGTCACACATCCAACAAGCTTTGAACTGAGCAGATTGGACCTTTGGACCTCCGTTCCAGAGATTCGTAAGCTACGAATGTTCCAAAACATCTTGAAAACATCTTGCCATTTCTTCTTTCTTTTTTTTCCGATAGAATTTTGGCCATTGGGGCAACTAAAACACATTTTTTATGGTAGTAGATTTTTTTGTTTTTACTGAACCCGAGGCTTGGCCCGGCCAAACTAATTAGCATACATTTGGGCCTGGCCCAGCCCAAAAACGTCGGGTTGGGTCGGGTAGATTCGGGTTTGGGCAGAATTTGAGAACTCTAATAGCTTCTAGACATTTTAGTTTATATGTGTACTGTAGATACCCAGACATTCTTCCTGTAAATACTGCTCTGCATCTGGTCTATTGACTGAAGTCTGTAAAAACATGTGGAATCATATTTACAAATGACTATGAGCGTGAACAGAAGAAAAAACATGTACATCATGTTACACAGGCAACATTTGGAATAGTACAAAATAGATGGCCATTTACTGTATATTGTTTTCCCACATACTTAAAGGTGGTATGGCATTTAAGAACATTGACTGCAAGTAAATTACAATTACAATATAGGCATTTAGCAGACGCTCCTAATCCAGAGCGATTGATTGAAGTATTTATTAACAGTTTGCAGAATGACAGTACATTTAAAGCACAACTCAATACAAAAACTGTTAACTGTAAGTGGACGACATGTTAATACGTACATCAAATTACACAATAAATAAACAATAGTCCTCAAGGATCATACGTAAGCTACGAACCTAACATCCGTCTAACAGTGGAATATCTATGTATATAATGAAACTATGTGTATAAATGTGTATAGAGTGCTATGTCTACATAACTATCTACATTGCATAAGTTGAGCCTTTGCATATGCCTGAAAGGTCGTCGAGTGCTAGTCAAGTGCTACGGGCTAAGCACAATTAGTTAATAGTATCGAAATCAGTTTAATCACTAACTTATAGTACTAACCCTACATATATTTGGTATTTTTGAGGTTTTTTAAAGCATTTTAACAAACAATGGCAAGCGAAGGGTCGCACTCAGAATGACAACAAGGTACATTTTTATTTCTCCATATGGCTGAAGATACAAACGTTTCGGCTATCCAACCTTTGTCAGTGTCAGAGCGTGGTGGTAACAGAAAATCAGACCCATCTGAACTGAGTGGTGCTGTACTGTACTCGTGCTGTAGTACTGTACAAGCCCTCCTTCCTGGCCTCTGTGTGCGTGTGTGTTAGGCTGCGCAACAGTGACACTTGGTGGTCAACAAACGCTATTTCCGTACTCAGACGGACGGACAGACACAGGGACAGATATTTTCAGATGTGGTTCCGTGGCCAAATAGATATTAATATGGGGGTCCTTGACATGAAAAGGTTTGATGACAACTGTCTTACAGTATGGCTAAGAAGCATAAACAATAAAATGACCAATGGTTTTTAGGAATGTTTTCTGTGGCCCATCCAGATGAGTGTGTGGATGCAGATCAGCCTTATAGTGCCCTGGGCAGTTGGAACAATCCTCTAATTGTTCCTCTAAACAGGAAGTGAGCGGGGAGGGGGCAGTGCAATGGGTTCAGGCAGCCCAGGAGCATGTGTGTGTGTGTGTGTGTGTGTGTGTGTGTGTGTGTGTGTGCGCGCCTTGGGGTGTGGGGTAGCACTCAAAAGAAAAACTAAGAAAGCGCATACAGGCGTGTTGATGATAATGTGTGCCTAGAGATTGAAATGAATATATTGACAGAGTAGAAATGCAGCAAGAAAGAAGAAGGGGCCGGCAGAGAGAGGATGCACAATAACATGTTTCCTCTCTGCGTACAGTATAGTGTACAGTATGAGGCAGAAAGAGTGCTGTAGGCTACTCTATCGCACTGGTTCCCAAACACTGGGTCGGGACCCATTTGTGGACCACGGACCAATTTTTATGGGTCCTTTTATTCAAAAAAACATTCCCAAAAAAGTTTTTTCAAAATAATTTAATGAATAAATACATTTTAAATCTAAGAAATTCCATAAAAAACAAATAATTCGCGAAGCGACGCATTGTGAGCTTGTGAGATCTGCTATTTTCACTAATTTGGGTCCTGGGGGAATGTCTAATTTATCTTTTGGGTCACACTGCTCTATCTGAGGCAGAGAGAGATCCTGTCTGTCTGCAGTACTGTACTCTATCTGAGGCAGAGAGAGATCCTGTCTGTCTGCAGTACTGTAGTCTATCTGAGGCAGAGAGAGATCCTGTCTGTCTGTCTGCAGTACTGTACTCTATCTGAGGCAGAGAGAGATCCTGTCTGTCTGTCTGTCTGTCTGCAGTACTGTACTCTATCTGAGGCAGAGAGAGATCCTGTCTGTCTGTCTGTCTGCAGTACTGTACTCTATCGGAGGCAGAGAGAGATCCTGTCTGTCTGTCTGCAGTACTGTACTCTATCTGAGGCAGAGAGAGATCCTGTCTGTCTGTCTGTCTGCAGTACTGTACTCTGAGGCAGAGAGAGATCCTATCTGAAAGAGACCAATGTGTGAGGAAGACGGGAGAAAGTGAGAGCAATAAAAATAGAGGCAGTGATGAGGACAAAGAGGAAAAGAGAAGAGAAAAGGGGGGTGTGAGACAGTAAAAGAGAGAGTGTTGGTCTCTCCTCATGGTGACCCAGGGCAGGGGGGTGACTCCTCTGTGCTCCTGTTGACCCCTGACCTCATAAAATCCTAATCAGCCTGTTACACGGATCACAGACGCAGACCACACAGATAAAAGCACACACACACACACACACACACACACACACACACACACACACACACACACACACACACACACACACACACACACATTCTAAAGGAAATTTGTGGACAGGTTTTAGAACATTTGAGATGTTTGTACAATATATCAAACAAACAAAAAAACAATAAATCTCTTCATAGTCGAAATCTCAAGGAATTGTTGTTACAGAAAACTACAATACTGTATCTGATGAGCACAACAAATTTGTTGTTGCCAAGGAAACTTGATTGTTGTAATCGTTTTCACCAGGCCAACAGGCGAAGACAATCACCCATGCCCATGTATCCGTGTGTCCGTCCATCCGTGTGTGTGTGTGTGTGTGTGTGTGTGTGTGTGTGTACACGTCTGTGTGGTGTGCAGCTAATCTCAGACGGGACTGCCTATTTTGCAGAGCCTTGGTTTCGACTCATTCTTCCAAGAATATCTTGCCTGAAGGACAATTGTCCGAAACGTTGCAACACCAGAAACCTAACCTAACCTGTAAAACAAGCGCCCCCTCAGCGACCATCGACTCCCAGACTCTGCAAAAAAGACTCCCAATCTCAGACACCATTCTGGACTCAAACTTTGCATGCACACTCTCTCAAATCGGCCTCATGGTGGTTCCATATCTGTCTGCTTCATGTTTTGGCCTATAATGCAGATTATGTGAACATGTATCTTTCCGATTTTTCATATTCCATTCCGATTGGCTATGATTGCCTTCCAAAGGTTGTGGAAGGGGCCCATTTCACAAAATGGCAATACAATTTCTATGTACTAAAAGTCGCTTTGAAATTATAAATGTAGCACCCATTCTACCAGATTTGAATCACACATTGTGGAGTCTAAAAAACAATGCAGAGCCGAACACGATTCCAAAGTCCCGAGGGGCCACCACAAACAATACAAATACAAAATGTCAGCATTGCAGAAAGATGTCCCCCCCCCCAACAAATTACAAATGGTCTTGTGAGTGTGCCAATTACAGTCAAACAGTCTTTTGATATTACTGTTTGACTGTAATTGGCTTAATAATGTATAATAAAAGACCTGCGCTTGTAGTTGATCTATTCAGCTATGGACAATTATAATAATACTGCTAAATGTGTTGGTTCTGGTTGCCAGGCATCTGCTCCAACATTGTTTGAGGATGAAGTGGAGCCCTGTTGATTTCAGTGGATAAAACACTATTAGCAAACATAAAAATAAATAAATCATAAAATCTTGTAGAGCTACTATAAAACGTTTTGCCTATAATAACATGCAAAAATAGGGACCTCAGGGTTAAAATGCCGGATTTATCCTCCCAAGGGCCCCCGGGCTAGACATCATTTCATAGCCCCCCTGGGCAGCGAGGTGCGTTTCGGTCGCACAGCAAAGCCGCGAGGCTGGAAAAAAAATTGGTGTTTTTTATTTTAATTTCGCCATAATTTTGGGGTACCCAGCCCCCCAGAAAAGAGAGGCAGGCAGGCATTCAGACAAACTAGTCGCTGAATGAATGCAGCCACTAGTAGCCAGTAGTGCACTAATGCAGTTTTACAGCAAAATATTTCACAATGTGCTCTATAAAATCACAGTAAGAGAGATGCAGCCCAAACTAGCCCAAAGGTAAGTCCGGCCCTGTAAATAAGCTTGAGGGTTTATGATTCTATCTTCATTGACATCTACTTGTTAGTTTCATCTCCTCTCCTCTCTTGTGCCTTTCCAAAGTAAGACTTTATAGGTCAGTAGCACAAAATGCAACCCAACTACAGTATACACTGTAGATTCACTATGGACAGAAAATGTATGCTTACTGTATGCTTTCCTGTTTCTGGTCTGCCAAGAAATAATTAAAATCATATTATTCTAGAGCAGACCTTCAAAATGTGCTCAGTTAACTTCAGTACAGATCTCCACAAAGGTGGCAGTTTGTTTATAACGTGTTTCAGTGCCTCTGGCGCCATGTCTCCTTTTTGAATAGAACTTCATCATGCATGTGACCAGTTAATCGGTTCTCCCTGGCCTGAGCTCATGTGTGGTTTTCTGTTCAGAACTTATGTGCATTTTGTGACGCACTTCTGGCCAACTAATGAGTTCTTCCTTGGCCCAGGACCAACCCTTTCACCAAGATGTGTGCAAGTCCATTCGTAGCTGCTCGAGATGTCCTGCTAACAGACAAAAGTGGACAGATATGGACATTACCTCCTTGGTAGTAGAGAAAGGCTTATGTTAATGTTCCTCAGTTCCTGTGTATACTATACCTGTAACCAAACAAAGTTCCATGTCCATGTAGATATATATATATATATATATATATGTGTATATATATATATATATTTTACATACAGAAATTGTGTACATAGGTATGTACAGAATGCAAGTGTACACAGCAGGCAGACATGTGGGTAATTCTGATTTAGATACTAGTCTACGATGTCTTCTCTACGTACCGTACCCGTCTAATGCTACTACTACTACTACGGTACTACTACTACCTACTACCTAGTAGTAGTACAACTACTATTACAAGTACTACTACTATTACTACTACTACTACCACCAGTAGTAGGATTACTACCCAGGTCAGGCATGTGAGAGAGTTTCTTGCCCTGGAATTTGTGACCACAGGGTGGTGTTGAGGTTGATATGAAATGATACTCCTAGTTTTAAATTATTTACTGTAGCTTGGCTGACAGGACCATTTTGCATGGTAGTACAGCACACGTTTGAAATGGACTGAAGCAAATGTGTTGTTTCCACTCTAGCAGCATACCATGTGATATACCCATAATGATACAGTATTGTGTGTTTTCCACTACGTCCCTGTGTTCAGCATGCTGCATTAAGGCAGTGGTTCTAGAAGTGCCCCTCAGGGGACCAGTGTAGTAAGGCTGTGTTCAGCATGCTGCATTAAGGCAGTGGTTCTAGAAGTGCCCCTCAGGGGACCACTGTAGTAAGGCTGTGTTCAGCATGCTGCATTAAGGCAGTGGTTCTAGAAGTGCCCCTCAGGGGACCACTGTAGTAAGGCTGTGTTCAGCATGCTGCATTAAGGCAGTGGTTCTAGAAGTGCCCCTCAGGGGACCAGTGTAGTA
This sequence comes from Protomyctophum parallelum, assembly GCF_964188405.1. Taxonomy (NCBI): domain Eukaryota; kingdom Metazoa; phylum Chordata; class Actinopteri; order Myctophiformes; family Myctophidae; genus Protomyctophum; species Protomyctophum parallelum. Next base: position 30,427,833 of record NC_139717.1, read on the forward strand.
AGGCTGTGTTCAGCATGCTGCATTAAGGCAGTGGTTCTAGAAGTGCCCCTCAGGGGACCACTGTAGTAAGGCTGTGTTCAGCATGCTGCATTAAGGCAGTGGTTCTAGAAGTGCCCCTCAGGGGACCACTGTAGTAAGGCTGTGTTCAGCATGCTGCATTAAGGCAGTGGTTCTAGAAGTGCCCCTCAGGGGACCACTGTAGTAAGGCTGTGTTCAGCATGCTGCATTAAGGCAGTGGTTCTAGAAGTGCCCCTCAGGGGACCAGTGTAGTAAGGCTGTGTTCAGCATGCTGCATTAAGGCAGTGGTTCTAGAAGTGCCCCTCAGGGGACCACTGTAGTAAGGCTGTGTTCAGCATGCTGCATTAAGGCAGTGGTTCTAGAAGTGCCCCTCAGGGGACCAGTGTAGTAAGGCTGTGTTCAGCATGCTGCATTAAGGCAGTGGTTCTAGAAGTGCCCCTCAGGGGACCACTGTAGTAAGGCTGTGTTCAGCATGCTGCATTAAGGCAGTGGTTCTAGAAGTGCCCCTCAGGGGATCACTGTAGTAAGGCTGTGTTCAGCATGCTGCAGTAAGGCAGTGGTTCTAGAAGTGCCCCTCAGGGGATCACTGTAGTAAGGCACTGTTTCTCAAACAGTCCAGTAGTCCATGGACCACTATATCCATGGCCTAATTACGGTACAGGTGGTCCATGAGAAAATGTTTATTGTACCTTTGTTAAAAGCATCAAATATGTTTAAGTAACAATGCATAAGTCCATCCTATTTAAGATCATCTTTGAATGAATACCGTAGGTGTAGTGTGTGTGTGTGTGTGTGTGTGTGTGTGTGTGTGTGTGTGTGTGTGTGTGTGTGTGTGTGTGCGTGCGTGCGTGCATGCGTAGGGAGGTTGGCATGAAATAATGACTTGAGGGCTTGATATACTTTGTTGTGGGTGGTCATGCACCAGAAAAAGTCTATCTACAAGCTCACAACGTGGCACACTGCAGAGCATTATTGTGAGCTTTTGGTGCAGAACAGTTGTGCGCAACTAAGTATACATTTTTAATATGAATATATAAAATTAAATAAGTATCTTATCCTTATGCCTTCTTAACAAATATGATGTGCCTATACTGTATATTCTTGTGGGGAGGTCAGGTGGTCCATTACAATATTGTTCAAAATATGTTAGTGGTCCAGAGCTCACAAAAGGTTGAGAAGCACTGCGGTGACGTATGCCAGGATGAAAGCTGACTGGTAAGTTAAAGTACCTAAAATATGTTTAGTACCATCACAGATGTCACCGTTACATTGTTTTAGTCCACAAATGCTGTAGACAGATGCTCAGCACTATGCTGCAAATTCTGTAGCCTACTGACAATACACAGAGCCCTGGTATACAGTAGAACAGCACTTAATGTGATGTAATTTACGTTATGTACACCATGAAGATATGACTGTGATGAAGAGAGAAAGAAAACATGCACAATGCACAGAGACAGAGAGAAAGAGAGAGAGAGAGAGAGAGAGGGGGGGGCGTAATGTTGTGAGTTACGACTTTGAACTTAGATGAACCCCATGGCCTGGTCAGTATTTTCACTCCGGGCCCCATCCCCCTGTGACCTCTCACCCCTCACCCCCGACCTATCCAATGAGCCATCTCTTAAACCACGCCCCATTTATGACCGTGACCGACCCTGACCCACTCATGAACCCGCTGCTCAAACCCACAGATTCACCCCACCCCACCACACCCCACCCCACCCCACCCCACCCCACTCCACACACACACACACACACAAATGAGCCACACAAAA